>NC_089580.1:37777602-38132621 GCF_019320115.1 Miscanthus floridulus | reverse complement strand
TTGACCCTCCATTCACTTCCAACATTCGAACATATGTGAATAAAGTTTGCTCCATAGGATCTTAGGCATTCATAGGAGCTACCTAGAGCTAGTTTAAACACGTGTGCACCACACCTAACTCACTAGACTCAACTAGGTCAAGCTACCCGTTCATACCCCCCTTCATAGTACGACCAAAGGAAAAACAAAGTCCTAAACTACTCTAAGTGTCTCTCCAACTCCAATCGACACTTAGAACTAGTTATCCTTAACCTTGTCATCCATCCTTTAAAAACCAAAACGATTTCCATCGTAGGGGCATGACAACTTCGATTGCCTAATCGATCTCCATTACCATGACCTAACTTAATTGCCTCTGCAAAACACACGTTAGTCATAGTAATCTTGTATTGACATTAATCACCGAAATCCAACTAGGGGCCTAGATGCTTTCAGTGCCTCCCAAGCTCCACATATACTTCAGATCGGTACAGAAAAAGACCCTTGCAATCTCGGTACCACTGCCTCATAGGTATCACGAACCAGCCGCCGGTTGTACCACCACTGCTTGCGTTGGTAAGAACTTTATAAGAGCTTGGTAAGACGCTTCCACTTGTTGTGAAAAGTGACACCACTGCAACCACGTAGTCATTTGGTAGGGATAACTTTCACCATTTGTTCCTTGTTTTTATGTTTACAATGATAGGTTGTTCATATCCACCGACTTATGATGGTATAGGTGCTGATGAGTACATGGAGTGGGAAATTACCATCGATGACATATTTGCTACTCGCTTTATATGTCCAAGGAGAAAGGTAAAAAATGCAGCAAGTATTTTGCTACATTCTGCTTTATCTTGGTGGGAGTCTTTAGATCCTTCTGATAAGCCTCAAACTTGGAATGATATGAAACTTCTTATGCGAGAAACCTTTGTTAATCCACCTCCTATTTTGACTTTATATGATGAGGTGCACCATTTAGAGGAAGAGTCTGTTGTTATTCCTCCTACTATGCCTAACCTTTTGCAGGACAATGTAGAAAAGAGCAGTTACCATCACCTGATGGAAGATCAGGATCCTTGTCTCCATTAAGTGGTAATCAGAGCTAAGGTATACCGTCAGGTTCACATTTATTCCCTCGTTTGAGTGTTTTGCATTCATCCCATAGTCCAGTGCCATACTCGTTTTTCCTGTCCTAGAACCTTCCGCGCCATAGCCTTTGCATATTTTAGTTTCAGAGTCCGCTTTGTTGAGTTTGTATCCTAGGTCAAAGTCTTATTGCTGGTTTAGATTATGTTCTTTTCTAGTTTGTGTTGATCCCTCCACCCGCCGCTATTCCGTATCACCATCGGTTTACATCTTGTTTACACTAAAACCCTTATTCGAGCAACTTCCTTAAAACAGTCATAACTTTTGCATCCGAACTCAAAACGGGAAAAATTTTATATCTATGGAGAACACCAAAAAATTTTAGATCTATTTTGCATCTGAACGCGCGTGGCTTTAATGCAAAAGAGACCCGGTATTTCTAGCAAATCCACCCTAAGTCCAAACCCAATTTATACCTCTCTCTGACATTCACGCTTAACCCCTTGGGTTTATCCTAATTGGAGCGTGTGTGCCCCTGGCAGCCCAACACATGACGGCGCGACACCTGCTGGCACGCGATGACCACGCTGGCACCAGGAGCCCCTAATGAATCCACAAAGAAGCCGACCGCCACCTAGGGTTCCCACTACTATGCTAGGAGATGGTTGGGGACTCGGAGGGGTATCTATGCCCATCCAACCATGACGGTGACCGAGGCAATGCGTTTTGCAATGGTGGCGAGGCCGTTCTAGTAATCTAGCGTGGCTAATGGACTAAAGGGCGGGCGAATGGACAATAGTGGCTTACAGGGATCATGGTTGATGCGGTGGTTTCATCGAGGATGGCCCAAGCGGAGTTGGCCACGTACGAGCCAGCGGGACAACGTTGCTTTGAGATGGACACCGACGTGTCACCTCATCACCGATGAAGATTTTGACCAAAATAAGGCGAGCACCAATACGAGAGGGTCAACCCGAGCCCTGAAACACCATCAATTAAATCCTCACCCTAGGATTGGGACTTACCCCTAATCCACTAGTCACGGTGGCACCCGGGGTCGACGGTGAACAAAACACCCAATTTTCGGTCGGTAGTGCTCGGGCGGGTTTGAGGAGGAGGGGATGCCTAATTAACTTATTGTACTACTTTATGGCATGAGGGATTGGATTGGGAGCCCAAGCTAGGGATTGAGAAGGGGATGGTGCGCTACCACTACTACGTCGTGGCTTGCGGCCTCGACCTAACGTAGACTGGCCAAGACATGATGAGGACACAACTGCATGGGGACATGGTTATGCGAGCGTAACAGAGGCGAGTCGGTTAGTGAGGGGATAAGGATGAAAATGGGACAAGCAAGAGCACCAGGCATAGCGCGCTAAGACAACGATGGCGCGAGGGCGACAGGGCAGCGGTGCTGAGATGGTAGCGCTACGAGGCAGCCTAGACAAGTAGTGACGCAACGGTAGGTAAAGCGAGTGGCGAGACGGGTGCCACTATGATCAGATGACGACTGTCATGGCGTTGGCATGGACCCATGCATGGCTTGGCCGATAGCGCGCACATGGTAACCACACAGCAACAGCATCGCCCAGACCCACGAAAGATGGCTGGGGTCGACACAGCCCAACGTGTGGCCGGTAGCCAATGAGGTTGGCCAGTGGAGCAGCGGCCACGGCTAGGAGCGGCAAGGCAACAGCGGCGTGCTCGTGTGTTGATTGCGGGGCTCAGGCCTAGAGACTAGGAACGACACCACGCATGCTTTTTAAAAGCAGACCGAAATCTAGTTACTAATTCGACGAAAGCTCAACCAAGTCCACGAACCCAAAATCAGCACTTACGGCTAGCTAACGAAGCAATTCCTACCACCAGAGGATGACCAGAGAGGAAGTTGGAGATACACCAAGATAGGTCTGTCGCGCTGAACGCTAGTTCACGAACAGAGCGCCAACAACATAGTTACAACACATTTTGACGAAATTTGGGCAATTTTTAAGAGGGGCACGTGACACCCAACACAACTACATCCTACACCATGCTCAAGTGCTTGCTTAGAGGCAACCAACAGTACAAGAACATGGAGTTTGTGTTTAAACAATTTTGTTAGGATTTAAATGTCAAAACGGTATTGTCTACTATCATTTCTAGACTTAGAAAAGGGCAAGGTCCGGTTAGAACTAACAACCATTAGCGCTTTCATCACAATTTTTAACATGTATAAACCTTATTAATTTCAACCAATAAGCATTTCACACAACAGTCCATACTTCATACTAACCCATAGGAGCAAAACATTTAAGCACTATTTAACTATTTGCTCAATATTATTCTCTAAAAATGACACTTTAACCACAATTAAAACTTCTTGCCGATTTAACAAAAAGTCCTAGTTTAAATTTTGGATTCAATTTTTGAGCTCCCAAAAGCACTAGTTAACATTGTTCACTTTCCAAAATTAAAGTTGCATTCCCATCTACACTATTTGCTCATCATTTTTACATAAGCACTATACATACGTTATATTTTGTTTTTGTTTACATAAATTGTTTTTCGTTTCCTGTGTGTTTTAACTTGTAAAAATTCAAAAACCCATTCGGCTAGATTCTTCTAGGCCTTAACCTAGGTGCTAAGCAAGCTTGTAACATCAGAGGTGTTACAAGGAGGGAGCTACCGGGAAGCGCGTGTTCTAGGGTCTTGTTCTTCTCTGTGAGGCATTGGTGCAACTTGGGTAAGTATGAATCTATCTCTTATTCTTGTTGACATGAGGGAAGATCTGAGGGAGTTATACATTGTAGGGCGGTCTCAACGATGCATCCTGCTCCAAGACCCCCACTAACAGGGGTGCTCCGTCATCATTGCGAATCCCATCAGGATGGGGCGGCGACGGGGGAGGTGTTCTTGCCATGGTGCAGGAGGCCGACGTGACGCGTGAAGCCCTTCACGATGTCACTTAGGAGGAAAGGCGACTGAGAGAGTATGTCTTGATCACACGGGCGATGCTTAAAGCCATGGATGAGGAGGCCGGCAAGGCCAAGGCCGTGGCTGCGGTGACCTAGGTAGAGCTCGTCGGTAAGTTTGATCCCACCTTCTTCGAGATTTGCCCAATCTAGATAGGGATGGTTCTGAGTCTTTCCTTTTTTCTCCCTAGGTGCTTGGGAGCAATTGGTTGTTGCACAAGCTGAGGTGGTGGAGTTGCAGTGGGCCAGCAAAGATCTGGCCGGGCAGTTGGCAGAGGCTACCCGTAAGCGGGATAGTGCGGCCGCTTGGGCGCATTCCTCTACTACCCTGGCATAGTCTAGCAGTGAGCGTCACTTGGTGCTTCATAACACGATGATCACCGCCATTACGATGGTGTTGCTGATAGGGACCAATGTTCCCGATCAGCTCCATTGTCTCCCAATGCAGATCCAGGAGGTGGTTGCCCATGGAGTCCGACATGGAGCCATAGGGGCCGTGATTGTAGCTTGTCTCCATCTTAGTCATAAGATGGATTTACGCAAGGTGGCACCTAGGTTCTCAACGGCGGACGAGATTCCCGACGACGTCGACGTTCACTGGTTGATTGACGAGTTTAGCTATTATGCTGAGCCGATTGCCGCTGCTATTGATGTAGAGCAGGTCATCAAGGACACCCCTTTAGGGGTAGATTTTGCACCTCTTTATGAAAGAAGGTGTAACAAAGTTTGGGCTTTGTTGTTTATGTGATGTCTCTATAGATCAGATTCTCTATGCATGGTGATTATGTGTGATAGTATGTAGCCCTCAAACGCTCAGGTGGGTTAGCGTGGCAGACCCATGGGTTGGAGTCTCATCACGATTATCATGATCCCATAGGGTAGAAAACATCCCGAGACCGTTTTTGATTCTGTGACAAGTATTGTCGTTTGCACATGGCCCCCGAGTATTTTGCTTGAGCATCATTCACTGATTACGGTCGTACTTTAGGTGGCATGCTTATTGGGTGGTGTAGCTGCGCTGATGTTAGCCTTATGACCCATGGACATCCTCTGAGATTTTTAGGGTCGAGGTGCTCGAAGGTATTTGTGGCATGGGGCCATGGATTCGCCCGATCTAGGGGGAAAACTTGAAGCTTTGGTTCATGATGGATTTCAACCAAGTTTGGGTGGTTCACCCAACTTATTTGGAGTGGAGCAATGTTGCTTGAAGCAAGCTTTTGCTCAACGTATCCTACACACCCATTTGTTTCTCGTCTTTCTTTGTCTTTAGTGTTCAATGCTGGTTTAAACTTTTGGACTAACTACCTGGGGATTGTTCAACCAAATGAAACATCTTGGTAGAGTCCACGCAAGGTCTTGTTAAGTCACTTATACCATTTCAAGGCCTAAGAGACTCCGATCGACAAAAGGGGAAAGAGAAATAGGTGTGCGGTCTATAGGACGGCCTTTGAAGTTTCTGATCGCCACAGTAGGCTAGTATAACCTTTGATCATAACAACCATAGAGGGTTATAGCTGGGTCAGTCTGATACAACCAGCCCCCCGAGTAATTTGAGGATTTCCTCATTGAGGTGCCCGAGAGGTGTCGATACACTCATATTAAATGGATATATGTCAATTCTCGTAGAATGTAGTGCAACGAGAAAAAACATGGAATGATAAAGTGGGATTAGACATAACTGTCGGTTATCGACTGTCATCCTGATGTTTGTTGAGTTCTTGCTGCCAGGCTGTGTTCTTAGGGGTAGGAGTCACCATTGGATCCATCCTTGTGATCCTTCACTGTCGATCTCGCTCTTAGGTGACCTTTTTGTCGATGAGGGCAGATCCATTCAGGTCTTTGACCTCAGGAAATAGGGGAGTTGGGAGCAATCAGATCCTTTGGTGGACAAGAACATGACAAGACAACTGGTGTAGTCGCGCAGTTATGTTCATAGGCCGACTCATGGAGTTTCTGGCCTTGCTTGGCTTGGGAGGTGCGATCGGTCGTACCGGCCCTCTCTTTGGGTGATACTGCTTGGTAATCTATTGGCTATGGGGGGTTCCCTTCTCGTCGAGGGAGGGACAATGACACCCTCTTGCCAGTGGTCATCGGCCACCAAATGCAAGCGCGTAGCTTAGATCGGGAGTATCCTAAAGCTGGGTCAGTGCTCGAGTAGTCGACCGCGCTGCCCTATTACACTTCCCAGTTATGGAAAAGGTCTCATTCTTTCATTGATGGGGACTATTCGAGTTTCGGCGGCCTATCCGGTGATGACTCGATGTTAATGTTCGACGCTCGTGGGATGGTCTCATCACCGTCGCCGTTGGAGTTTGAGTTCTCAAGTAGCTGGTCGTAGCTGTAGAGAAAACGGTGGAAGGTCTCTAGATCGATGATTTTAGATACACCGGTGTCATCCTGCCAATCATGTTGATCGGGGGTGCCGTCGACGTCATCATGGTTTGTCGGCTCCAATGGCTGGTGTTCCTCCATAGGAGGTTTGGTGGGTTCCACCATAGCCTATGAGAGTGTCCCACTGAGGGGTGTGGTGGTGAGGTATGGGTATTGAATCCAAAGCGGAGTCGAGATCTAGGGTTTTGCTGATGTGGAAGGTGGGGACGATTTCACCTTCTCGCCCTTCTTCGACAAAAAGATGAGCGTAGCATTTCAGGTATACCGCAAGGGTGTTTGGTCCAGCGTCCACAACCTCCTCCAGCCCCGCAGTGAAAGCACGAATCTAGAGGGACTATTCTCCTTCTTTGGTTGGCTCGGGTTCCTGAAGACACAGGTCCCCGAATTAATCGACGATGAAGTCGAGCTTGCCGAAGGTGACACTCTTGCCTGCCCACTCCTACTCTGGTTCATCATCGATGTTGAAGATGACTCCCATCTAAAACACAAAATTAGTCTGAACGCGAAAGGCCCCTACCTGGCGCGCCAACTATCGGATTGTTTTGCTCTAGTAATATCCAGCAACATGATCACGTAGATGGAATCAGATGGTAGCACACGAGACATAGAGATTTATACTGGTTCGGGGCATGGTGCACGCTAATCCCTACTCTAGTGGTGCGATTGTTCTTGTATTTGTATGGTCAACTACACGGGCTGTTGCTGCTAGCTATGAGGTAGATGGAATAGGTGGGGGATTGGATCCCGAGCCGAGGTCCCTACCCTCTTTTATATAGGCAGGAGATGTAGGGTTACAGAGAGAACGCTCGGGCTAACAGAATGTGTTCTTAGTTTGTTACAATAGATTGATCCTAACTATTGTCCAGATACGCCTGTCTCGATTTGGCTTGATCTCCATGTTGGTCGACCGCGTTAGCCCTTATGGGGCTCCCCTTGACGGTTGCTAAACCGATAGCTCGATGGTGGTCATATATACGGACAGTACATGTACCCCATCCCATATCTCTTACACATTGACAGGCGACGAGGAACGATGAGCACGGAGTTAGTGTTGTCTGAGGTCCGCTAGCAGCTGCTTGACACGTGTGCCGCCAGCTGCCCACTAGCCGATCTATCGCACGTCACCATTGCCTAATCTGCTCCTCCCCTTAAAATTACCAAGGGTTCTTAGCCCTATGTGTAGTTTTTTCTAAGAGTAAGGTATGCTCTTATTTATTCACAAATGCTCTGAGGTATATATAGACTTTCTAGACGCCCAAGGAGCCACATTATTTCCTTGAGCTAAATTGCAAACAACCAAGGAGCCACAACATTTCCCTGAGCTAAATTGCAAACACTTTTTAGCAAGATAATGTGCCTCACTATTTGAGTCTCTACCCTCGTGTTTAATAACTTCCTGAAACAAAAGTGCTCTTAGCTTTAATTTCTTCAAGATCTACGAATAAGCACTCAAGTTTTCCTTTCGTAGATTCATAATGACTTCCAAACAATCTGTAGCTATTATGAAGAGATATGGTTTTGTGTTTTATGCAATAAATGTTATCTACAAAGGAGTGTTAGAAAGCTCTAATCATGTGAGGCAAGCAGGGGAGCACGAAAGGAGACGTTACATGATGATATATTTCAAAGCCTGTTATCCTGACATTTGGTTTTATTTCATGGTCTGAAACTATCTTGGTTAACTGAAGATTTTGAAACAAAGTCAACAAGGAACAAGTGATCTACTCGACTACTCCCAAATGGATAGCTCCTCAAGCTTTTTTGAAGATCAAGGTTGATGGCATAGTGGCACGATCCGAGAGTTATTTGTGTAATCTATGGAAACAATATAGAAAATTATGAGGTTGTTTGGTTCCTAGCCAATGCCAGCGACCTAACCTATGGTGCCACCGAAGAGTTATAGCAAAGAAAAAGGCTGCCACACACTGATAAGCACAGAAAGAACTAAGAGGTTGTTCGAGTCACCAACCAAACAAGCGTGGAGATTCTCGTGGCGAGCCGCGTGGCGGCCAGTGGCCATCAACCAAACACCCCCTTAGAAAATGTGTGGCTACCATAACTAATACGTCAACCAAACAACAACTAACTTTTTGTGGCAGCAACATGCATGACGAGGCAAAGTTTGGATGGGAGCCAAACAACCCTGTATGTTGCCGCAAACACTATGGTCATTAGGTGATTAGGTCTTCTTTGGAAGCTGTAGCTTGCGGTGAAGTAACTATTTTTTGAGATATTTACCTGTATGGCCTTCAAAAAAATGTGTCTTCCTTCTATGGCCTCATTTTTTTTAAACTTACCTATATGGCCCAAAGACGAAAATCTCTTCCTTTTATGGCCTTTCGTCATGTCTGTTAGGGTCTTATGTTAGTTTTCCCACTAGTAGACAAAAAAAACTAGTAGACACGCGAAAATGACTAAAATGCCCTTCTGCTTATTTTGATATATTTCTCTGTTTCTACCGTAGCACAAGCGGGTGGGGGAAAACACCAAGCGAGCGAGTATGGAGGAGGGCGCCGACGGGATCTCTGCCCAGGGGTCGCTGCTGGATCCATGGCCGGCCGACCCACCTCCCACCCTTGGCCGAGGCCTCTTCCGCCTTGAGGAGCTCCAGTCACTCTCCGTCGCACCTCCGAGATGGCATCGACGAAGGCGTTGACGTCTAGCGTCTGGAGTGCCGGGAGGCCGGCGAGCTCGGTGGGGACATTGCCGGAGACTTTGCTATGGGGGAGGGAGAGCGACTGGAGCTCGTCGAGGCGGAAGAGGCCTCGGCCAAGGGTGTGAGGGGGGCCAGTCGGCCGTGGATTCGGTGGCGGAGAGGCCGGCGACGGCCCTTGGCCGGAGATCACGTCGGCGCCCTCCTCCATACTTGCTCGCCCGGTGTTTTCCCCCCACCCACTTGTGCTACTGTAGAAACAGAGAAACAGATCAAAATAAGCAGAAGGGCATTTTAGTCATTTCGCGTGTCTACTAGTGGGAAAACTAACAGAAGACCCTAATAGACTTGACGGAAGGCCATAGAAGGAATGAATTTTCGTTTTCGGGCCATACAGGTAAGTTCAAGAAAAAAAAGGCTATAGAAGGAAGACACATTTTTTTGAAGGCCATATTAAGGTAAATATCTTTTTTTTTTTACAAGAGTGAAGCAAAGCGCCTCACGTGTACTAGCTTGCTGCAAGCGACCGATCCAATGGGGTCATGAGTCCATGGGCCTCTTGTGGTGGGCTCCTCTCCGCTTTGTCTCATGGGCCAAAAGACCGGACATCGGGCGGACCGGAGCTTTGCGAGCTTCGGCCGTGGATCACGCTCACCTGGTTCTGTGGTCAACTTCTCGGGTCGGCATTCCGTCGAGTCCACAGTTCACACCACTCACCACTGATTGGTGTTTTGGCTGTTCCCCCGATTCTCTGTGCCGTGGCCCCAACTGGAAACTGTCATGATCGATGCGACGCGACTCACATCGAGTCAGTATCACATCGTAATCGTAGAGCAAAAAATCTGTTTGGTTCTTTAGTGCGTGTTTAGTCTGTGATTTTTGAAAAATTTGGCTACCGTATTACTTTCGTTTTTATTTGGCAATTAGTGTTCAATCATGGACTAATTAGGCTCAAAACGTTCGTCTCGTAATTTTCAACCAAACTGTGCAATTAGTTTTTTTTGTCTACATTTAATGCTATATGCACGTATCGTAAGATTCGATGTGACGGCTACTGTAGCACTTTTTGGAACTAAACAAGCAATTAGTCGCTTTTAAAATTTATGTCACAGTAAATATTTAGATATTAATAAAAAGCATTAAATATAGATTAATTACAAAACAATTACATAGATGGAGACTAATTTGCGAGACGATTTTTAAGCCTAATTAATCTATCATTAGCACATGTTTATTGTAGCACCACGTTGTCAAATCATGGACTAATTAGGCTTAAAAGATTCGTCTCGTAAATTAGTCGTAAGTTGTGCAATTAGTTTCATAATTAGTCTATATTTAATACTCTCTCTCTCTCTCTCTATATATATATATATATATATATATATATATATCCAAACATTCGATATGACAGAAATTTTAGGAAGCATCGCAGAAACCAAACCGGACCGTAGAGGTGAAGATTGCTCTCGTCGGCTCGTCCGTCGTCCTTGGCTCCTTGCAGGCGGCAAATCATTCCGCAGAGCGGGGTTTTCAATTTTGGTATTGCAAAAATTTCGGCCAACACCGAAACTACCGAATTTCGCGAAATTCGACTGAAATTTCGGCGAAATTTTTTTAGAGACTAACACATGAAGTATGTTTTTTCTAAAGAAAACATTTAAATCAAACAAATATTAGTATGACATCTATTGAATACAAATACAAAAATATGCAATATAAACAATAAAAAATTGAGTCTAAAGTTATGTAACACGTGTATTAGTGTATTACAAAATTTCGAATTTTTCTTTCGACCACCACTAAAATTACCGAATTTCGTAAAATTTGGCCGAAATTTTGAACCCTGCCGCAGAGAATCCCGCGCCGTTCCCCACGCGTCACCGAGGTGCGGCCCCTGCTCCCGCTACCCTCCACCTCGACTACCAAACAGTGATCCGGTCGCTGATTCGCTGGTGCTGCAGTTTAGGGTAAACAAATCCCCCAGTTGATAAAGAGAGCCGCTGCCGCGGTCCTGGCCCAACTAGAGGGAGCTCTTTTGCTCTTGGACTCTTGGTCTCTTGCTGCCGCTGCTCCCCCAATCGGCGCCGCTTTCATCCTAGTTTCTTCAACGTTCCGCGCATCAGCATCCAAGACTTGGGATGGAGGGCACCGCGTCTTCTTAGCCGCGACTAGGGAAGCCGCGTCTTCTTGCCGTCTTCCCAGTCTTTGTGCAGGGTACGGACGGAGATCAGAGATCTTGGTGCAGACAAGTTCTTGTGCAGTCTTCGCAGATCTTGGTGCAGAGAAGTTCTGTTTGCTCTTCCATCGATTTGCAGGGTAAATATCGTCTCCCTTCTTAACATGGATATATGCTTGTCGGCGAAGTGCATGATATGCTGCTAATACATCGTTCCATCATCAGCTTTTCTTCCCATTTGTAGTTCTCTCTAGGCGGAATCCTTGTATTCTTGAGGAAAAAAAGAACAGAAAGGTAGCGTAGAGGTGAGATTTGTGAACCTGTAAGTGACTTGTGGAACTGGAGCGAAAGTCAGAAAAATCTTGTGGGAAGCTCCAAGGAATGATAATGGACCCTCGTCCTCGTGATAATCTCAACTTTGGTGCTCGATTGCCCACCCCAAATCCACCCACACCTCACATGATTAGCTTCTCCCTCCAACAGCCACAGCTTCAGTTCTTCCCTTCATATGGATTCCACAGCCACAACCACAACAACCCTCCTGTCAGCTCACATCCATCTCCACCCTCGGTCATGCCTGGCTGCACCACGCCAAGCCCGGCATCAACAACCACAACCGAGCCAGACAACGCCGAGGATTTCTCCGAGGCTGTTGCTGATGATGCAATCCTTGCTTACATCAACCAGTTCCTTCTTGAAGATGAGGATGAGGAGTCATATCCTGTTACCAGTGCGCCAGTGGAGGATTCAGCACTCCTCGCCGCTGTCGAGAAACCATTCGTCGACATCCTCAAGTCTGCTAAGCCTATCACAGCACAGGCCTATGAAGTAAAATCTTGGATCACTGATGATTGCGATTCCACGGGAAGCGGAAGATTTCATGATGTGGTCACAAGTAGTCTGGACTCTACCCAATTGCCCCCTGAAATGGTTCAGGGGGATGTAGTTGGTGCTGTTCATAAGGGTCAGAAGAACCCACGTGACGATGACTTGGAGGTGGAGGGGAGGAAGAGCAAACAGTCCGCATTGTGTGATGAGGAGACTGTCCGAGAGATGTTTGACAAAGTGCTGTTGTGTACCGATAAGAATTGTGCGTTCCACTCACCAATGCCAACCGATGCACAAATCAGCGGGGGATATGTGAAAGGATCTGGAAATAGAAGAGGGCGAAGGAAGGGAAGATCCGGTGCTGGTGCAGAGCAGGAACCAGTCGATCTCACAACCCTACTTATCCATTGTGCCCAGGCTGCGGCTATTGATGACCACAGAAACTCAAGTGAGCTGCTGAAACAGATTAGGAAGCATTCTTCTGCTACTGGAGATGCTGGCCAGAGATTGGCGCACTACTTTGCTGATGGGCTCGAGGCTCGCCTAGCTGGCACCGGTAGCAGCATCTACCGTTCACTTGCTGCAAAGAGAACTTCTACTGGTGATATGCTGAAAGCGTTCAATTTATATGTTAAAGCATGTCCATTTAGGATAATATCGCACTATGTTGCAAATATGACCATCTTAAATGCTACAAAGAGCGTGACAAGGTTGCACATTATAGAATACGGGATAACGTATGGTTTCCAGTGGCCAATCCTCATGCAGCACCTCGCAAAGAGATCTGGTGGCCCCCCAATCCTCCGAATCACTGGTATAGACTTTCCCCTGTCAGGATTCCGCCCTGCAGAGCGTGTTGAGGCGACAGGGCGACGGTTACATGAATATGCCCGTATGTTCAATGTTCCATTTGAATATCAAGCCATTGCTGCCAAGTGGGATACTATCCAAGTTAAAGATCTCAATATAAAGAGCGATGAGTTCATTGTCGTTAACTGCCTTTACCGAATGAGGAACATGATGGATGAGACGGCGACAGATGACAGCCCGAGAACAAGGGTTTTGAACACAATCAGAAAGTTGAATCCCAATTTGTTCGTTCATGGGATTGTCAACGGTACTTACAATGCACCCTTCTTTGTGACACGGTTTAAGGAGGCTATGTTTTTTTTCTCTTCAATCTTTGATATGCTTGAAGCAAATGCCTCACGGATGGATGAACATAGGCTGCTGATAGAAAGAGAATTCTTTGGACGGGAAGCTGTTAATGTGATTGCTTGTGAGGGTACAGAGAGGATTGAAAGGCCAGAGACCTACAAACAATGGCAGATGAGAAATCTCAGGGCAGGCTTCCGGCAGCTACCTCTGGACAGAGAGATAATGAAGAGAGCAAGGTACAAGCTTAGCAAGACCTATCCGAGGGATTTCTTCGTGGACGAAGATAACAAGTGGATGCTACAAGGTTGGAAGGGTCGTGTCATATATGCTCTTTCAGCATGGAGTAGCTAGACATGTAAATCCTAGTGAGCTTAGCTGACATCTTCCATTAATTTCTTGATTTTCACCATTTCATTTTGTTGTATTATGATTACGTTAATGAATCTATCCCTCGTCTAGGAACCAAAATTTTCTAAGTTTGAATTGACTGCCATAAAAGATTTTTGTCTGTGTGCCTGACATATTTGCGTAATAGTGTAAGAGGTTTCTCTTTGTCCCTATATCATAGGATAGAAGACTAGCACTTTTTTCTTTTGGTATCATTTCATTGTTTGCTACCATCTCTTGAGTAAAAGATGTTGAGGCTCAGCTGATACCTTTTACAAATCTGTAAACTGTTTTTCCAATTAATCTTCTGTGATGTTATGTTGATGAATTTTGACCCTTCTCCGGGAGTAAAGATGTTAAAGTTCGATTTGACTGGAATAAATATAACTTCTAGGTATATGCCTAACATATTTGTGTAATAGGGTAACAGTACGCTATTTTGTTTTGTTGAACCGGTAGGCAGTAGCACCACGAAGTTTCACTTCATGGTTTCAATGTTTGAAATCATCGCTTCAGTTGAGTTAAAAACATTGAGGTGATAGTCGTCAGCAGCAGCACTCCCATGGCCATGGGGTTCTGATGAAGCTCCTATATCCGCCTTGTCCAGAGAACAAGCAGGATGGCTGCAGCTTTCACCGCTAGGATGTCACTGGAACGACGGGGGAAGTTGCAGCTGAAGAATCCAAGCAGGTGACTAACTGTGCTGGATAAATTGTGCCCAACAATTTATGCAAATAGGGGTTCCTAATTACTGTCATATTGGCTCTTAACAGTTTACACAATGGCAACTAGACATTCAGCAGTGTACTGCAAACAATGCACCGATTTCTTTCTTCAGTTTTAATACAGCTTTGCAATTGCACCAAACTGCATCTCCATGCTCAAGCTACCTGATTATATCTCCAGACACCATGAAATCTAGAGCTTGCAGTAGGCTTCTCAGCAGCTCACTCAAAACCGAGCAGTAATCTGGGAGAACAGCGCCCGAAAGTCCTTTGTTGGCGTGCCCACACCTTCAGGCTTCGAGGCCAAATCAAATGCCTTGAACTTGGCTTCTTCATACTGCAGAGCCTATTATCAGAGAAGAAAAATGATTAAACTCAGAATGGCTGTCTCACCACGCTGTCCAATGAACCCATGGCTATACACAATTTTAACCAGGTCCTTTCAGACAGATCTGTATAGATGGTGGTTTAGAGCATATATATATACCTGGACACAAACCTCAGCCACATCGGCTCTAGAAATCGACTTTGTGTCAGTCTGGAGAAGTTCATCGTCTTTCCCCACAATTAACTCTCTCACTCCTCCATCCTTGTCTTGTAGACCTCCTGGCCTAAAATTTAAGGCACAGAAGAAAGCAGCATCAGATTATGTAACAGAGAAGGAAATGAGATCGAATATTTTCTTTTGTATTAGCCTCATGCGATTTCCAGGCTTTACACTAGAGATGTACTAGATAGTACACAAAGTATTTTTTTCAGTTGTCCAAAAACAAGGATCAGCACATTGTCCCTTAAGAGTCCTAAATATCTCTTTACTTCTTTACACGCACAAAACAAAGAGTAATAATCTACTGAATCGAGACTACCATAACAAAAAGCAGCAGTAGAATTTTCCATCTGTTCTAAATATTGTGTACTATATACTACTCTGTACCTTATGATTGTATAAGGGACTCCACTGTCTGCCAAATACTGTTCTGCCTTGCGCTTCCATACCTACAGCAAACATATGCAATAATCAAGATCCCACTTTTACATTTTGTGAATAGTAGTTGCCTAATGGAACAGTCAGATTTTAGCTTACCAGTATATTGCCATGACCCAGGCTGTTCAGCGGATGGTTAGGATTTGTTCCTCCCATAGATCCCACCAACACAATATGCTTCACTCCAGCAGCTTTAGCTGCCAATATATGTCCAAATTAACAATCATTTATGCTCTGAAGTATATGATCTACCAAAAAATTAGAAAGTGATGCACTGAGCAGAATGAATGCATACCAGCATCAATCTGATTCTTTTGGCCAACCCAATCCACCTAAAACAACCACAACCAATGTTATCACAAATTAAACTGTTCAATAACAAATTCTACTAATGCGCATACAATCTTGGACAAGATTCATCAACCCACCTGCTCAGGGTACATTCCATCTTCATAGTAGAACTCAGGCCGCCCACCTTTGCTAGGATCGAAACCCGGTTTCATTTTCGGGGCTGCACTGGTGAGGATTATGAGCGCATCGATCCCTTGTACAGCAGGTGCTAGACGATCTGCATCTCTTATGTCGGCAATGTAAACATCGCCGGCTCCCCCAATCTTCTGCTTGCTCTCCTCTGTCCTGACTAGCCCTCTTGCCACGAACTGCTCGGACCTCTCTTTCAGTTTGTTGTAGACAATTTGGCCTAACATCAAGTTTGACTCCCGCGTGAGCAGTGAATGCAAAGAGAAACACAGTTGCAGAAATTGGTACACACCTACTGCACCCTCACTAGCGTTACAATTCAGCACTAAACTGTACAAGACGGTAGCCAAATTGAGGGGGGGAAAAAAACTAAAATCCAAGGCCGTTCCCATTTGGATCACCATTCCCTAACCACTCTAGCCAGCCAAATTCCCCATCTCAGCAGCCTTGAACAACAGGCAAATCGACTGATCATCATCTCTCTGTTTTTTCACTTCCCTACGAAGCAGTACTGAAGCACGCGCGACGACTGCGAGGCCTAAATGCTGCGCTACCGGAACTGACGGGGAAAGCAGAGCTACCTGTGCGGCCCCCGGCGCCGGTGACGAGGACGGTTGGACGGGAAGCGGCCAAATCCGCCATGACTTCTCGCGACGATTCGATTCGTGCTGGACTCCCCCTCTCGGTCGGTGGTGTAGAGAGCCTCGGGCCGCGGAGGTGGGTTGGAGAACCGTCTAGAAGGTCGTGCCGATCCGACTCGCCCCAAAGCCAAGTGGAGGGCGCGTGGCGCGGAGGGCGCCCACGTCACCCATGTCGCAGTAGGCCCACACGAACCAGCCCAGCCCATGCAAGGCCCGCGATCTCAATAGAACGGGCTAAACTCCGCGCATCGTCACCAGATGAGGAAAAGGAAAGAGGGCTAAAACCCTAGCAATCGCCTCCTCGCCGTCACCGTCGGACGAGGCAGGCATGGCCGCGGGGGGCACCGCCGACTTCTTCTACCGCGAGTCACAACGGCTGGGCTACGTCGCTCGCTCCGTGTTTAAGGTGAGCCCCCGCTTCCACCCTGACTCCCTGTTGGGCTGTTGCCTGTTGCTATCTCTTCCCTTTTCATGACTCTGAGCGGTTGCTTCGCCGCTGCAGCTGATCCAGATGCAGAAGCAGCACAAGCTCATCGCGCCGGGCGCCGCCGTGCTCGACCTAGGCTGCGCCCAAGGCGCGTGGCTCCAGGTGAGCTTCCATTACTCTTCCTCGTCTCCTCGAGCTCCTGAGTACGCGATCAGTCCTCATTTCCACATGTCTGTGATTAACTTGCTCGGTGGGGCGGCCGCTTGCAGGTGGCCTGTCAGAACCTGGGCCCCCTCGAAAAGGGTGGCGTTGTTGTCGGCGTCGATGTTAAGGTCAGTTGGCACTTGACAGTCGAATTGTCCTTGGTCGGTGCGATGATTGTTGCTGAATTGGTGGTTTGTCTGATTCAGTAATTCGGTTGTTGCAGAGCAGAAGGTGAAGGTCCCCTCTGCGCACTGTGACTCACGGGTCAGGACGCTCCGTGCAGATGTCATGACTCTGATGAAGCAGCAGGCTCGGGCGATGTCGCCACAGGTTCGAATCCTTGATTGCTTGTGGCGTGATTGAATACTTATGCTTGGATGTGATGATTGCGACACAATGAATAGTGTGGCATATTGCTCAGTTAGGTTTGGACTTTGGATTTTACTGAATCTCATATTTGGCCTAACTACTTGTTTTGTTTGTATAACTTGGGAAGCTAGTTCTTAGATTAGATAGATAGATGGAAAGGTAAGAATTCCTATATTTTCAATTTTCAAAAAGACTCGGAGGCAATTTATTATAGTGAGTAGGAACTAGAGATGTAATAGTCTGAATACTAAATAATTGACTATTACATAGAGCTAACTGTGATTCTATATGGAACCATGCATCTATTCAGCCTTTATTGGTGAAATGAAAACCATAATTGTCAGTTATTAAATTGAGACTGGCATTCTCTGTGACAAGAGGGTACCACAAAAGCTAAAAGGTAAGTTCTATAGAACGGCGATTAGACCGGCTATGTTGTATGGAGCAGAATGTTGGTCTACAAAGATTCGACATGTTCAACAACTGAGTGTTGCAGAAATGTGTATGTTGCGATGGATTTGCGGTCACACAAGAATGTACCAAGTTCGGAACGATGATATATGTGATCGCTTAGAGGTAGCACCAATTGAAGAAAAGCTTGTCCAACATTGGTTGAGGTGGTTTGGCCATGTCCAAAGGAGACCTCCAGAGGCACCAGTGCATTGTGGAGTCCTAAGCAAGCTAATAATACGAGGAGAGGTAGAGGAAGACCAAAATTGACATGGGGGTGGGTGGGGCGGGGGGGGGGGGGGGGGGGGGGCAATAAAAAGATATTTGAAAGTTTGGGATATACCTAGAGATCTATGTTTGAATAGGAGTACTTGGAAAGCAGCTATTGAAGTGCCTGAACCGTGACTTGGGGCTCTTGTGGGTTTCAACTCTAGCCTACCCCAACTTGCTTGGGACTGAAAGGCTATGTTGTTGTTGTTGTTGTTGTAAATTGAGAGCATTGTCACTCAGGAGAAGCTGTGCTCACTTATTTTGTTCAACACTCTGCCCTATGTTTGTGAGTTAAGCCATCCCTCCGTCCTTCCTTCCCTCCAATACTAATCTTAGGAGGATTCATCGATTGAAAAACCGTTTCTAGCTTGTTAAATATGGTTAGAAAGACCAAAGCAAGGATTTCAGTTATAGTATCTGTGTGATCTTGTAATCAGTGCTAGCTATAGTTTGATTAATGGATTTTAATGTTTTATCCTCGTGTACAGGAACGAGGATTCTCTGTGATACTGTCAGACGTGTCCACCAGTTTCAGGGATCACAACCAAAGATGGAGCTATATCTTGTGAGTTGGGCATGCGTGCTCTCGCTGGCAGTAGGGAAGATAAAGTTAAAAGAGTAGGGAAGATAAAGTTAAAAGAGTCTGATTACAGTGAGACACTAGTGAAGTATCTGAGCTCCACCGAGCCCGATCCTGATGAGGATGGTGTTCTTCATCGTGGAGGCAACCTAGTAATGAAGTTCCTGGAGAATGAGGACATATCAGGTCATTATAAGTTCTGGCCATTATCTGATCTTAGAAACAGTAAATTAATTGTACTGTTTCATCTGACAGTGACAATTTGGCCCAGCTAAAACTGACCCTGACTGTCTACTATTGCATGGCGCAGGGTTTGGCAAATTCTGCAAGGTGAAGTTCAAGAAAGTATCCTTGTTGAGACCCAAGGCGACTCGGCCTAGCTCGAGGGAGATCTACATGATCTGCGAAGGTTTGCGGTAGAAAGGAGGGCTCTTCAGAAGGCACAAGAGGAGACTCCACGATGCTAGGTCATTTCAGTTGCCCTGAACTGGAGGCAATTGTTCTAGCTGTTGGCTAACTGGCAATTTGACACAACTGTGTTTTGATCCTTCGAGGGCAAGATACAGCAAAAACCTTGGTGTTGCCTGTGTGATAAATTTTATTGAACCGTGCTAGTAGTTCGTCTAGTAGGGCCTTGTTTAGATGCCATCCAAATTCCAAGTTTTTTCACTCTCTCTTCATCACATCAATTTTTAGCCGCTTGCATGGAGTATTAAATGTAGGTAAAAAAATAACTAATTACACAGTTTAGTTGGAAATCACGAGATGAATCTTTTGAGCCTAGTTGGTCCACAATTGGACAATATTTGTTAAATAAGACAAAAGTGCTACTATTCATCGGGTTGAATTTTTTTCACAATCTAAACGAGGCCTAGGTGAAAAAAGATTGAGTTAAATCCTTTCTGTGAGCCTGAAATCCTTGCTTTCTGTGTTGTAAATTTCCATTCCTCCAGGCCAACTCAGGTTGTGCCCCGAGAGAAGCGAAAACATTTGCGGGCCATGGGCCGGCCCACATTGCGGCTTGCGATGGCATAGCGAGTCAGCGAGCTATGCGCGGTGGTGGCTGGGTGGAAGTGCCAGACGCGGATGCGCGCCAGAAATTTCTGACCTGCAGAACCTGCGAGAAGCCGAGAACAGATACATACAGTGCCATGGAGACACGACCGTGCCACGCTGGCGCAAACCTTTTGGCTGTAAAGCAACCGGCAGGCTCCACGTGTCGCGCCCCCAGCCACAACCTGGTCTGCCGGTGCGCGAGGTGGAGCCCACGTACCGAAGCGATATGCTCGTCTGCTCTGCTCGAGACCGTACCATTTTCTAGCCTATCCATCCATCTCCATCAGCTGTTCGCTCGTGTTTCGTGACCAACAGTATCTCACAATCCGTTTAGTTTCCTCTTAAAATGCCAAATTTTTTAAGATTTTTCATCGCATCGAATCTTTGGACGCATACATGAAGCATTAAATATAAATAAAAAATAAAATTAATTACACAGTTTAGACGAAATCTACGAGACGAATCTTTTAAGCCTAATTAGACTATGATTGGACACTAATTGTCAAATAACAACGAAAACGCTACAGTGCCATTTTGCCAAAAATTTCGACAACCAAACTAGCCCGTTCCAACCCAAAATCCTAAAAAGTGCTACAGTAGCCATCACATCGAATGTTTGCGATCCGGGCATGGAGCATTAAATGTGGATGAAAAAAACACTAATTGAACAGTTTGGTGAGAAATTGCAAGACGAACGTTTTAAACCTAATTAGTCCATGTTTAAACACTAATTACTAAATAAAACAAAAGTGTAACCCAAAATTTCAATTTCCCAAAACTAAACACGCACCGAATTTATGAGCTTAGAACCGACCAGCGAACCGGACATGGCTTCTCCAGAGACTAATCAATGTTTGAGGCTGCATTTGAACGACCACACCAGCCTGGGATCCACTGCGATTAGGATAAATACTCGCCCTGGACTCCTCGGCCCTCGTTCAGTTGAGGCCAGAATCGGCGCCGCCGCAGCGACTGTAGCTACAGTAGCTATTGTAGCATTTCGTTTGTATTTGGTAATAATTGTCCAAACGTTGACTAATTAGGCTCAAAATGTTCGTCTCGTAAAGTACAACCAAACTGTGCAATTAGTTTTTGATTTCGTCAACATTTAGTACTTCATGCATGTATCACAAGTTTGATGTGATAGGGAATCTTCTTTTTGCATAGTGCCAAATTTTGGATTTGGGGTGAACTAAACAGGCCCTCGGTTGGATTGTGGTACTATTCCCTCCGTTTTCACATACTTGCAAGTCGTGTCACCGATCTTTTATTTTTTTTCTTCCAAATTTGACATTGCCTGAAAACTTAGCCTCTGTTTGATTATTGAAAATCTGTAGAGCTTCCACTGCACTTATTTACTTGTGTATTTTTGGGATTATTCTTATACATACAGCTAGGTAACTTCAAATAAGACACGTGTGCATTAGGCTTGCATAA
Organism: Miscanthus floridulus; assembly: GCF_019320115.1. Lineage (NCBI taxonomy): Eukaryota > Viridiplantae > Streptophyta > Magnoliopsida > Poales > Poaceae > Miscanthus > Miscanthus floridulus. The sequence continues at coordinate 38,111,382 of NC_089580.1, read as the reverse complement.
GTTTTTGTTATGTTATACTGAGTAAGTACAGTATATTCCAGACGAATTTAAGAGAACTAGGCAGAGACTACCATGCGTCCATACCATACCAGCTCCTCTAAACGTCTCTTTAGAGGTACAGTAAGACTCCATTTTTTGAACAAAAGGTCAGACCTCTTCATTTAAAATGCATATTTTTCCTGTTTTTTCTATAAAATAAACTGATTTCTACAAATTTTTTATATACACAATTGAAATAGTGCAATGTAAAGACACCCTGCGAAGCGATGCACAGAGAATCCTCGGCGGAGGTCTAGACCATTCCGCCATTTTCGACCGACGCGTTTCCCGCGCACTGGGCAGTTGGTGACACGTAACTCTCCCAACCATCCCGCCACCTCCCTTACCAGCGACCGCGCACCCACATCCCACTGACATCCTTGCCCGGTTCCGCCTCGACCCCATGAGTCATGCAGCGCTCGGGCACCCAACGCGGCCCCCTCCCGTCACACCAGTACGGCACCGCCACGCCGCTGGAGGTGTGTTCTGGACTCCACTTGAGCTCGCGCGCTGGTGTGGTGTTGCGCTTGCGCTTGCGCTTGAACCACCAGCACCCACCGGCCACCGCCTATATTACCCCTCCCTCCTCCGCCGGCTCACCAGAAACTCGCTCTCGCTTGCGTAGCTGCGTCGCCATTGCGCTGCTTGATTGCTCTGTGTCTGTCGCGAGAGAGGCGGAGGAGCCGAGGAGGTCTAGACCATTCCGCTTCAGATCAACAAGCAAGACATCCAGAGAGAGATGGAGGTGGAGCACGGCGAAGAGATGATGGTGGTCGTGGCGGGGGAGGAGGAGGGGTGGCAGACGCCGAGGCGCGAGGACTGCCGCATCCCGGTGGTGCCACCGTGCCCGGCTGCGCCGCCGAGGAAGAAGGCCGTCGCGATAGCGGAGGCGGCCGGAGGGAGCGGCGGCGGCAGGCGCCGGGACCCGCCCAAGGTCGGGTACTTCCAGCCGCCGGACCTCGAGTCCCTGTTCGTGCTCGCGCCGCGGCGGAGGCAGGCGGCCTCAAGCTGTGCGTGCTAAGGCTGCACGCCACGCGTACGTGCTCACGCGGCACTGGCGGGCGGCCATGTGGTCCTCCGGGCTCCGGCCGGCGATAGGTAGCTGGTTGTAGAGTAGTTGTGTAGTATGTCTACGTAGACGTAGTTCTGTACTAGTAGGTGTAGGGATGCAGCTTGCTGCACATCTTACCCTTCTTTTTTGGGGTCTTTTTGGAGAAGATGGATGTGCTGCCGTTTGCTGCTCTGATGCCTGTGCGCGTGCGTGCGTGTTAGCTAGAGATCGACAAAAGTAGCAGTAGGAGATCGATGGAGGTGAGGAGGTCCAAAAGGGCCTCAAAAGTTTGGAACCTGTGTACGTCAGTACGTACGTGTGTACCAGCATATGTTGTGAATGTTCTCTGTGAGGGTGGACAAATGTGCCTTGTGTTACTCCGCGTCCGTTTCTGATGAATCTTTTTCTCTTGGCTGGAAGTTGTTTCGCCGACGGGATCGATGCCTCTATTTGTGTGCCCGGGTTTATTTGTGTGCCCGTTCCACACTGGGCCATTCGTTGCAGGAAGAAAGAGCAGATTAAGGGCGCGTTTAGTTCTTTTCGGCTACTGTAGCACTTTCAATTGTATTTGACAAAAATTGTCCAATTATGGACTATTTAGGCTTAAAAGATTCGTCTCGTCAATTATAGGCAAACTGTGCAATTAGTTATCCTTTTTACCTATATTTAATGCTTCATGCATGTGCCGCAAGATTTGATGTGACGAGGAATTTTGAATTTTTTTGGTTTTTAGGTGTGAACTAAACGGGGCCTAAGAAATGTTTGGATCGCAACGAGCGGTTTGAGTATATGTTTTAGGTATGTTTGGATCAGCTGCCAGGGCCAGTTACTAATTGGGTTAAAATTAGATAAGGTTAAAAATCAGTCCAGATTAGATGAGGTAGTTCGGGGACGTTTGGAAAGTTTGATATTTACTGTATAACCTCGAAGCTGTACAACAGTGCTGTGTGTTTGGTCGTTTGGCTCCGTTCGGCTAGCTGAAACTGGCTGAAAAATACTAAATATTGTTCTGGTTGAATTGTTATGAGAGAAAAATACTGTTTCGGCGAACAAGCTGGTTTCTGGGTAAGCCGAACGGGGAGTGGTTACATCAAATGCGCTATGGTAGCAAGAAAATCGTTGCTCCCGTCACTTTTGGCCCTTCGGTCCAGAGTCCGACTGAAACTTTGATACCCATATTTTACTCCCTCTCGTTTGTAACCCCACAGCAACTTCGAGCACCTGGGCTCAGAAATAAAATCACTGATCGACTCAAACTGGACGTAGGGCACGTTGCCTGAACAAGTATAAATCCTATGTCATTGAGTGCTAGGTCACGTCCGATTGCAACGTACGGCAAAACTATAAATATTTACGTGTTGATCATTTTTCGCACCGACAATAATTATCCATGAGTCATTTTTCTTTTAAATTTAGCTAAATATTGGGTCAAAATTAGATGACGTTAAAAATCAGTCCAGATTAGACGAGGTAGCTAGTTACTGGAGTAGTTTGCTACAGTTAGTCGAAGCCTTGTCTAACAAATAGTCTATCTATTGCCCCTTATCTAGATGGATTAGAGTTAATTTTAACCAAGGCTCTGCTTGACCCTATAGTAATTTAGCCATTAAACTTTAGACTCTAATATAAATGGAAGATCTAAATGTTGTCTGAAGTAACCAAGACTTTAGCTCACACTAAAGTTTTAGTCCTTAATAATATTAACCAAATAAAATTTAGGCAAAAAATCTAAATAGCCACTAAATTTTTAGCTAGCTAACTACTGACCTTTGGTATCAAAATAGACATGCATTAAAATTCCCCTCTCCTCCTCATCGTCGTATTCACGAGGAGCGCGATCCGTGCGGTGCGGTATGACGTGCTCGACACCATTTTCAGTCGATCTCACCGGTGGAAGTTTTTAACACCATCTTTAAAAATGTAAAATAGAATCAATATATCTCATTGTACAACTTCATTTTTTTCGTTTCATATAAATTAATTTATGACTCATCTAAAGTTAGAAACCGAGCCAAGGGAATTTTTATTCCCATAAAGTTCACATTCTTTCTCTTTTTTAAAACCTTGATCGTTTATGTATGACACAAAAATTTAATATGTTATGACACAAAGACAAATAACAAATTACAAAAATAACAATTTACTTGTCCTAGTTGGTGACACAAGTGTATTGCCTGAAATTATCTTAAAATTCAGGCACCTGAAATGTAGAAGTGGTGAAAAAAATAAAAAAACTTGCTATTTTGAAAAGGCGAAATGAAAAATTACCGATTGAAATGATGGAATTTAAATCTCACGATTCTAATTGTCATTTCAAGAGGAGCGTATTTCTGCAAATCTTTTGTTGCGTCGTTTTGAAAACGAACAAAAATGTTTTATAGAATGTAAAAGATTCGTAAACACTTCCGCACCGATTTCCTCTACAGTCAAGCGTTCGTACGATTCGTACTTTTAGGGCACCCTATCGGAAGCAAACGTCGAGGCGCTTGAGGTGCTGTTCCCAGCATCCAGGGCGATGGCTGGTGGAGCAGCGCGGTCTGGTACTTTAGCTAGATCGTAGTCTAAATTGATCTCAATAGATCCCAAGGTTGTTACAGTCAAAATATAGTCTCTTTGAGGTAACTATCGGGCCGGGAACGGTCTCTATTTATTTCAAACGTCTACCTTCTTAATAAATGATACGCAATGCTCCCACGTATTCCAGAGAAAAAAACGAAGCCCGGTGGAAATGGGCCCCTGAAGTCAAGTTCATGGCCCACGGACGTCCAGGAGGGGACGCCGGCGGCCACACAAACCGCAGGTTCGGGAGTACTCCGGAACCTGCCGCCGCATCCACACGACGCCACGACTGACGGCGGGGAGCCCCGGTCTCCCTCCGAATCTCGTCTCCCTCCACCGCCACCTCCCCGCATAAAAGCAGACAAGAGAGCTTTGCAGCGAGAGAAGCCGAGAACCCTATCGATCTCGCCTGAAGTAATCCGCACCTATCGTGAGCAGAACCCTACAGTTCGTCTCGCCTCATCTCGCAGCACCAGCTGCAGAAGAAGAACAAGGGGGATGGCGAAGGATGGGGGCCCCGACTGGAACGGCCTGTTCAAGTGGAGCATCGCCCACGGAGACGGCACCAAGCCGCCGCGTGCTCTCAGGTCTGCGACCCCCGCGTTCAGATCCCCTGCTTCCTCCCTTTGCTCTCGTCCTGTGTCGCAACCCTATTGACTCCGTGTTCATCAGTTCATATGCTTAGATTTTGCTGTCTTACTCCCTGTACACTAGATTCTTAGCGGACAGGCTTCATATGCTCAAATTTGCTTTCTTACTACGGGTTCCTTTTCTTTCCCCCTAATTTGTGTGGCTAGTAGGTTTAATACCTGTTTCCAAAATTGCTGCACTTAATTGAAGAGAAGTGGGATAAATTGTTAGTGTGGTTCTTAATTTCATTGATTTGGTTCTGCAGCGAGGAAGACAGAAAATGGTTCATGGAGGCTATGCAAGCCAACACGATAGATGTTGTGAAGAGGATGAAGGAGATCACTCAGGTGATGAAAACTCCAGAAGATGTCTTGCAGTCTCAGGGTGTGACCCCAGAGAACATTGAAGGTATTGTTTGGGCATTCCAATGCTTCCTTAGTTGATTTTTAGTTTCTCTACAAAAATGGCTCATTTTTAAATCATTGACCTTTATTGCTGATATGTTTAGTAATTGGTGAAAATCCTCACACTTATAGTTGGACTAGGAACAGGAGGGTATTTAACGCATGAGCATGCACACAACACTTATTATGTGCAGCAGGGTGTGGTAGCATGGTTTGGAAACACAATAAACAAAGAAACCGTGTGATTATAATGGTCTAGGCTGTTAATTGATCTGCCAAAGGAACATGAGGGTATTTAACGCATCAGCATGCACGCGACACTTATTATGTGCAGCAGGGTGTGGAAACACAATAAACAAAGAAGCTGTGTGATTGTAATGGTCTAGGCTGTTAATTGATCTGCCAAATGATTTAACATTGGAGGGCCTTAGCAGTATCATGTTTCATTTGCAAAAGAAATTCATAGTTCATGGTCATGGTCATATGAGGAATTCATGATTGATGGTGTTCATGTGCTGTCACTTGCCTGCTAATTGCTAAATGAAGTTTCCAATGTTACTTGGTTGTGTATCCTCCTTGAAATTTGACTTTATGGACATTGATATTTATCATCCTTATTATTAAGTTATAGGTGTTGGCTCTTGAATAAAAAATTACTCACTCTATTTTCAGATATGTTGGATGAGCTACAGGAGCATGTTGAATCCATTGACATGGCAAATGGTAAGATACATAGTTAATCATCACTTCCTTGTAAATGCTTGTCCTAGTGGTTATTGTGGAAGTCCCAACTCCTAATGCATATACATTATTCAAACAGATCTACATTCTATTGGCGGGCTGGATCCTCTGCTTGGTTACTTGAAAAATTCAAATGCTGGCATCCGAGCAAAGGCAGCAGAAGTTGTTAGTACAATTGTGCAGAATAATCCCAAGAGTCAGCAACTTGTCATGGAATCCAATGGACTCGAGCCACTGTTGACGAACTTCAAATCAGACCCAAGTACAAATGCACGCACAAAAGCTTTAGGAGCCATATCTTGTAAGTATCACTCAGTATCATGTGGAGTATAATCCTTTGATTGAACCGTGCGAACTGTGCAGTTAATTTTCAGTGTATTTTCTGTTGGTCATGCTAACAAAACTCCGTACAATTATTTTGCAGCTCTAATTCGTCATAACCAGCCTGGAATTTCCGCATTTCGCCTGGGAAATGGCTATGCTGGATTGAAGGATGCTCTTGGTTCTGATGATGCCAGACTTCAAAGGTATGTCATGATAATAGCACACCCCGGCATTCTGCAAGACATGTTGTACGATCAGGTTATTTTTCTTAAAATGGTGTCAGTAGACATGGGGTAGATGGAGTGATCTGACAGGGCACATCCCTACCAAAATTATCCCTGGAATCCTAAATGAGTAAATGACCTATGAACAAGCAGCCGTGTACTAACAGAGTCATACTACCCATGCCGTACTGAAATTCCTTGTTAATAGTAGTGTTGGTTTAAAGATGTTTTATTTACTTGTGGTAGTCTATATTTTGCTAAACTTCAATCGGATTTGTATTAGCTGAATTTTTTCTGCAGTTGAAGTCCGATTTTTTGTGCAATGTGAATGACATAGTTCTGTTGTATCGATGCAGGAAAGCTCTCAATCTCATACAATACCTGCTGCACAACAACAAGGCAGACAGGAGTGTTGCTACGGAGCTTGGTCTTCCAAAGCTGATGATGCACCTTGCGTCCAGCGATGATTCCTTGGTGCGCGAAGCTGCTCTAAGCAGCCTCCTTGAGTTGGCACAGGACAAGACAGCTGGTAATGCTCTTCCTGACCAAGACAAGCTGAAAGACATCCTCAAGAGCCGAATCGACGGAATCAGCGCTATGGACTCTGACGATCTCCATGCTGCTCGCGAGGAGCGGCAGCTGGTGGACTCGCTCTGGAAGGAGTGCTATAACGAGCCTTCGTCTCTCAGGGAGAAGGGCCTTGTTGTGCTTCCTGGAGAGGATGCGCCCCAACAGCTGCCACCAGATGTTGCAGGAAAGATGTTTGAACCGCCACTTCGCGCGTGGGCAGCTGCAAGACCTGCTCAGGAAGACGATTCTGATTCTGGCAGAGGAAAGAAGGATCCACCATTGATGCTTAAGTTTTGACGGTCTTCAGATACCAATTCCAGTTCTTAGGCTTGGTGATGGGTCTGGAAGGCTGCAAGAGCAGACCTGATGGATGCCTGTCTTTTGCCCTGTGCACACACTACATCATCCCGTATGGTTCAGTAGCGGTTCTGATAATGTGCTCTCCCTTTTGGTTCAGAGTTTGCTTTCTGAGACGCAGACGATGACATATATTGTATTATGTGATGCTCGTAAATTAAACACTACTTGTGAATTCTCTTGCACGATAGTTAATTTCATTTTCTGATGTTTTCATGATTTATCTGAATCCGATTGTTAACTTCGGTGAGAGGTGCTGGTGATTTATCTGCTTGCACGCTTATGTGCTTTCAGCTTCAAGGATGGCCGTAGAACATGCTGATAAAAAATGGTTATAAGCTAATACTGGCAAATTCCAAATATCTTAATAAATTCTACAATAATAAAGATTAATTTATGGAAGAAAAAGTAAACAAAGGATATTCTTCAGTCATCTGCTAGGCAGAAGATGAAACCAACAAACAGCCTGTTCGCTTGGTTTCAGCCAGCCCAAACCAGCCAGCCAACAGTATTTTCCTCTCACAACAAACCAGCACCAGCCAGCCTAAACCAGCCCAGAAACCAACCAGCGAACAGGCCGTTGTGCATTAAGAATCCAGAATAAGTTAAACACAGCACCTTCATAAATAGCCATAACTTAAAACGTGAACTATGGCAGTCAGGGATCACTAGTGCTTCTATTGCACACAAATTAGAAACAGCCGCTAACAGTATTTTTCTCACACACCAAACTAACCAGCAGTAATAATCCACGATCGTTTACGACCATACGAACAGGCATGAGTTGCAGTTCCACCATTCACCAAAGACACAGTGAGATGAAAAAATTAGATTCTAGACGGCACAACGCTAGCACGAGCTGCAGCATAAGTATCTGCAAGGCCAGGAACTGAGTCCTTGTGACAGTCGATGAACTTCGATTTGAAAGTATCCTCTCCAAGTGCAACTACTGAGTAAAAGCTCATATTGCTATCCAACAGTCCCTTTTCCTGCAGGACCTTATGACATAATGCCTGGGCACTAGCCGCTTCTCCAGGCTCAATGCGAACAGGACAGGCCTTTCAACAATGTATCGTGGCTCCATTGCAGCCTCATTGAGCAGGAACTTAATCTTGCGAAGAAGAATTTCGTCAGAGAATCCTAATATAGCTTGCATCTTGGACACTGCAGTGGAAACCTCGGATTCAGAAACACCAAGAGTCCTCTTATAGAACTCAAGCTTGACGGCAACCCTGTCCTTGGAATGACGGGAGATGGTGGCCATTGCATGCCTGAACATCCGCGAGGTAGGAGGCACCCCAAGTTCTTGCGCCCACAGCAAAAACTCCTTCACGCGCTCGGGCTTGAAGGTAAGCACCCACGCGTTGTCTGTGCAAAGCTGAGCAATATCTCGAACACCCCATTGACGTAACAAAGCAACGTTAGGCTTGATTAACCTCTTAGGGCTCGCAGTGAGGAGGGCCATGCACCTCTTTGCGACCACCAGCACCTGCTCAAACGAGCCATAGAAGGAGATGAAGAACTCGAGCCTGGGAATGACGTCGCAGTCGCGGAGGGCGTGTGAGCCCACCACGAGGAAGCGAGCGATCTCGGGAGTAGACAGACCGAGCCGGTCTCGGAGAGCAACAAGGCGTGGGGCGATGTTCTTCACGGAGGTGCGGAGGATCAGCGGGTCCGCGGAGACGACGGCGGCGATGTCGTCGCGGGAGAGGCCGGCGCCGGAGAGCAGGGCGAGGATAGCATTGGGGTTGGAGGCGGAGTTGATGCGGGAGGAGGAGAGCTCATCCGATGGTCTCCTGTGTGCTCTGGATAAGTCGCGGAACGCCTTCTTGGACACCTCGCGGGCTTGGGCTGGGGCGAGGCCGCAGGACGCGACGAGGTAGTCCTCAAGGGAGAAGGGCGCGGGGGCGACGGCGGTGGAGGTGGAGAGGAGGTGGCACGCGCGGCGGTGGATGGGGGAGTGTAGCGGGGAGGCGGCGCTGAGGAGAGGGAAGAGGCTATTTCGAAGGCGCAGCACGGCGGCGGCGGAGGGGCCGTCGGTCGGGCTATGCGCGTCAGGCTGTCCGTCGATGCGGGCGATAAGGGAGGGACGGAGGCGGAGCTGCCCAATCCCAAGTGGGCTGAGAGAAGGCCGTATTGTCCGCTTACGGGGCCACCAAACGTGCTGGCGTCCGATTCTCACATGGCCTTCCATGCCGCTCGATCTGGATTCTGGAGGGCGGGTGATTTTGCCTGCTCCCGTCCGTCGACTGTTCGTCGCGACTCGCGAGCCAGGCTATCTCCTCTGCCTCCGGCGGCCCCTGCTGCGCCATGGCGCTACAGATGCAGGCCGCGGCTCCGTGTCCGCCCCTGCCACTCGCCGCCTCCCGCGGCCGCCTCGCTGCGCCTTGGCCTCCGCCTCCCTTCGTCAGCATAGTTGTCGCCGCCTCCTCCAGCCCGGTCCCCTCCGCGCGCCTCTCCTGCCGCGGCCCGTCGCCTCGCTGGCGGCGTGCGAGCGTGAGGGCGCGGGCCGGTGCCGGCGGCGGCGGGCGGAGGGAGTCCCCGTACGAGGTGCTCGGCGTGTCGCCGTCGGCGGCGCCCAACGAGATCAAGCGCGCGTACCGGCGCCTCGCGCTCAAGTACCACCCGGACGTCAACAAGGAGGTGCGTGTGGCGGTCGACCCCCTGCTGCTTGCTCGCGCTATTTACCTTCGCATTTCTGTTTGATCTCTACGGGATTTCTTGGGACGTTGGGGATGGATGACTCTGCTCACCGCCAGCCTCGTGGATGTTGTTGTCAATGCAGCCCGATGCTCAGGAGAAGTTTTTGCGGATCAAGCACGCTTACAACACTCTGATGAACTCAGAGAGTCGATCCAAGTACGCGAGCAGCAGTTCAGATTCGTCCTGGTCCTCCAGCTCCCGGGAGAGCAAATCAGCTGCTGCAGAAGAGCCGTTCTATGGATTTGGTACTGAATTCTCTCCTTGCTGTCAGTAAACGTGGGTTACATTACATATGGTTGATCGTTGATGTGACCAAGGGGTCAATTGAGGTTCCATTGTTCTACTGGAAATTTGAGACCTTAGCGATTGTCATGTGGAGATATAGGGCTTTCTAGTGCAGTTCACCAAAATGTCCACCTCTATTGTGACTTTAAGAACATAGTGATTGTGCTTTTTTGCAGCGGATTTCCTTAAAGATCTGCAAGCAGAATTCCAGAACTGGGAAGCTGGGTTGAATTCAAATCAGAAACCTAAAAGCCTTTGGGAAGAGTTAGCAGTAAGTTATCTTTATTCAACATTTCAACTAAAACGATTATTGTGAGTTTGTGTCACTGTTAAGAATTGCCATGCAGCAATATAGCATAGATAAGGCCAGCTACTAGTTACAGTTTTGTGGAGAATGCCATGTGAACCTACACTGCGTTCTGCTCAATCAGGCAATTGGCGAGGAATTCGTAGAATTTCTGGAAAATGAACTGAAGATTGATGACTCCAGCCCTGAGGGCGTCACTGGAAATGACCCATACACCCAGTTTGGACAGCAGGAAAAAAATCCTAAAGACGACAAGACATCAACAAACAGCTTTGATGATGGTCTTTCTGAAATAGAAGCTGCTCTCGAGAAGCTGAAGAAGGAACTTGGACTGGGCTAAACCATTGATGTAGCAACTAAAGGTGTTGCTGTAGCTGCTGACTTCATGTTCGTACAAAGGTATTTCTTGTATTGTATCTAACAGTTGGTGATAATAATTTGCAATTATGATCTATTGCCTACTTTTTGTTTTGGCTTTTCTAGATACATAATTTTTACCTTGTATCTATCCATAGCATATATCTAGGTGCATTCAAAGAACAGTGACAAATATTTGTTGCCTTTGAAATTTTTGGGTAAAGGAGTTCTGATTTTTTTGTGTGATGGCCTGATGAGGGTACCAAAGAAAAGGTTGTGCACTGCCAGCACAATCTATGGTTCTTTTCTTTTCTGTCAAATATAATTTTGCAAATGACATGAGTTGGGAGTCTTAGAGTAACCTCAGGCAATCCTTATTTGTTCTTCATCTTGCATCTGTGCAGTGCATGTTAAATCAAAATATGTAGTGTTCCCGAGTGTTTTTTTCTGTAATGAAAATCAACACTCAACAATTGGAGTTCCAATATCAATGTGATTTACTGTAAGTCCTCTTTTGGAAAAAAAAGTTTAAACCCAAAGAAATTTACTCACCAAATAGAGTCTAAAGAATTACAATGCAAGTAGCCAAACCCTTTGGGGCCAGACTATGCCTCCCCCCTCCCAACCCACACCCACCCCGCCCCCCACTCTTTTTTTTTTGGAATACCAGGGATGGATCCCTTATCCATTGCATAACATCATGACAAACTTACGATGCTTATCACCCAGTTATATCAGTTCTGTCGTTGTACTGCACACAACATTACATCAAGTTTCCAAATAACTCGCAGATTCACTATTACCCAGCTTATACTGCATCACAGAGGTATATGCAGCACCTGTAGTCCATGACGCTTCCGTTTACCAGTTATGTTTCTTAATTCATTTCCCTGCCCTTTAAATTACCGTATTCAATGGCATTTTAACCAGTCCTATATACTCTTATGTAACCAGTTTAGGTCATACCAATGATGCTGGTACCCTCCACAATATCTGGAACACCGTTGTTGGTGCATGGACAACTTCAGAGATCATCATGAAGATATAGGTCATATCTATTCTTTCATGAGGATGATCTTCAGGGAGAACACCTTGATTCTTGCTGTTTGTTCAAATACTCCTCGCAAAAGAGTTGGTCACATACAATTTTACATATAAAGAGCAATCTTTTCGCCAGTTTCTATATGAGCAGTCTTCTACTGGTCTCAGAAGTATGTTGTTGATAGACAGCTCTTGTTCATGTTTTGTATATTAGCCCCTTGTTTATGCTGTACATATTCAGATCTTATGGTGCAAGTTGCAAGATTCATATCCTTCTTCGCTATGACATATATATAGCTATAAGTTGTTTTAATAGGGTGAGTCTTTGGTTTACTTGCCACTCCCCGCTTCACAAAAATCATGATGGACCACACCGCATTTTGCAGCTCTCGCATTGCAGTTATAGCTCGTGCAATTTTTCAAGCCGTCATGAACCAACATACATAAGCTGAGGCAACTAATCTAACAATTTCCAAAGCAAACGCAGCAGCCAGGCCAGCAGGTATAGTTTGGCAATCGATCACACAAGTTCTCAAGGGATGAGGGCATCGGTGGTTACATCCGCTCATGATCCCGCTTAGTGAACTTTTGTAGATGGCGCAAACCCATCATATGAGCTGCTTATAACCTTATAAATTAGTAAAGTTTTGTAGATGGTGTAAACCCATCATATGAGCTGCTAAATCTTCAGCCTGTTCGGTTGGCTGGTTTGTAACGTTGCTGGTTCGTGAAGAAGTACTGCTGACTGGTTTATGTGAGAGAAAAATACTGTTCCAGCTGAAAATTTACGATCGTTTACGACAAGCCACAGCCAAACGAACATGCTGCTTATAAATAGTACTATGCGTGCTACTATCATGCACAGGCATAAAAGTAGAAACATTCCGTGAGAAATTCCTACTTAGATTCACAAAACTAAACGAAATGGTAATACACAAGTTTGAGACTAGTTTCAGAAGAGGTACGTTCTGGCAGCCAAAAGGGCTATATTACTACTCTCTCATATGAAGCCGTCTCCCATAGAACTTGCAATTTAATTTCAGGTTTTAGTATCTCATTCCGTTACAAATACTGTTCTACAGCAAAGACTTATCCACATAAGAAAACGGAGTTAAGGATAATCTTCAGCCATGTGCTAGGCAGAAGATAAAACCAACAAAATGTGCATTAAGTATCCAGAACAAGCCAAACACAGCTCCTTCCTTAATAGTTGTAACTTAACCTTGGACTATGACCAATCAGTCATCACTAGTGGTTATATTGCAGAAATCAGAATTGAGAAAACCTGCACGGTGGACAGCCGCTAATGAGGATAAGTTGCAGTTCCACCATCCACCTAACCCACAGAATGAGATGTTTAGATTACATTCTAGAGGGCACAATACTAGCACTAGCTGCAACATAGGCACCTGCAAGGCTAGGAACAGAGTCCTTGTGACTGTCGATGAACTTTGATTTGAATGCTTCTTCTGTAAGATGAGCTAGGCCTTGTTTAGTTCCCTTCAAAATTCTAAGTTTTTTCACTCTCTCTCCGTCACATCAATTTTTAGCCGCTTGCATGGAGTATTAGATGTAGGTAAAAAAAATAACTAATTACATAGTTTAGTTGGAAATCACAAGATAAATCTTTTGAGCCTAGTTGGTCCACGATTGGACAATATTTATCAAATAAGACGAAAATGGTACTATTCATCAGGTTGAAAAAACTTTCAATCTAAACGTGGCCCTAATGAGAAAAGGTTCATATTGCTATTCAGCAATCCCTTTTCCTGCAGCACTTTCATGACATGATGCCGGGGCACTAGCTGTGGGCAAGATAGGCCTTTCAATAATATACTGTGGCTCCATTGCAGCCTCAGTGAATAGCATCAGAAAATCCTAGTATTTGTGGCATTTTAGACACTACAATGGAAACTTTAGACTCAGAACAACCAAGAGTCCTTTTAAAGAACTCAAGCTTGGCAGCAACCCTTTCACGGGCAACACTGGTGATGATTGCCACTGCTTGCCCGAACATCGGCGACGCGGCAGGCACCCCAAGTTCTTCTGCCCACAGCAAAAATTCCTTCACGCGTTCCGGGTTGAAGGTAAGCACCCACGGGGTTCTTTAAACACACCTTAGCAACATCTGGAACACCGCCCTGACGAAACACAACTATGTTGGGCTTGATTATCTTCTCAAGGCTCGCCGAGAGGAGGTTCCAGTTCCTCTTTGCGGCCAGCAGGGCCCGATCAAACGAGTCGAAGAAGGAGATGAAGAACTCAACCTTGGGAGCGACGTCGCAGCGGCAGAGAGAGTGTGAAGCGACCAGGAGGAAGCGAGCGATCTGGGGAGTAGACAGGCCGACGCGGTCGCGGAGAGCAAGAAGGCGGTGGGCGATGTTCTTCACCGAAGCGCGGAGGAGCAGCGGGTCCGCGGTGACGACGGCGGCGATGTCGGCGCGGGAGAGGCCAGCGCTGGAGAGCAGCGCGAGGATGGCATCGGGGTTGGAGGCGGAGCTGAGCCGTAAGCTGGAGACCTCCTTCTTATTGTATTCTACGGATAACTGGCTGAAAGCCTTCTTGGACACCTCGCGTGCTTGGGTCGGGGCGAGGCCGCAGGTGGCGACAAGGTAGTCCTCGAGGGAGAAGGTCCCAGCGAAGGTGGTGGTGGTGGAGGTGGAGGTGGTGGTACGCGCGGGGATGGATCGGGGACGGTAGCGGGGAGGCGGCGCGGAGCAGAGGGAGGAAACGATTCCGGAGGCGCAACATGGTGGCGGCGAAGGGGAGGCCGGATTAGGCCGTCAGCCGCGAAAGCAGGCAGGAGGGCTCGCCGTGCGCGATGAGCCCATCATGAGGTGGCCAGGGCTCAGAGGCGAGGAACCACGGGAGAGGCTGCCGCCACCTTGACGTTGCAGCCCGGGGCCTGGCGTGTAGCACCCGCACGGCCGCTGCCGCGCTCCCGCCTGCCCTGCGGCCGGCGTGGTTGCTGGTTGTCTGCGCCGCCGATTTCCTCGATACGGGGCAGGGGAGGCAGTCGAGACGAGAGATGGGCGTCACGCAGGGAGAGGGACGGAGGTCTGGAGCCGGGCATCTGGGAGAAGGCCGTGTCGTCGTTTTTTGGAATGCTGGGCCGCCAAACGTGCACATGCCTTGGGTTGGATCTCGGATGGACCGGGCCATCAAAATCGAAGGAAGACTTACTCAAACTATTGGGCCGCCAAACGTGCACATGAATAAATTAGCACGGTGACGATGGAATGATTTGTCCTCCAATCAATCAATACATGTACAAGAGGTTCTTTTAACGATTTGCTGGCCGAAGTTTTGTTTTAACCGTTGTTTGATCTGAATGGTCGAGGGATCATTTCTCTTATCTTGCCGATAAATATGGCACATGGGCAATTTTGCACAACAATTTCACATGATGCATGCATTATCCAACTGCAGGCTGCCACTCGTATAAAATTGCAGGCTTTGCAGCTAAATAGGAGTGCACTGTGCACTGCACACATTTTGAATCTGGCATGATAAAAAAGCTATTAGTCCACTCCAGTTGATATCTAGTTATGACTAAGCATGAATAAACGATTGATAATGATATATTACGGGCGTCCGTCCCGTGACTCCCGTTCGGACGTGGCTCATCCTCATCCACTCATCCGCGTACCCCGCCCGCGTCGACCGCTCTGCGTGCAAGCCTCCGCTCGCGCGGGACAGACTCCGCTCGCTCGCGCCGCCGCCGCTCGTGGGACGAACTTTGCCTGTGTCGCTCGCCTGCACCGCCCCCTCCCGCGTTGCCCCCGCTTGCAGGACATCTGCTCGCCGACGCCACCCCCGCCGGTGTCGAGTTCCACAACGACGAGCTCCATTCGTCCAAGCAGCAAGGTGATATTGCGCTGAACACGCATGTTGCAAGCGTATGTTTCCAGGTGTTTCAGTTGTTTTAGAGATATGTTGCAAGGGTTTGATATGGATGTTGTAAAAGTAGATCGGGATGTTGCATATGGTTGTACACTTATGTTGCAAACCTCTGTTCCCAATTTTTCATGTGTTTTTTCAGACATATGTTGCAAGTGTGTTTATCTAGATGTTGCATGTGTTTCATACATTTGTTGCAAATGTTTTATCTAGATGTTCCAATTGTTTTAAAGCGTTTCATGTGTTTTTTAAGTGTTTCAAACGCATGTTTCAAACGTTTCATATGTCTTCAGGTTTATGTTGCAAGTGTTGTATCTGAATGTTTCAAACGTAGATCGGGTGTTGCATCTCCCTTCTCATCTTCTGCCGCCTCGCCTTGGTGTCTCCCTTCACCTTCTCTTGCCTTGCATCCTTCTCAGACTGGGGAGGAGGCGCGCCAGAGGCCGGCGGAGGGGGTGCGTCGGGGGATGGGGGCGCGTACGCGAGCGCACGCTCTCCACTTCCGTTGCGCGGGCAGACAACGCTTCGGTTCACTTTCTCTGCTACGCGAGAATGCTTAGATGGGATGCTCCTGGTGGGCCTGGGATGAGGAGCTCACGGTTGAGTTGTCTGGGACTGGGAGCTGCATAGGGACGCACTGCTGGCGCCGGACGTCGGTGCTGGTGCCTCCGATAAACGATGTCGCGAAACTGATACAACGCACGAGTGATGCTCAAATGTCCCTGGCCAATCTGTGGATTAGGTGCAACCACGGTTCGCTGTCGAGGCTGCCACCGTCGCCACAGTCCGATGAGGCTCCGAGGTCGTCTGAGCCCATGGCCACGAAGTTCCCAGAGCTCCTCCTGGAGATTTGGTACTAAATTCCGTCCTCGCTGTCAGCAAACGTGGGTTACATTACATTTGGTTGACATCGTTGATGCGACCAAAGGGGTCGAGTGAGGTTCCATTGTTGTACTGAAAATTTGAGACCTTAGTGATTGTCATGCGGAGATATAAGACTTTCTAGTGCAGTTCAACAAAATGTCTTCACCTCTACTACAACTTTAAGACCATATTGGCTGTGGTTTTTGCAACGGAATTCCTTAAAGATCAGCAAGCAGAATTTCAGAACTGGGAAGCTTTTTTTAATTTTTTTTATGAAAGGGAAGCTTGGTTGAATTCGAATCAGAACCGATCCGTTTGGATGTTGGTATTGGAGGAGCTGGAATTGAATTTGTTACAATACCAAATCAGGCTAGCTTTGGCATTGGCTTACAATACCAAACCTGTTGTTTGTGAAAAAATTGCAAAAAATGACTCAGCCTGGGCAATCGGTTGGAACCGACAATTCGGTTCGGTTTCATTGGTTCAAGGGAACTTCGGTTTGGACAAAGGTTGAAACCGATTGGTTTGAGTAAGAAACAGAAATCGACGATTTCGGTTGCGGTTCCATCGGTTCGGTATTCGGTTTCAACCGAAGTTTCTTCTTCTCGCCGGTCGCCATGACGCACAGAGGCCGTGTTGCCCAGAGCTCGCACAACCACGCTGCCCCCACCTGCCGCGCAGCTGAGCTACCCGCAGCTCGCGTGCCAGGCCAGCCGCGCCGCTCCCGCTAGCCGTGACGCCGCGTCGCTACCCCTGCTCGAAGCTCGCGCTGCCACCCCTGCCCGTAGGCCACGGCGCCACGCACACGCTCGACGATCGGATGCCTGGGTCTGCGCCGTCCCCGCTCCTTGCTCACAGTCGCAAGCCTCGCCGCTGCCTGCTACCCGCCGCCGCCACCCAACCATGCCGCCGTAGGTAGGTTAGGGTTCGTAGTGTGTGGGTGCCTGGGTGTGGGTGGTGGAGGACTGGTGGGCCTTCATGGGCTTTGCTTAGGATGGGGGGTGTTGAGGTGGTCTGCCGAGCCAGGAGGGAGAGAAACAGTCACAGAGACTAGACGTTCCTTCGGTGGATTGATGAGCTCGGTTTACGGTTCGGTTTGAGCTAAAAACCGAAACCAAAGCCGATGACCGAAGTTCTGGAATCCAGAAACCGAAGCCAAAATCGAAAACCGAAAAAACCAATATTTTGGTTCGGTTCGGCTCGGTTCAGTTCAGTTTTCGGTTTTCGGGTGAAAAGTGCCCAGCCTGAAAAATGACACTCGAAAGGCCATCGCCCGCACGCCTCTCCGCCTCGCCCAATCTCGCGCCGCTGCCCGCATGCCTCTCGCGAGCTCGAGTGATTCACGCACCACCACCATGGAGGGGCTCAGGCTCGGGCATGGCCCCGGTGGTGCGGACGACAGGAAGAAGAGGAGGGGCGCCGGCCTCAAAGAAGAGGAGGCTCGGGCACGAGGAAGCGGCAACCATGGAAGCGGTAGCGAGGAAGCGGCCACCATGGAGGGGCTCGGGCTCGGGCATGGCCGGGCGGCGTCTTCCTTTTCTCGTGCGGAGACCAATTCCCCTCGATACAGAGGGTCATGGCTTTGTATTGACGGTGAAGAGGCACAGGTGTGGCAAATACCCTTTGGCATTGAAGTTGATTTCCAATTCCAAATTCCAAGCCATCCAAACGCTGGCATTTGGAGCTATTCAATGCCAATGCCAATTCTCGAGGCTCAAAGATCTGCAAGCAGAATTTCAGAACTGGGAAGCTTTATTTTTTTATGAAAGGGAAGCTTGGTTGAATTCGAATCAGAAACCTAAAAGTCTTTAGGAAGAGTTGCAGTAAGTTCTCTTTATTCAACTAGGTCGATTATTGTAAGTTGTGTCACTGTTAAGAATTGCCATGCAGCAATCTGTAGCATAGATGAGGCCATCTACTAGTTATAGTCTCGTGGAAAATGTCATGTAAACCCTGCACAGCGTTCTGCTCATCAGGCAATTGGCGAGGAATTCATAGAATTTCTAGAAAATGAATTGAAGATTGATGACTCCAGACTAGAGGATGTCACTGGAAATGACCCATGCACCCAGTTTGGACAGCAGGCGAAAATTGCTAAGGACAACAAGACATCAACAAACAGTTTTGATGACGGTCTTTCTGAAATAGAGGTCGCTCTTGAGAAGCTGAAGAAGGAACTTGGACTGGGCTAAACTAAAGAAAATGTGCACTGCTAGCAGATGAAATTTTTGGGTAAAGGGGTTCTGATTTTTTGTGTGATGGCCTTATGAGGGTACCAAAGAAAAGGTTGTGCACTGCTAGCGCAATCTATGGTTCTTTTCTTTTCTGTCAAATACAATTTTGCAAATGACATGAAATGTGATGCTGTTTTTTTGAGTCTTGAGTGACCTCAGTCAATGCTTATTTGTTCTCCATCCTGCATCTGTGCAGTGCATGTTAAATCAAAATATGCAGTGTTCCCAAGTGTTTTTTTCCGTAATGAAAATCAACAGTCAACAAATGGAGTTTCAATATCAATGTGATTTACTGTAAGTCCTCTTTTGGAAAAAAAACAATTTAAACCCAAAGAAGAAATTTACTCACCAAATAGAGTCTAAAGAATGACTATGCAAGTAGCCAAACCCTTTGGGGCCGGACCATGCCTCCTCTCCCTCCCAACCCACACACCCCCCACCCCCGACTCTTTTTTTCTTGGAATACTAGGGACGGATCCCTCATCCATTGCATATCATCATGACAAAATTACGATGTTTATCACCTAGTTATATCAGTTCTGTTGTTGTACTGCACGCAACATTACATCAAGTTTCCAAATAACTCACAGACGCACTATTACCCAGTTTATATTGCATCACAGAGGGATATGCAGCCGCTTCCATTTACCAGTTATGGTTCTTAATTCATTTCCCTGCCCCTTAAATTATGTTCTAACCCTATTCAATGGGAGAAGGCCGTGTCGTCGATTTTTGGAATGCTGGGCCGCCAAACGTGCACATCCCTTGGGTCGGATCTCGGATGGACCGGGCCATCAAAATCGAAGGAGAGTTATTCAAATTATTTGGGCCGCCAAACATGCACATGAATAAATTAGCATGATGACGATGGAATGATCTTTATTGTCCTCCATCAATAATACATGTACAAGAGGTTCTTTTAACGATTTGCTGGCCGAAGTTTTGTTTTAAACGTTGTTTGATCTGAATGGTCGAGGGATCATTTCTCTTATCTTGCCAATAAATATGGCACATGGGCGATTTTGCACAACAGTTTCACATGATGCATGCGTTATCCAACTGCAAGCTGCCACTCGTATACAATTGCAGGCTTTGCAACTAAATAGGAGTGGAGTGTGCACTACACACATTTTGAATGTGGCATGATAACAAAGCTATTAGTCCACTCCTGTTCCTGTAGTGTGTAGTCCTGTTGATATCTACTAGTTATGACAAAGCATCATAAACCATATCATGAAACTGATACAAAGCACGATTGATGCTCTGATGTCCCTGGCCAATCTGCGGATTTGGCGCGTCCGCTGATGGCTACCTCCGCCACCACAGTCCGATGAGTCTCTATGCCCACGGCGACGAACTTTTCGAGCTTCTCCTGGAGATTTGGTACTGAATTCCCTCCTCGCTGTCAGCAAACGTGGGTTACATTACATTTGGTCATTCATGCGACCAAAGGGGTCAAGTGAGGTTCCATTGTTCTACTGAAAATTTGAGACCTTAGTGATTGTCATGCGGAGATATAAGGCTTTCTAGTGCAGTTCAACAAAATGTCTTCACCACTACTACAACTTTAACACCATATTGGTCGTGCTTTTTGCAGCGGAATTTTCTTAAAGATCTGCAAGCATAATTTCAGAACTGAGAAGAGTTGGTAGTATTCCTCTTTATTCAACTATATATCGATTATTGTAAGTTTGTGTCACTGTTAAGAATTGCCATATAATAATATAGCATGGATAAGGCTAGCTACTAGTTATAGTCTTGTGGGGATTGTCATGTAAACCATGCACTGTGTTCTGCTCAATCAGGCAACTGGAGAGGAATTCGTAGAATTTCTCGAAAACGAATTGAAGATTGATGACTCCAGACCAGAGGACGTCACTGGAAATGAGTTTTTAACCAGTATTATACTCTTATGTAAACATTTTAGATCATACCAACTGAAACGAACACCATTGTTGATGCATGGAGAAAATCAGAGATCGTCATGAAGATTGTAGGTTACATATATTCTTTTATGAGGATGATCTTCAGGGAGAACACCTTGTAATTCTTGGTGTACCATTGAATACTCCTTGCAGAAGAGTTGGTCACATACGATTTTATATATAAAGAGCAATCTTTTCACCGGTTTCCATGTGAACAGTCTTCTACTGGTGGCAGTAGTACATTGTTGATAGACAGCTCTTGTTCATGTTTTGTATATTAGCCCCTTGTTTATGCTGTACATATTCAGATCTTATGGTGCCTGTTACAACTTACAAGATCCATATCCTTTTTGGTCATGACATATAGCTATAAGCTGTTTTAATAGGGTGACTCTTTGGTTTAATTGCCACTCACCCGTTCACATATCATGATGGACCAAAACGAATTTTGCAGATCTCGCATTGCCAGTTGTAACTCGTGCAAGTTTGCATGTCACATGACACTGAAGTTTAGGACCAACATACATAAGCGGAGGCAACTAATTAGCAGTGCACATGACAAGGTTCAGAACTTCAGATTGTTCAGATGGGCAACACTTCCAAAGCAACCACAGCAGCCTGGCCAGCTTGTCTTATTTGGCAACGGATCACACAAGTTCTCCAGAGATCTGGAATTTCAGCAGCAGCTCAAAGCAGAGGGCATTGGTGGTTCGATCGGCTCAAGATCTGGCTTAGCAAACTCCTTTAGATGGCGTAAACCCATCATGAGCTGGAAATCCTCATAGATAATACTATGCCTGCTACTATCATTCACATGCATAAAAGTAGAAATATTTTGAAAGAAACTCCTACTTAAAATCACAAAACTAAACAAAATGGTAATAAACAAGTTTGAGACTTATTTTAAGAACAATTATCTCCCTTTTTTATGGGCTTGGCAGCCCAATGAAGATGCCAGTATAAAAGGGTTATATTCTCATTACCTATATTCTGTGGAAAACAAAATGAAACAATAATAAATTCTCTCATATGAAGCCGTCTTCCATAGAACTTCCAATTTATTTTCAGCTTTTAGTATCTCATTTCCTTACAGATATTGTTCTACAACAAAGACTTATCCACATAAGAAAACGAAGTCAAGGATAATCTTCAGCCATGTGCTAGGCAGAAGATGAAACCTACAAAATGTGCATTAAGTATCCAGAATAAGCCAAACACAGCTCCTTCCTTAATAGTTGTAACGTAACCTTGGACTATGACCAATCAGTGATCATTAGTGGTTATATTGCAGAAATCAGAATCAGAATTGAGAAAACCTGCACAGTGGACAGCCCTAATGAGCATAAGTGGATAGCCCTAATGAGCATAAGTTGCAGTTCCACCATGCACAGTGAATCAGAATCAGAATGCGAGAAGGATAGGCCTTTGCACAATATACTGTGGCTGCATCGCAGCCTCATTGATCAGGAACTCAATCTTACGAAGAAGAGTCGTATCAGATAATCCTAGTATTTGTGGCATCTTGGAGACTGCAATGGAAACTTTAGACTCAGAACAACCAAGAGTCCTCTTAAAGAACTCAAGCTTGGCAGCAACCTTCTCACTAGAAAAATTGGTGACGATTTGCACTGCTTGCCTGAACAACGGCGACGCGGTAGGCACCCCAAGTTGTTCTGCCCGCAGCAAAAATTCCTTCACGCGTTCCGGGTTGAAGGTAAGCACCCGTGGGTCGTGTAAACACACCTTAGCAACATCTGGAACACCACGCTAACGAAACAAAGCTATGTTAGGCTTGGTTACCCTCTCAAGGCTCGCCGAAAGGAGGCACCAGTTCCTCTTTGCGGCCACCAGGGCCCTATCAAATGAGCCGTAGAAGGAGATGAAGAACTCAAGTCTGGGAGCGACGTCGCACGAGCGGAGAGCGCACGAGGCGACCAGGAGGAAGCGAGTGATCTGGGGAGTACATAGGCCAACGCGGTCGCGGAGAGCAAGAAGGCAGGGAGCAAGCTTCTTCACGTTAGTGCGGAGGAGCAGTGGTTCCACGGAGACGACGGCGGCAATGTCGGCGCGGGAGAGGCCAGCACTGGAGAGCAGTGTTAGATTGATCTCCAACGGCCGCCCTTCGATCCGTGCCGTGATCAGGGCTCCCAACCGCTCCATGGTTGGTGGCCCCCCATCACACAGTGCCATAAAAAGGATGGTGGGGACCACATCACAAGGCACGAGAATCACCTGAGCCACCAGACGTCCCATCTACAGTCCCTAAACCCTAAGCCGATCTAATGAGGGGACGTTGCCAACGATGGGAAGACCGCCACTGGCCACCGCCGCCTCTGCACGGTCGCCACTGCGTCCACGACTTCACCACCGGACCTCACCGCGCCACCGACAAGCACCCCATGGCAAGCTCGTCTTCTATGAAGGCAGTCGATGGTTTATACCTCCGCAACCCCTCTCTCTCTCTGTTTCTCACACTAGCATGCTCTAGGGTTTGTTATTCAATCTGATGTCAGTATGTATGCAGATCTATGGCTAGATAATCCTGTCAAGACTATCAATGGTATCAATCGTCTAACTAGGCATAGATCTAGCTCATCGGGGTAGAAAACCGGATAGAATAGTAGAAGGAGGGGGTTCAATTTGAAGAAAAGGATTGGACCCCAACCCGAAACCCTAACCCTAACTCTAGAGTAAGGACGAAGGAGGGGAGGACCTACTCGGACACTCCGTCGCGCGTCACCACCGCCATCGCGTGGATAGAATCCCGCCGGCGCACGGGAAGGAGCTCCACCGCCACCTCGCCGTCACGTGGGGAGAAGCTGAGCCATGCTCGCCACCGTGCGCACGAGCCCGGCCGAGGCCACCATCACATGACCGCTCGACGGTGGCATGCTCATCCACTGGGACCTACGACAGCGCCAGTAAAATCTAGGGTTTTTGGGGTCGTGCTCCACCGCAGCGCGTATGGGGGATGAGGGCACCATCGCCCAGACCGCTCGACGGCGGCACACTCAGCCTAGGGCGAGCGCGTGCGCCGACAAGGGGACTAGCGGCGGCGCCGCTGTGTTGCTCTCTCTCTTTTCTCTTCCGGCTGCGGTGATGAGAGGAGATGGAGGGAGGCGAGAATGACTTAGGGTTAGGGGCCTTAGGGCGCCCGCGCCGCGGTGGGGCGTTTTGTTCTCGCGCAAACGTTGCCCGGTCGTTCGATCGTGAGCAACGACTATGATTCACTGGACCTAGATTAGGCCCAGGCGGGCGTGGGAAATCCTAGCCCAGGCCCAGGTTGCGTCCTAGGCGTGGGGGAGGAGCTACGCGCGCGTGCGTAGTGGGCCGATTTCACGACGCTGGGCCACGTGCATGGACATGGCCCACGACTGTTTCATCAAGTCTGGGCCAAATAAACAGTGAACTCCGAGTTTATGTTTTATTCTTTTTCAGAAGCAATTTTTTGATGATTTTTGTCTAGTTTAAATCTCTGTCAAAATTTGAACCAACGGGATAATTTTTTCAGAGAGTAGATAAGAAAAGTTAAATGCTTCTGAAAAAGAGATATTGAATTTTTTTCATGTTTCCACTGCAATGTTAAAGTTTATTATCTTCTAATTAAATTTGAACCAACGGGAGAATTTAATTTGAAGAGCAACCATTTTTAGTCAATAAATTATAATATTGTTATTTTTCTGACCAAAGCTGATTATAGCAATATTATAATGTTTATTCATAAGTTTTTCCATCTATTAATTCTATTTCTGCCCAATGGTGATGTAGAATTAGTGTACAAGAAAGTTGTATGTTTTAATTTTGACCAATGTTAAATTAAGGCATACAATTATTATGGCATGTTTTTTCTCACTATTTCTGACGGTGTTTTTCAGGACTCAACCCAATGGCTTTTATCTCGCACATACCGCCTCTTGTAGGGGCAACTAGAAGGTATGACGAGAGAAGTATGAACTAGCACTTGCGCTATTTGAAAATAACCTAGTGCTTACCTCTTCGTGTCCGACTAAGCCAGTGGACCCGGTGAGGGAAGATAATGAAACTAATGCTGATTTCACTGCTCGACAGCGAGATCATGCATAAGTGCGGATGAAATATGACCTCGAACGTAAGAAATAGGACATTTCAAACCGTAAGTGCTTGATGGTGACTAAGTCCACAATTTTAGATGCTATAAGGGGGTCTATCCTAGATGGTGATACCGCCACAGAGTATCTTAAGAAAGTGAAGAGTCAGTTCACTGGTTCTTCAAAAACTTATGCCAGTACTTTAATCAAGAAATTGTTTAATGAGAAATACACTAGTGGCGGTATCAGAGAGCGTATACTGAAGATGAGCAACATGGCTTCGAGGCTGAAGCCAATGGATTTAGGGCTCAAGGATGAGTTCCTGATTCATTTGATTTTTGCTTCCTTGCCCAAAGAATTTGAAACTTTTGTTGTGAACTATAACATGCAGCCCGATAAGTGGGATATAGAGAAGCTCATTGCAATGTGTGTTCAAGAAGAGAAGAGACTGAAAAGCTCATAGGGTGACTCTGCTAACCTTGTGAAGGACGAGAAGAAGAAGAACTTCAATAAGAATGCCAAATCTTAAGGGAAAGCCCCTCATAATGACCACCATTAGAAGAACAACAGTGCTCAAGTTAAGAAGGATTAGTGTAAATGGTGCAAGAAGCATGAACATTACCAGAGGGACAGTCTAGATTTCCTGAAGAGCCTTCTGAAGAGAGGTGAGGATATCATTACATTCATAGATGAATCCTTGTTTTTAAGTTATGCAAAATCTACTTGGTGGATTGATTCAGGAGCAATTGTTCATGTTGCAAATTTATTACAGGGATTCTATATGAGGAGGACCCTGCAAAGAGGAAAAAGAAGAATTAAAGTTGTAAATGGAGTTGAACATGAAGTTGAGGCCATTGGAGATCTCTCTCTAGAATTAGATGATGATTTTAGACTTTAGCTTTCATATATTCTTTATGTACCCTCCTTGCATAGAAACTTGACAAGTGTCTCATGACTTGACAATGATGGTTATGATTGCCATTTTGGTAATAGCAAATATCGGATTGTGTATAATAATAAGTATGTTGGTCTTGCCTTCTGACAAGACAAGCTTTATTTATTATCACTTTCTAAGAATGTGAATGTTGTGAGCACTGAGAATGAGAATGCTTCATCGTCTATGAATGCAACAAATAAGCGGAAGAGAGTGCATGATGTATCTTCAAAATTATGGCACTGTCGTTTAGGCCATATTTCGAGAGGGAGAATAGAGCGATTGATTAAGAAATCAATTCTTCCGCCTTTAGAATTTTTAGATTTAGAGCGATGTATTGATTGCATAAAAGAAAAGTACATTGAGAAAATAAAGAAAAATGCCAAACAAAGCATAGGAATTTTAGAAATAGTTCACACTGACATATGTGGTCCTTTTCCTATGAAAAGTGTGGATGGTTATGATTCATTTATAACATTCACAGATGATTATTCTTGTTTTGGCTATATTTATCCAATTAAGTAAAGATCAGAAGCGTTGGATAAATTTAAGATATTTAAGGCTGAAATAGAAAATCAGCATAACTTAAAGATTAAGGTAGTAAGATCCGACCGTGGGGGAGAGTACTATGGTCAACACACCCCATATGGCCAAGTTTCTAGACCTTTTGTAAGGTTCTTACAAGAAAATGGCATAGTTGCCCAGTATTCTATACCAGGTGAGCCTCAGCAGAATGGAGTAGCTGAAAGACGCAACCATACCTTAATAGATATGGTGAGAAGCATGATAAGTTACTCTACCCTACCGATAAGTTTATGGATGGAGGCTATCGGTGCGGGACCCACGGGATACCCCGCAAGGAAGGGAGAAGAACTAGCCTAACTAGGATTCTTCCCCTATAATCTTAGTAGTAGTATTATTCTATAATCCTACTAGGAACTCTCATTGTAAATTGACTAGGACTCTGGCCTCCTGACTATATAAAGGAAGGCAGGGCTCCTTGGATCGGGAGTTCAGACAACAATTGTACAACGCAAGACTTTACAATCAATCCAACGCAAAGGCTAATGCCGACTAGACGTAGGGCTATTACTCGATCTACGATCGAGGGCCCAAACCAGGATAAATCGACTGTCTCTTGCGTTAACCATCGAGTTCTACATACGCTGAAGCCCAAACATACTACCCCGGGGACCCCTGTGGCAGGCTATCGGTGGTCAAACATCGACAGCTGGCATGCCAGGTAGGGGCTTTCGGCAAATTTGCATCCGAGAGCTCGACGGACCTTGACAACATGATCTTCTCAACGGGATCAACCTTCATCTTCGGTTCATGGATCTGCGAGGTAGGCGACGATGGCAAGCTCCAAGGCCGTCTCCTCGAAGATTTGAATCATCATCAGGACCTTTTCATTTCGACGACAATAACAGATCAACTTGCCGAAAGATTCGCGTAGCTCATAATTTCCGATCCAACTCGGATTCTGTGACTTCACGCATCCGATTCAAACTCAAGTTCCGCTTCTGAGACGAAGTCTTATCCGAGTTCTTTTGGAAAATCGAGTTCTTTTCTGACAAAGCTCTAGAACATGACGTCAACCTATCAAGAATACTACTCGGAATACACTCAGAATACTTCAAAGAAGTTGGGTCATCTTCCGTTCGGACTCCACAACATGGCGACATCTAATTAGACACGCCCCGAAGGATTCCACAATCCGGTGCTCAGAATGCCACTGAAGGGAGCCTAGGAAGGTCTCGTTCTAACTATAACTTCTCAAGACTACATCGTTCACTGGCCAGGTACCATTCCTGAGGATGACGGCACCCAACTAGTCGATGATACGATGACAAAAACTCTACCCTACCAAGAAGGAGATTCGATCTATGACCTTAAAACATCTACTGAAGTTATCAACAGCTCTGGCAGCATGGAAATCAATGACGATGACAGAACAACTCACGCTAGAGAAGTATTCATGATTCACCGTCCTCGATCACCATTGATCCCCCCAGAAGTACCTGACGTGAGGTCTTCAGATGAATCCGAATCCAACATATCACCATTTATCTAGGGGCACGATGGTGAGACTGAGAGTCAGAGGCAAGCGAGAGAAATAAAAAACAAATTGAAACAAGGACGTCAACATCGCGCTAAGCAGCGAAAGGACACTTGGATCAAATATGAATCAGACCTAGCCGAGTACAATAGAAGAAAATCAGAACAAGAGGTCGAAGAAGGATGAGCAGCAAATACACCCTACGATAAGATCCGAGAAGCACTAGAAGAACTCAGGGCGACCTCATATCCCAATGAAAAACAAGAACAACTCCAAGATTTTCTCTGATCAACAGTCCTTAAAACGCACAACGGAAGGGCAACATCTCATGAACAGGAAGATCAAAATCAAAGGAAGTTCGCTTTCGAAAGACTTGGACCAAGTGGAAGTCACAACGGAGAGAGCTGAAGAAATCACAGTCAAAACAACCGAGTCGAGCAACCAAGAAAGGCCAGAAGCAAAGCACCTGCCAGAAGCAAAGCATCTACTCGGACAGCTGTAACACCCTCGGTGTTACGCCTTAATCAAAATACTAAACCATGTCATGAGCATCATGTTTATGTATTATTGCATGTGGTAAAGGAGAAATTAAATTTTAATGCACTAATTCTCAAATTGAGCTCTAAATTATTCCTTGTCCAAGTTGTCCTTCCAGCACGTCATCTCTCTCCACGTGAGAGCTTCATAGCCACAAAGTCAAATGATAAATTATTGTCATTTACTAATTATTAGCATACCACTTGGCAAGATTTATATCTCCATCAATCTCGCGACGCGCCACTGTCATCTCTCGTTGTTCTAATTATCCCGCCTTTACTTCGCTTGCTAATCACCTTGCAAAATTATCAGTGCACGACGTGCTGCCACTGTCATAGTGTGTCGCACATGCTACGCATTAATCTCACTCACAAGTTTGGTTCGCTGAGCACGCCGTTCGCTCACTACTCTGCAAACACAGTGCACGCACCCTTCCTCACATCAGACCGAAGCAGTGAAGATTTTCCTCACGTCAGAACGGGAGCAGTGAAGATTTTCCATACGGCGCCTGTAGCAGTGCAGAAAACACTGTTCACACGTGGAAAACACTGTTCACCCGTGGAAAACACTGTAGCTTCACAGAAAAATACTGTTTGCCTACAGCAAAACATCGTTCCTGCAGCGTTTTATTACCTTCAAACAAGCTAGTTAGCCACTAATCTTACGATGCGTCGCTGTCGCGTCTTTGCTTCTCAATTCCTGCGTCTCCTGTCTTTAAAAGGATACGCCGAGTTATCTTGCTCCGCTGCTCACTTGTTTCTTCCTCTCAAATCAAGTTCTTCTGTTCTTGCCCGAGAGAGCTACGTCTATCGATTTCTTCCTAAGCTATAATCAGCTGAGGTAGCTAGTTTACAATTGATCTTCTTATTCTCTAATGTTTCCTTGACCTGTGGTCTCCTCCTCAATTAATTCCTTAACCTGCATAAATGAACTAGCACCCCCCACCAAGCACGTTCAGCCCCAAAGCCCACTCCAGTCCTGACGTGCTCATAAGTCCAAGACCACTCAAAGTTCATCCTTGAATTAATTCTCATGACCAAAGACCACACCACCGCACATGGCACAGAGCCAGAGAACAACCCTGCCAACTCGTTTCATGCTTCCAGACTACCTAGCTTGTCATGACCACCCACAACCAGTGCTATATATGGTTCTGCTCCGCTCCACATAGGGCAAGCA
Source organism: Miscanthus floridulus (assembly GCF_019320115.1). NCBI lineage: Eukaryota > Viridiplantae > Streptophyta > Magnoliopsida > Poales > Poaceae > Miscanthus > Miscanthus floridulus. The sequence continues at coordinate 38,082,091 of NC_089580.1, read as the reverse complement.
ATTGCTAAGCTCTCTGGTGTCTCTCATCTTGCATTGCCTCCGCACATCGATCACCGTAGGTGGCACTTCATTCAATTCTGAGGTAGCTAGCCTGCAAGAATTCCTTCATTCTTCTTCTTATTTTCTTGACCCGTGGTCTCATCTAGTATTTCTAGACCACAGTCATGTGCAAGTCAACAAGTCCAATAGCATGATTAGCCTCCTCCAATAATATCATTTTCTTCATCTCTAGAGCTTATTTGAATTTATTTATTGATTGTGAAATAAATTTTGTTAGATTCCTAAATTTATGATCTATCTGTTAGTGTAATTAGTTCGTATAGTTTAGTGATACCTTTAGGGTTACTTTATTATTTTGAAATGCTTATTATGGTTATTTAGAGAATGAATTTTTGTGATGCATGGTAGCTAGTGCACCTTGCTTTATTATATATATAGTAAATCGATATTAACAATAAGGATGCCTTTAGTTGCTAAGATAATACATGAAATGTTTCATACCTGTTAGCATAATAAGGTAACTTTGCGTATTAGTCATTAGAGTTAGCATAGTAGCTTGGTAGATGTATTCTTATTTTAAGAGTTGCGGTTGCCTATATATTAATTATTGCATCATCATCACTGCATGCATATAGAGGACGAGCCACTGGAGATCGTGACCTTCGGTGAGCAGGAGTACGACGAAGTCGTCGAAGAGTACGAGGAGATCCTCGTGCAGGAGGATGTTCTGGAGCCACCCGTCACTGACTTTGCTGACACCGCGCCTGCCCAAGGCAAGCCCCGGTGCATAACCCCTATTTTTAAATGATCACTGAATATATTTATATGATATGCATTTACGTTACAGGCATTTTATGGAAGCTACATGCATAAATATATCCACCATGAGTCCTACTAGTACAGGTCGAGTAGCTGCTATGCTCAGGATGTCGGTAGCATGAGTAACCTGTCGTTACTCGCAAATAGGTGTTTAAACTGTGATATCATGATGAAATAATGGAAAGGAAAATGGTGACCGGATAGGGATGTGGATTTGGTACTAGTGGGTGTGAGGAGTTGTGTCCTACGGCCAATAGGGCATAGCCCAGTTATATTTTTTCCCTGTCTGTGTCGATTAAGGACCGGTCGTTGCATATGACTCTAGGCAAGTCACAGATTATTGTCCCGAGCACATACTTGGGTATGGGTGTAGGGAAGGCTCGCTGCTCTCTTATCGCGGATCTGGCTCTTTCCGGACCGACTGATGAGAAGAGGAGGTGGTGGAGGTCCTTGCACTGCACTGAGTCCGGGACTCAGAGGCGGGGGCTTGGAGTCCAAGTTTGGTCGGGGACCTGGACACCCAGGACAGGAGAGTGGTGGGTTAGTCCTGCTTGTGCCTGGGGTACAAACAGGGCGTGTGTCTTCGGGGCACCCAGCTAGGCACATTGATTCACAAATCCCCGGGTTATCCGGTATGGCTTGTCTGCGGTTTAGCACCGTAGTAAGAACTGGAAGTGGAAAAAGAGAAGTAACAGTATCGATTGCTCAACTCTTGCTTGAAAGTAGAACATGTGCTTATATAGATTGACTAGATGAAAACTTAATACGGCTGATGATAATAATGTATCAATAAGGACTCATTATTAGTATTGCTTTTTGCTAAAAGAGAACCAGTAAACCATAAAGCCTAGCATATTCCTTGGAGTCAGGAAAGTATTCCCACTATCGGATAAGTCTTGCGAGTACATTGTGTACTCAGGGTTTATTTACCCCTGTTGCAGGTGACTCTTGAGGAGTTCCTTGTGTGGAGGATTCATCTGGTGGGCTCAGACGGAATCCTCGTTATCGTATCACTAGATGTTATCTTTTAATATTCCGTTGTTTATCATTCTGCACTCTGTATTTGGTATTGTAATAATGTACTTTTCCAGAAACTCTAATGTATGAGATAGACTTGTGTTGTAACTCATTTTTATTATTGGATCCTTGGGAAAAATGTGGATCTTTCGGGTTCTCCCTTGGGGTGTGCTCGACGGATACCGCTCGCTGTAGTTACGTTTGGGGTGCTTAATGTCTGATGGAAGACGAGCGTCTCCGTAAGTACGCTATTTCGGGTGGTTCTGCCACAACAGCCATGCAGAACTACTCTCACCAAGATGACAGTTGGCAAGAAGAGGGCGCAGAATCAGAATATACGGAAGCCAGAACGCACGATAGATTCCCCTATTTTGCGAACAGACTCGCTTCAATATGACTACCTCACAAGTTCAACCCGTCCAACCACTCCAAGTATGATGGCAAGACCAAACCAAAGCAATGGCTCAGGATTTACTCACAATTGATTGAATTGGCCGAAGGAGACGATGACATCAAAACCTTGTTCTTTCCCATGGCCCTAGAAACCATGCCACTCTAATGGTTTGACAAATTGAATCTAGGATCAATCAAAAATTAGGAAGACTTACAAAGAGCTTTCTATGAAAATTTTGTGGGAATTATTACACATCCAATCACCCACGCAAAGTTAAAAGGACTCAAGCAGAGAGGAGGTGAAAGTCTCAGAAATTACTATCGATGATTTGATGAACTACGAGCTCAAGTACATGACATCACATAACAAGAAGTAATTGAAGCCTTCTCTCACGAAATCATGGCTATGTGACAATTTCAAGACTTCTGTAAAGAAAACCCAAGAAACAATGAAGAATTCAGAAGAACAGTGGAAAAGATGATTATTGCAGAGGAGAAGACACGAGAAAGATTCCCAGATAGAAACAACAGAGACAACCCGGATAGGCAAATTCCTCGAAACAGCAGACATCAGGAGAGAAAGTGTGGTCCAGACAACATAGTAGCAATGGCTGACAAATCAAAGAAATTTACCAAGCCCAGAAGATATGACGACATTGAGAACATATGTTGCCCCTTGCACCCCAATGGAAAGCACACCATCGGAAATTGCTACACCTTCAACCAAAGATACACTAGAAAAGATAGCAAGGAAAACAATAAAGAAGACAATCAGAAAAAAGAAGGAGACAACCTTGAAGACAAGGGATTCCAAAAATCTAGGGGGACAGTGGCAGTAATCTTTGCCGGGGTTCTAGTTTCCAGAAGCAAACATCAAGAAAAACTAGCATTACGAACCATCATGGCAGCAGAACCTGCTACACCAAAATATCTCAATTGGTCAGAGTATCCAATCCAATTTTCAAGAGAAGACCAATGGACCAGCGTAGGAAACGCATGCCATTACCCACTGGTTCTAGATCCAACCATTGCCGGTATGACTGTTACAAAAGTACTAATCGATGGAGGAGCCAGACTCAACATCATTTTTTTAGAAACTCTAAGAAAGATGGGACTACAACTCGTCGGGATGATCACACCAACAAGCACACCTTTTTATGGCATAGTACCTAGCAAGGCAGCAATGCCACTTGGACAAATCACTCTACTAGTTACCTTTGGAACTCCCTCGAGCTACTGTATAGAGTTCATCAAGTTTGAAGTCGCAGACTTCGATTCATCATATCACGCGATCCTCGGGCGCCCGGCACTAGCAAAATTCATGGCAATACCGCATTATCCGTACCTGTTGCTTAAGATGCCAGGGCCTAACGGTGTTCTTTCTCTTCGAAGTGATTTAAAGCGTGCATTTGACTATGATGTTCAGGCTATTCAAATTGCAGCAAGAGCATAGGCAAATGATGGAAGAAAGGAAATAGCCACTATTACCGTAGAAATAAGCCAAGAAGAACTAGAGATACTGGCTAAAAAGCCAAGCATCCTTACACCACCAAAAGAAGCCGACGTCAAGCAAATCAACCTAGGCACCGGTGATCCCTCAAAAATGGCAACCATTAGTGCACACCTATCAGCAAAATAGGAACTCATGCTCACCAACTTTCTTCGGGACAACAAAGATATCTTTGCTTGGAAGCCGGCCGACATGCTAGGGGTCCCAAGAGAGTTGGCTGAGCACATAATTGATATCAATGAAGGCTCCAAGCCTATGAAACAATGACTACGACGATTTTCTCCCGACAAGATGGCAGCAATTAAAAAGGAAATTACAAAACTAATGGCAGCCGAATTCATCAGAGAAATCCTTCATCCAGATTGGCTAGCAAACCCAGTTCTAGTACAGAAAAAGAATATGGACGAGTGGCGCATGTGTGTCGACTACACAGATCTCAACAAAGACTGCCTGAAAGATCCATTCGGGCTACCACGCATTGATCAGATAGTTGATTCAACAGCAGGATCTGCCCTATTATCCTTTCTGGGCTGCTATTCCGGATATCACCAGATCGCATTAAAAGAACAGGACCAAAGCAAGATATCTTTCATCACTCCGCTCGGCGCCTACTGCTACAAGACCATGTCATTTGGACTCAAGAATGCTGGAGCCACTTACCAAAGAGCTATCCAAACATGCCTTGGTGATCAGATCGGCAAAAACATAGAAGCATACGTGGATGACATGGTTGTAAAAACAAAGAACCTAGATGCACTGATTGAAGACTTAAAACGAACCTTCGAGAATCTGAAAAGGTGGAGGTGGAAATTGAACCCACACAAGTGTGTATTCAGAGTTCCTTCAGGACAACTACTCAGATTCTTGGTCAGTCATCATGGAATCAAAGCAAGCGCCAAGCAAATTCGAGCCATAACAGAGATGGGCCCTCCTTGAAGCATCAAAGATGTACAAAAACTAACAGGCTACATGGCGGCACTCAATCATTTCATTTCAAGACTCGGTGAAAAAGGATTACCTTTCTTTAAACTACTAAAGAAGACAGACAAGTTCGAGTGGACGGAAGAAGCCAATGAAGCTTTCAAGAAACTTAAGGCATACCTCACATTCTCACAAGTCCTAACACCTCCAAAGAAAGACAAAGACATGATGCTATACATTGCGGCAACTTCTACTATAGTCAGCACGACGATAGTGGTGGAAAGAGAAGAAGAAGGGTGCATGTATAAAGTACAACGCCCAGTATACTACATCAGCAAAGTACTATCAGAATAAAAAATCCAGTACCCGCATATGCAAAAACTACTATACGCCCTACTGATCACTTCACGCAAGCTTTGTCACTATTTTGAAAGCCACAAGATTACTGTGGTGATAGATTTCCCACTAGGAGACATCTTACACAACAAAGACGCAACAGGGTGCATATCCAAGTGGGCGGTTGAACTCGGTGCTCTCAACATCAATTTCACCCCGCGGAAAGCAATTAAATCTCAAGCCCTTGCTGATTTTGTTGCCGAATGGACAAAAATTCAATAACCCATGTCAAGCACCATCCTTGATCATTGGAAGATGTACTTTGATGGATCACTCAAGCTAGGCGGAGCCAGTGTAGGCATCCTCCTAATTTCTCCGGACGGAAAACAACTCAAGTATGTCATTCAGATATTATGGCAAGCTACCAACAATGAAGCAGAATACAAAGCTCTCATCCATGGGCTATGAGTGGTAATTACCCTCGGAATCAAGCGATTACTCGTATACGGTGATTCGGCAGTAGTCATCAACCAAGTCAACAAAGATTAGGATTGCACCAAAGAAAACATGGGTGCTTACTGTGCTGAAATCCAAAAACTCGAAAAACACTTCCAAGGATTAGAAATTCTACATGTCCTACAGGATTCCAACATTGCAGTAGATATCCTTGCCAAGCTTGGATCAGACAGGGTAGAGGTCCCACCCGGTGTGTTCATAGAGGAGTTATCAGCCCCCTCTATCAAACAACCCAGTGAAATAACCCCTCAAATCTTAGCCAAAGGCACCCAGATCTTAGTAATCACCAATTTATGGACCCAGGTTTTTATTGATTACATCAAAGAGAATAAGTTGCCAGCAGAAAAATAGGAAGCCTCACGAGTCGTTCGCAGAAGCAAGAATTACGTCCTAGTAGGAGACAAGCTATATAGAAAAGCCACATCATCAGGAGTACTCCTAAAATGCGTCTCATTTGAAGAAGGCAAACAAATCCTAGACGAAATACACTCAGGTTGCTGTGGAAATCACGCTGCTTCAAGAACACTAGTCGGCAAAGCATTTCGCACTAGTTTCTACTGGCCAACCGCTTTGAAAGACACAGAAGAACTCGTCAGAAGATGCAAAAGTTATTAGATGTTCGCAAGATAGGCTCATGTGCCAACCCATAACCTCATTTGCATCCCACCCGCTTGACCTGTCTCCTGCTGGGGGATGGATCAAGTAGGACCTCTCAAGAAAGCAAAGGGTGGTTTCGAGTACATCTTTGTAGCAATTGACAAGTTCACCAAGTGGATCGAATACAAACCACTCACAAAATACAGTGTAGCCAAAGTAGTCGAGTTCATCCAAGACATTATGCACCGCTTCGGCATGCCCAATCGAATAATCACAGACTTGGGTTCTCCCTTCACAGCTATAGAATTCAAAAGTTGGGCACATGATTGTGGCTTCAGCATAGATTATGCATCAGTCGCACATCCAGAAGCCAACGGATAGGTAGAAAGGGCTAACAGACTCATACTAGCTAGATAGAAACCAAGACTATATGAAGAGCTAGCAGACTATGGATCAAAATGGATTGAAGAATTACCCAAAGTAGTATGGGGGCTACGAACTCAAATAAGTAGAGCCACCGGATACTCGCCTTTTTTCCTAGTTTACGGATCAGAAGTCGTACTACCTACCGACTTGATTTGGACATCACCAAGGATAGAACAGTATGACAAAGGAGAAGCAGAACACACCAGAAGATTAGAATTTGATAATACAGAAGAAGTTAGAATAAACGCTACCCTGTAATCAGCAAGATATCTCCAAGGACTAAGGCACCACTACAACAAGAATACCCAGTCTCGATCATTACAAATCGGAGACCTAGTACTAAGAAGAATACAAAAAACCGACGGACGCCACAAACTACTCAGTCCATAGGAAGGTCCTTTTATCGTCAAAAAAGTCATTGGACCGGGCACATACAAGCTCATAACTGAAGACGGAAAAGAAGTCAACAATACATGGCACATCAGTCAACTATGAAGATTCTACGCATGAAAACAACTCAAGGGAAAATATGTATACAAGACACGAGAGATCAACGTTCATGATCAACAAAGATTGCGCCCATCAAAAACATATGTATCATTATGACATATCAATATTAATGATCAATAAAGATGATTCTTTCTTGACAGACATATGTCTTATCATGGCTTACCTCGAGTTGTTTCTAAAAAGTAAAATGGCTAAAAAGACGCCTGAGCATCCTGGCCGAGAGCAAAATAGCTGAGAAGACGTTTGAGCCCGCCGATGAGGGTAGCTAACAAGCTAACACCCGAAATAAAAAGCAAAATGGCTGAAAAGATGCCTGAGCATCCCGGCCGAGAGCAAAATAGCTGAGAAGACGCTTGAGCCCACCGATGAGGGTAGCTAACAAGCTAACACCCGAAATAAAAAGCAAAATGGCTGAAAAGACGCCTGAGCATCCCGGCCGAGAGCAAAATAGCTGAGAAGACGCTTGAGCCTGCCGATGAGGGTAGCTAATAAGCTAACACCCGAAATAAAAAGCAAAATGGCTGAAAAGACGCCTGAGCATCCCGACCGAGAGCAAAATAGCTAAGAAGACGCTTGAGCCCGCCGATGAGGGTAGCTAACAAGCTAACACCCAAAATAAAAAGCAAAATTGCTAAAAATACACCTAAGCATCCTAGCTGAGAGCAAAATAGTTGAAAAGATGCTTGAGCCCGCCGATGAGGGTAGCTAACAAGCTAACACCCAAAACAAAAAGCAAAACAACTGAAACTAAGCCTAAGCATAGACCACAACAATTTCAAGACAAGACCCTCCAGCTACTTGTTTTAAATAGCAAGAGGCTTAGGGGCTACACTGAAGATACCCAAGAACACAAAGATCTACATATAACGAGTTGTTTACATGGCACAAATACCCAAGAACACAAAGATCTACATATAATGAGTTGTTTACATGGCACAAAGGAAGGCCAGACAAGCACTCGACAGATCAAGAAAGGCTATCAACACAAAGATCTATATATATAACGAGTTGTTTACATGGGACAGAAAAGTACTCGACAAATCAAGAAAGTTTGTCAAGATAGCGCGCAGAATTGTTTATAAGACAAAGTACTCGGCAAGTCAAGTAACTCTGACCAATTAGACAAATCGCCCAAGGAATAAACAAGGCATCCAAGCAAAGAAGGCATCAACAAAAAATCTTCATTAAAAAAGAAGTATAATGTCATATTACAAGGCACGGGAATAAAGGTCAAATACATCAAGCATCATCATCAAGAGAGGAGATAACAATATTAAGATTATCTACTATTCTACAAGCTAAGTCTTCAACCTCAGGCTCCATCCTCTCAACGGCATCAATGTATTCTTGACTGTCAGCTTCCTCTGCTATCTTAGACAAAGGAGCCACTGGAGCAAGAACTCAGACCTAGGCCAGGACATTCTTGGTACACAGTTGGGCACACCTCTTCATGAACTCTTGGAAACGAGTCGGAATTCGAGGAATCAACTAAGCCCAAGATTGCCCATCATTCGCTGGAGTTTGGAGAATGTCGGCTACTGAACGAAAGGATTTCCACAAAGCTTTCTAGTTTTCAGTAGCCATCGCCAACTTGCTAGACAAGTCTTCAATAGTTTTTGGGCCTATACAAGATCTCTATCAGCTCCATGCCTAATCAACTTAGCAAGCGCAAGTTCCTCCTCAGCATGAGTAATTACCTCCTCAGCCTTGTTGTGACTCGTACGAACAAGAGTCTTCATTTCATCAACGCCCTCCGAGAGCTTCTGCTTTTTGACCCGGCGAGCTGGACAAGGCAACAAACAACAAGTCAGCAGAGAGGAGAGTTTGAATGTAGAAGGACACAAAAAGAACCTGCAATACCGTTGCACTCCTTCATAGCCTCCAAGTTCTTTGTGGCCTCCGAATTCTTTAAGGCCTCCTGGATAGCGGCATCCCTCTGCTTCTCGGCCTCAACAACCCGGGCATGAAGACCTTGTTCCTTCTTCTAATGCGTTTGACGCTCAGCCTCCATCTCAGCATGGTAGAGATCCAGCTCTGCCTTCAGGGCACTCAACTCAGAAGATAACTTCTTCTCGGTTTTTGACGAGAAGAAGAAGCCGGTATGGTCCCAAGAGAAGGACTAAACAAAAAGAAAGAGAGAAAAAAGGCATAAGAACAGGAGAAAGACAAACACCCAAAGAAAGAACTTCAGAAAACTTACTTAGAGTTTTTCTCCAAAAGAAGTCGCAAAGGTTGTGAACTCTCCCCAAGAAGCAGTCAACTCTGACAACCGATGAGTGGCATCAAATTGATGAACCACATCTTCAGCAGAAAGAGGAGCGGAGGGAGAAGATGGCCGATGCAGAGAAGACAAGGCCAAAGACACATCAATGGAAGTCCCGGCTGCCTCCCTAGATGAGTCCACCGTAATGGCCACGGTCACCTCCGGGGCAACCAAGACAGCAGCAGCATCATCACCAGAAGGCCTTGTTGCCCCCACAACCACTTCACTAATAGTGCGCTGCGAGTCCTGAGGCTCAGTACTCGGCGGCACAACAGAGGGCTGGCAAGAAGTCGACGGAGAGACGAGAGAAGACAAAGACCTAAAAGTTGATAAAAGAACTCGCCAATGAGAACCAGAGAAAAGGAGAACGGAAGCAAAGAGGCGAAACTAGAATCCACTCACCCAGCTACCTTCTTCTTTGCAAAACAAAAAGAAGACCTTGCAAGAGGAACCACGGCAGCAAAAACGTCCCCGCCACTAGGCGGCAGGAGCGGTATAGCTGGTACCAGAGCCCTAGAAGAACCTGGTACCGGAGCTACGAAAGACCTCGACATCGGAGCCATAGAAGAACCCGGTGCAGGAGCCTCAAAAGAACTAGTGCCCGATGACCGCTTACTACAAAAAGATCAAGACCAAAGTCAAAACAAAGAGGAGGGATTCAGCAGCAGCAGAATAAGAAAATAACTCATCGCCACATGATAAGGGGTGCATCATCGCCCTCTTCTTCCTCAGTCTCGACCAAGGCCACCATAGTACCAGTTGAAAAAAAACAAAAGTACTCGGTTCAAGACAAAAACAAGAAGACAAAGGGACAGAGTGTATTAATATGCTCACCTAAGAGCATGCTAGCTACAACTGGAGTACCTGGACGAGTACTTGGCTGGCGAGACTTCTTGGAAGCAGGTAAACCAGATGAAGAACCATCTGCTCGCCCCCTCTTCGAGACACTACGAGGACCTTGAGGGACTAGACGAGGAATATATTCTTCATATACATTAACAACTCTAGAAGAAACTCCAGGAAACACAGTGGTGATTGGGAACTTACTGGTTATAGAAGCCCCAACAAGGTTCTCCCTAGTATTCACCATAGCAAGGGGGCATCAAGAGGGATCGGGTCAACAAAGTTGCGCCCCAATTCCTATGGAAAGAATAAAACAACAAGACAAGAAAAATTAAGCAAAAATGGATACAACAAAAGAAATACAAAAAGTACCCACACGAAGAGAAAACTACTCACAGCTGGAGGCGGGTTGTTGGCAGAGAACTCGGAGACAGTAAGCGGAACAACGCTTGCCCCCTTCAGCATCTTCTAGAGACACTCGAGAACCTCCTCGTTGGTCAACTCAAGAGCAGGGACCATTCGCGAAGGATCCTCAGCCCCAGAGTACTCAAAGCCAAAGTTCTCTCGCTCCTTCAGAGGCTGGACACGACAGCGAAGAAAACTTGAGACGATTCTAAAACCGGTCAAGCCCTACTATTTTAGAGTGCTTATCCGCTCAAGGAATGGCTGGATCACCTGGAGCTCGACTAGAGTCAGGGAGTTCTTTTCCCACCGATCATTACCGAGGGACCAAATCCAGAATGCACGGCAAGAGAAGGAATCAAATTGGTGGCATAGAACCAATTAGCGCACCAATCCCTCACAAATCAACCAGGTCATAATCAAAGAACTTGCTTTTTAGACCCTAGCGAAACTGAATCCCATAGCCGCCTAGAACGTTGGTATCTTCACGGCGGGGTTGAGGCTTCAGACGAAAGAAGTGACGAAAAAGAGAAAGAGAAGGAGGAATTCCAAGGAAAGCTTCATAGAGATGTACAAAAACAGAAAGATGGAGGACGACGTTGGGAGTTAGATGGTTCAGACTAACCCCAAAATAACCAAGAAATTGATGAAGAAAGGCGGAAGCAGGAAGACAAAGACTGGCATGGATAAAAGAGACGAAAAGGATGATCTCACCAGGACCTGGAGCTAGGACCCGATGCTCGCCTAGGACTCTCCATTCAGCAATGCCCTTGCTCTAGATTAGACCATCACTAGCAAGCTCGTGGAGCTAGTCTTTAGTTGTTGTCAGAGCCGGCCAAGCTTTCTGGGCAGCCCTTATGGCCACGAACTCCTAGTTCTCAATCATGGAAAGAGACGACTCCTCATCCACGAAGGTTGCCTAGGACTTGCTCGTAGCTTTCTTCCTACCCATGTACTAACGGAGGCAAGAAGGAACTAGGGGAAGAGAAGGTTTGGACGGCGGCGCTAAGATGGAGGCAGCAATGGCGACGGCGGATTTCTGAAAGCTAGGGTTTCAAGGCAAGAGAAGGGCAGTAAAGAAAAAGAAGATGAAGGGTCTTTAAATAGATTTTACAGCGACAAAAATGGCCCACCAGGCCCGTTAAAGCACCGTGTGAGAACGCAACGGTCTATTTACTGACACAGCTAAAATGACGGAGGGCACAAATCCACGCAACGGTACAATTCAATGGGTAGATTTTAGACTTATCCATCCAGCACTATGGTGGAGTTATCAGATTACTGCAAAAAACAACCCGTCAACCATGAAGAAAAGAAGGGCTACCTCACAAGGAACATAAGAACTCAGTTCTTACAGAAAGAACTTGGGAATCTCATGAACAACTAGGACTACAGCAGAAAAATAAATGATAACCCAGAAGATAAGATTCTTTCCATTACAAGTGACTTCAAAAATAGAAGATTACAAATCTTACAAGACCCAACAAACTTGGTACCACGAAAAGCAAAGTAGCAAAGAGGAATCCAGACATGGCTAGGCTCTGGAATGACTACGTGTCCCAAATCGCTACTTGGTAGAACAAACCGCACTCGGCTACACTATTTTCTTCAAAGGATGAACGAGTGCACCCAAGGTGGAAATTAGCAGAACAGTGGGACAACATGGAGTAGAGAAGGCCGGCAGGCATCTGTCTACCCAAGTCTGATGTGATGCTGGATATGGTGTTGATCTACACCGAACAGTCTCAAGACAAGCGGCGAGGATCAACCCAGAATTGCCAGATGAAGGAACGAAGCCCACATCACAAGACTTCCTCCAACTACTGCCACATACATCCTGGTACATTGCTGCTACAGGATTAGCCTACCTCTAATCCCTATCACAAGACTTCCTCCAGCTACGATAAGACACACAAGAAATACAAAACACGCCCGAGGGCTGCTCTACTTCACAAACTACCATATTCATAACTACGAAGGTTTCAACAGAATGTTCAATGGATGAAAACAAGCACTCTAGGAGGGTATTTATAGATCAAAGGAGCGGTGCACATGGACTAGGAGTACCAACAAAATAAGCCTAACAAAGGACACAGTGAAAAGATAGGGCTCAATAATAGAAGACTTAGGCGAGAGGGAACAGTACTCGAAGACGAGCATATTCGGAAGAATATACCAACACAGTACAATCCGTGAACAAAAGGCATTTACACTCAACCACCACCATACAACTACATCTGACAACAGCAGACTACCAGAGAATACACCAAGACTCTGCATCCAAGTTCTTCCTGAACAAAACAACCCAGATATATGCTCGGGAGTTGCAAAAGGAGAGGTATACAGTTCTTTCGAACAACACAGATTCAAGACCCTCCAACTTTTTGTTCCAAATAGCAAGAGGCTTAGGGGCTACACTCAGTGAGTGTACTTTTTCCTTCAAAAAAGCACATGTCACTCAAAACACTTCTTCAAGACAGATGACTTCAAGGCCACAAGATAAAAAGAACCCGGACATAGCTATATCCGAGCTCTTTCCGACAAAAAGAACCCAAACACAGCTAAATCAGAGCTCTTTTCAACAAGGAAACCGGGGAACCTTTCAACAAAGAATCAGGAAGATTTCAAGAAAAGACCCTCAAGCTCCTTGTGCCAAACAGCAAGAGGCTCGGGGGCTACATCCAAATGGGGGTACTTTTTTCTTCAAAAAGGTACACACCACGTGAAGATCTCACGAAGCCCTGCATGGTTTCGCGCAAGAAAGCACTCGGACGACGCTTGTTCCTACTCGACAAGACTTGAAGGAACAAGACGAGGCTTCCAAAACTCAACCATGAAGTGCTCGGGGGCTTGTCGGTGCGGGACCCACGGGATACCCCGCAAGGAAGGGCGAAGAACTAGCCTAACTATGATTCTTCTCCTATAATCTTAGTAGTAGTATTCTGTAATCCTACTAGGAACTCTCATTGTAAACCGACTAGGACTCTGGCCTCCTAACTATATAAAGGAGGGCAGGGCTCCTTGGATCAGGAGTTCAGACAATAATTGTACAATGCAAGACTTTACAATCAATCCAACGCAAAGGCTAACGCCGACTGGACATAGGGCTATTACTCGATCTACGATCGAGGGCCCAAACCAGGATAAATCGACTATCTCTTGTGTTAACCGTCGAGTTCTGCATACGCTGAAGCCCAAACATACTGCCCTGGGGACCCCCGTGGCAGGCTATCGGTGGTCAAACATTGACAGAGGCGTTAAAACCTGCCATTCATATTCTTAATCAAGTGCCAAGCAAGTCGGTGCCTAAAACACCGTATGAGTTATGGATAGGAAAGGAACCCTCTCTTAACTATTTATGTGTATGGGGTTGTCTAGCTGAGGCTAAAGTCTTTAACCCAAATATAGGGAAGCTAGACTCCAAGACAGTCAGTTGCCATTTCATTGGCTATCCAGAAAAGTCAAAAGGTTATCGCTTCTATTGTTCTGACAGACAAACGAAGTTTGTAGAAACAAAACATGTTGTGTTCTTAGAGGATGATATGATAAGGGGGAGCATGGTAGCGTAGGAAATTAATTTTGAAGAGAAGCGGGTATACGTGCCCACTCCAATGGTTCAGGAAGTATTCTTCACACTACCTGTTGTTGTTATACCAACAGTGCAAGACACTATAGTAACAACACCTGTTGTTAGCTCTCCTGTGGCAACAATGAATGAACATGAGGAACCTGTCGTTCAGGATCCCATAGAACCCATTGTCACACATGAGGAGGAGCAATAACAGCCTTATATAGAACAAGCGTCATCTAACGATGCCCCTAGAAGGTCTCAAAGAGTCAGGAGATTAGTCATTCCTGATGACTATGAAGTCTATGATTGTGAGGAATTTCAAATGGAGGGTGATCCCACCTCATTTGAAGAAGCCATGAGAAGCACTCATTCATCAAAATGGCTTGAAGCCATGGAAGATGAAATGAAATCAATGAAAACTAACGGTGTTTGGGACTTAGAAATAATTCCTAAAAGAGCCAAGATAGTAGGTTGTAAATGGGTCTACAAAACCAAATATGACTCTAGAGGGAATACAGAAAGATTCAAAGCACGACTTGTGGTGAAAGACTTCACATAAAGAGAAGGTATAGACTATAATGAAACATTTTCTCTAGCCTCATGTAAGGATTCTTTTAGAATCATAATGGTGCTTGTTGCACATTATAATTTAGAATTACATCAGATGGATGTAAAGACAGCGTTCCTAAACGGGGATCTGGAGGAAAATGTTTACATGGCACAACTAAAAGGTTTGTTGTGGAAGGAAAAGAACATATGGGATGCCGCCTGAAGAAATCCATTTACGGATTAAAACAAACTTTAAGACAGTGGTATTTGAAGTTTGATAGTACAATAAGAAAGTTTGGGTTTCAAGAAAATGTAGAGGACAATTGCGTTTATGCAAAGTTCAAGAATGGGAAATACATTTTCCTAGTCTTGTATGTGGATGACATCTTGCTCGCTAGCAGTGATGTTAATCTATTACTAGAAACAAAGAAGTTCTTGTCCTCGAAGTTTGATATGAAGGATCTCGGTGAAGCTTCGTTCGTCCTAGGAATAGAGATTCACCAAGATAGAGAAAAGGGGTTTTTAGGGTTATCACAAAAGGCATACTTAGAAAAGGTTCTAAAGAAATACAGTATGCAAAATTGTAAGTCTTCGCCTGCTCCCATAGTCAAGGGCGATAGATGTGGGGAATTTCAATATCCTAGGAACCAATATGAGATCAATCAAATGGAAGCAGTTCCATATAGTTCAGCTGTCGAAAGTTTACAGTATGCTCAAGTGTGTACTCGCCCTGACTTAGCATTTATTACCAGGTTATTTGGCAGACATCAGAGTAATTCAGGAATAGAACACTGGAAATTAGTAAAGAAAGTTTTGCGTTACCTACAAGGTACGAAGGGTCTCATGCTAACGTATAGAAGATTTGATTCCCTGCACATAGAGGGGTATACAGATTCTGATTATGTGGGAGATGACAAAAAATCCATGTCACGATACATATTCACTCTCGTAGGAGGAGCTATATCGTGGAAAAGCTCAAAGCAAACCGTCACTACATCGTCCATAATGTATGATGAGTTTGTAGCATGTTATGAGGCCATAAGGTAGGTGAATTGGCTAAAGAAATTCATGCCCGGGTTGAAAGTGGTAGACGACATACATAAGTCACTCAAGTTATACTGCGATAATGATCCAACAGTATGTTATGCTCACAACAATAAGTCAAGCGATGATGCCAAACACATTGACATAAAGTATTATATTGTGAAAGATAAAGTCCGAGATCATATAATTAGTCTTGAGCATATAAGAACAAAAAATATGCTCGCGGATCTGCTTATAAAAGGCTTACCACTCAGCGTGTTCAGAGAACACTTAGCCGACATAGGTTTAAGGGAAAGCCTATGATTCCTGGACAATAAGGGTCTAGTTGAGAATCTATTTCAAAATAGAAAGGTGCATTGTAGCTGTTTAATCTAATAGCAACAGACTGTGACGATGAGACACGCTCTATGCAGTGATCTGTGATGGAATGGGAACAAGATAAAGTAAGTAAGTTGAGTTTATGTCATAAGGTGAGATCAAGGGAGAGAATGTTAGATTGATCTCCACCAATTGGCCGACCAATTGGGCCCTTGGATCCGTGCTCTGATCGGGGGCGCCCAACCACTCTATGGTTGGTGGGCCCCCGTCGCACAGCGCCATAAAAAGGGAGGTGAGGGCCGGAGCACAAGGCACGAGAATTACCTGAGCCGCCAGACGCCCCACCTACAGTCCCTAAACCCTAAGCCGATCTAGTGAGAGGGCGTTGCCAGCGATGGAAAGACCGCCACCGGCCACCGCCGCCACTGCATCCGCGACTTCACCACCGGACCTCACCGCGCCACCGACAAGCACCCCATGGCAAGCTCGTCTTCTACGAAGGCGGCCGATGGTTTGCACCTCCACCACCTCCCTCTCTCTCTCTTTCTCTCTCTCTTTCTCGCACTAGCATGTTCTAGGGCTTGCTATTCAATCCTATATTAGTATGTATGCTAGATCTATGGCTAGATGATCATGTCGAGACTATCAAGCAGGGCCAGGATGGCATCGGGGTTGGAGGCGGAGCTGAGGTGGAAGCTGGATACCTTCTCCTTTCTGTATTCTATGGTAACTAGTGGACATCCTTCTTCGACACCTCGCGTGCTTGGGTCAGGGCGAGGCCGCAGGCAGCGACAAGGTAGTCCTCGAGGGAGAAGGGCGCGGATGAGGTGGTGGAGGTGGAGGTTGAGAGAAGGAGGTGGCACACGCGGGGCTGGATGGGGGAGGGTAGCACGGAGGCGGCGCGGAGTAGAGGGAGGCGGCGATTTCGGAGGCGCAACATGGTGGCGGCGAAGGGGAGGGGAGGTGATTATGCCGTCGTCCGCGCAAGCAAGCAGGAGGGCTCGCCACGCGAGGGGAAGGGGATGAAATGAAAGATGGATGGGTGTGCCTGTAGCTTAGCGGCGGCGCGGCGAGCCATGCGCCTACGGGATGAGCCGATGAGGTGGCCAGGGCCCAGAGGCGGCGAACCACGAGAGAGGCTTCTATCGCCTTGACGCCGCAGAACGGCCGCTGCCGCGCGCACACCTGCCCTGCGCCCCTCGGCCGGAGTGGTTGCTGGTCGTCTGCGCCGCCGTCGCCTCGATTCGGGGGCGAGGGAGGCAGTCCATCGAGACGAGGGGGAGAGGTGGAGGGCGTCACGGCCAGGAGGTAGAGGCAGAGCTTTGGAGCTGGGCTCCTGGGAGAAGGCCGTGTCGTTGGTTTGGTTGCTGGGCCGCCAAACGTCCACATGACTTGGGTCGGATTCCGGATGGACCGGGCCCTCAAAATCTGACTATCTGAGACTGGTTACTCATATTAGTGGGCCTCCAAACGTGCACATGAATAAATTAGCATGATGACCACGCGTGCACATACTTATATAAATGAGAGTTTCTCAAAAAAACTTATATAAATGAGATCATGGGTGGCAGTGGCACCATCGCCATCGAATAAAAATTGCAGGGTTTGCAGAGTGCACTGCACACATTCCGAATGTGGCATGGTAACAAAGATATTAATTAGTCCTTTCTTGTTCCTTTTTTTTTTTGCAAAAAGGGAGCTTTATTAAGAATTATGTAATGTCTTTACAAACGAGTGCCTGAACACACTCAGGAAACAAAGAAAAGTAAACTCGTTTCTCGCTTGCGCGAGCTCGCAACTTTATTTTGCTCCCTACTAATCCTACAGACCTCTAGCCGATGCAGGTGGCGGCCTTCATGAATGGCTTCCTGGATCAGAGGCCACACCAGTGAACCATCCAATCCAACCTTCGCGCAGTGAGCTTCTCCACAACGCCGGCGCAATCAGACTCGAGGATGAAATGGGGGTCAGGCCACCTAGCTGCAAAATGGATGCCATCAAGACAGACGTTGTTCTGCGTCCCTGCAGTGAAAAATTGATCTCCATGAGGTTAGTAGAGGTTGCCCGTCACTATCTCTGATGATTACACCCACTGCAGCTTGTCATGATGTACGTAGCAATGAAAGCCCCATCAACATTAATTTGTAAGGAACTCTGCTGCTGCATGCATCTCTTACGATTATTTTCTGGAGCACGTTTGCAATTCCTAGAATTCTGAACCTGCTGCTTCTCTTTGCTACTAGTGACCACCGCCTGTTGTTGCATCATGGATAGAGAGGACATAAAAGATAGCTGAAGATTCAATGTATAATGGGGCCATCTTTTAGGATACCATTCCTGAGACTCCCAAGAAAGTGGCGGTTTAGCCGAAACCTCTGCAAGCCACCAGAGCCGCCTCTCCCTTTCGCTGGATCTAGGCTAGCTCGTCGGCTTCACCTGCAGTTACCAGCTGAGTCTGTATAGTCTAAGAGTAGATAGAGAGAAGGCATCCATCCTTCATACTGTACTACTTTTATAGTCATGGCTGTCGGCAATCCAGGGACCGATCGGCCTCGCTACCCCCGGCTACCTCACTCCATCACCCCTCGCACGCACCTTAAACCTTACATTGACTGATTCAAATGCATTTGCACTTATCAGATACTCTGTAATCTTCAATTATGCAGGCTTCCGTTAGTTGCACTGATTGGATCGATCAGGTGTTATGGTGGGCCAAGTGTACCAGAGGAGGCAACGCGCCAACAGTGGCTAGGGGGCGGCTTCAGTTGGATTGGATCGGCTTCAGTCGGTTAGATCACAGGAGCTTTGCATGGAGTTTGTTGCAAGTCTGTTAGCAGCATGTTTAGTTTATTATGCATGTTTAGTTTGTTATCCCTAAATTAGTGGCATGTTTGTAATCCGCCTATAAGGCAAACCATTTGATTAATGAAGAGTTAACCTGGGATTGAGACTCACTGTCTCCCTTGGGTGCCTAGCCATAGCACTGTTCACCGTCTCCTCCTTGTCTCTCAGAGTCCAGGCACCGGCCACGGCGCCGCCTGTCCGCCGCCGAGGATTCAAGCCACGGCCAGCAACCTCCCACTCTTACCCCCTGCGCAACCGTAACAATCTGGTATCAGACTTCATGGCTTCCTCGGGACTGTCCGCTGCCTCCATTACGCCCACCGCCACCGCCGCTGCCCCCCCCCCACCACAGATGTTGCCGCCATCGCGCTCACCACCGCTCCCATCACCAGTACCTCCGTCGCCGTCATACCATCCGCTCATCCACACCAGCCTACTATGGCTGCCATTCCCCTCGAGGCACTCAATGCCTTCACCGCCGCCATCCAGGGCCTGCAGACCCAGCTGGGCGACATGCGCCTGCAAATGGGCACGATGGCCACCAGACTGGCGGTGATCGAGGGTCGACCATCCCTCTCCACCCCGATGCTCCCGCAATATGGCCTTCCCGGCTATGGGGGCATTCCGGCCTTGCCGGCCTCCACGGGGCCGGTCATCTCCGAGCTGCTCATCGCACAGCCGACCACGGCATCACACCGCCGCTGTCCGCGCCCGTCTCGACGTCGCCGGTCTCGGCATCAGTCACGGCGTTCACGCAGCCGACACCACCGCCGCTGACTCAGGGGGTTCTCATCACTCAAATTTCATTCCCCCGCTCACCGTCGCCAGTGCCGTCCCTGTCGTCCATCATGCAGATGAGCATGCCCATGCCGTTCGCACCCATGACAACATCGTCGCCGCTCCCGCACTTTCAGCCGGACACCGATCACCTGATGGTCCCCAAGTACCACAAGCTGTCGTTTCCGTCGTTCGACGGCCGGGGTGATCCGCTTGGCTGGCTAAACAAGTGCGAACAGTTCTTCCGTGGCCAACAAACACGCCCGCCCGATCAAGTCTGGCTGGCATCATACCACCTCACTGGCGTGGCGCAGCAGTGGTATCTCGTCCTTGAGAGTGAGATCGGCCATCCCCTTTGGCCGGAGTTCTGGACTCTATGCCAACAACGGTTCGGTCTGCCCCTCAGCACCAACCACCTGGCCGATCTGGCCAGGCTGCCCTTCACATCCACCGTCGACAAGTACATGGAGGCGTTCCAAGCGCGCGCGGCGCACGCGGGTACGCTCACTCCCCTGCAGAAAGCACATCTCTTCACCGGTGGTCTTCCGGACCACATCCGCGTCGATGTCGAACTCCATGAGCCACAGACCCTCCAACACGCCATGTGGCTGGCACGCGCATATGAGCGGCACAATGCACCGATCCTCCCCGCGCTACCGGCTCCTGCACAGCCACACCGGCGCCCCAGGGGCACGCCCGCAGCCCTTCCGGCTCCTGTGGGCTCTCAGGCCGCGTCCACGGCTTCATCGCCCTCGGCCACAACTCCACCGCCGCGCGTCTACAAGAGGCTGTCCCCGGATGAGATGGCCGAACGCCGTAAGCAGGGGCTATGCTACAATTGCGATGAACCTTACGTCCGCGGCCACAAGTGTGCACGCCTCTTCTTCCTCGAGGCGGCAGAGTACATCGTACAGGAGCCTGAAGATGAGGACACCGGGCCAGCGGCCTCGACCGTTTCGGTCGCTCTGTTCAACCCCGATGAGCCGCTCATATCCCTTTCCGCTATCACGAGGATCCGCGCGGAGGACACCATGCAACTCTGCGTCTGGATCGGCGCGCACGAGCTGACGGCATTGCTCGACTCTGGCTCCACCCACAACTTTGTCAGTGCCTCGGCAGCTCGGCGCACCGGGCTCCAGTTCTAGGATAGCCGCGGCGCCCACGTCGTCGTGGCCAACGGCGACCATGTGGCCTATCGGGTCTTGCCCACAACGTCGCTCTACGGATAGGGGAGGAACATTTTCACGGTGGACTGCTACTCCATTCCCCTCGATTGCTACGACATGGTCCTCGGTGTTACATGGCTACGCACCCTGGGCCCCATCTTGTGGGATTTCGACGACCTCTGCATGGCATTCAACCACCGCAGCCGGCGCGTTCTGTGGAAGGGCATCGGGTCGACCCGCACGGACATCCCACCGACGGGCCATCTCCACGCTACCCGCGGCATAGAGTCGCAGCTCCTGGAGCGGCTACGGGACACCTACACTGACATCTTCGACCCTCCGTCCGTCCTACCACCAGCACGCCCGTGTAACCACCGCATCCATCTCAAGTCGGCCACTGATCCAGTAGCCATACGTCCTTACAGGTACCCCCAGCTACAAAAGGATGAGTTGGAGGCGCAGTGTGAGGCTATGCTGCAGCAGGGCATCATTCGGCCCAGTACTTCCCCGTTTTCAACGCCTATCCTTCTGGTTAAGAAACAAGACAAGACCTGGAGATTCTGCGTCGACTACAGGGCTCTCAACGCTACCACGGTGAAGGACAAGTTCCTCATTCCCGTGGTAGAGGAACTCCTGGATGAACTTCATGGCGCACGCTTCTTCACGAAGCTCGACCTTTGCTCCAGGTATCACCAAGTCCGTGTCCATCCAGAGGATATGGCCAAGACGGCGTTCTGCAAACACCATGGCCACTTCAAATTCCTGGTCATGCCATTCGGCCTCTCAAATGCGCCATCGACGTTCTAGGCCCAGATGAACTTCGTCCTCAAGCCCTTCCTGTGCCGCTATGTGCTCATCTTCTTCGACGACATCCTAATCTATAGCACGTCTTGGACCGAGCACCTACAGCACCTCCGCGCCGTCTTCGATGTCATGCGCGAACATCAACTACACCTAAAACGCTCCAAGTGCGCATTTGCCTCATTGTCGGTCCAGTACCTTGGCCACGTGATCTCGGCCGAGGGCATCGCGATGGACCGCTCCAAGGTGGACACCGTATAGGCCTGGCCGCAGCCGCACTCTGTCCGGGGCTTGCGCGGGTTCCTGGGCTTGGCCGGATACTACCGGTGTTTTATTCAGAACTACGGCGCCATCGTGGGTCCACTAACCTAGCTGCTCAAACGGGATGCGTTCTAGTGGTCTACGGCCGTAGAGGCGGCGTTCGCAGCCTTGAAGGCCGCCCTGTCCGATGCTCCTGTCCTGCATCTCCCCGACTTCAGCAAAGAGTTCGTGGTGGACTGTTATGCATCCGGGTCGGGCTTTGGTGCGGTACTTCACCAGGGCGCGGGGCCACTCGCCTTCTTCAGTCGACCGTTCACGGCCCGGCACCTCAAGGTGGCCGCATATGAGCGCGAGCTCATCGGCCTCGTTCAAGCGGTGCGGCATTGGTGCCCCTATCTGTGGGGGCGTGTGTTCGTCGTCCGCACCGACCACTATGCCCTCAAATATATGTTGGATCAGTGGTTGTCAACCATTCCACAACACCAATGGATTAGCAAACTGTTTGGTTTTGATTTCAGGGTCGAGTACGATCCCGAGCGACAGAACACGGTCGCCGACGCGCTGTCGCGCCACGACGGCGACACGCCCCTTCTGACGGCCCTGTCCATGACCTGTGACGGTGACACCTCTCTCCTGGCGACTATGTCTATGCCCACATTCGCCCTCTACGACGACCTATGCTAGGAGCTCGCCCAGGACGCGGAGCTGCGGGCACGCCGGGACGCCGTCGCGGCAGGCACTCATGGCGGGGACTGGAGTGTCCGTGATGGCCTCATCATCTACGATGGCCACGTCTTCGTGCCTCCCGCGTCGGCTGTACTTCCTGACATCTTGCAGCTCGCCCACACCATGGGCCACGAGGGCGTCTAGAAAATGCTGCAACGCCTCTGCTCCACCTTCTACCTCGACCATGACTGCCGCACCATCAGTGACTTCGTCCGCGCCTGCTCCACCTACCAGCGGAACAAGACGGAGGCACTGCACCCCGCGGGGCTTCTCCAGCTGTTGCCGGTGCCATCCCGCGTATGGGCGGACATCGCGATGGACTTCATTGAGGCACTGCCCAAGGTGCATGGCAAGAGCGTCATTCTTACGGTGGTGGACAGATTCTCCAAGTTTGCCCACTTCATCCCGTTGGGGCACCCATACACGGCAACGTCAGTGGCTCGAGCATTCTTCCACGAGATCGTCCGGCTACATGGGTTTCCTGACTCCATAGTCAGTGACCGCGATCCGGTGTTCACCGGTCACGTTTGGCGTGACCTGTTCCGCCGCGCCGGCGTCTAGTTGCGGCTGAGCACCGCCTTCCACCCCCAAACGGATGGACAATCGGAGGCTGTCAATAAGACCATCGCCATGTACCTCCGGTGCATCACCGGCGATCGCCCGCGGGACTGGCTTGACTGGCTTCCGTGGGCGGAGTACTGCTACAACACTTCCTTCCATTCGACGCTCCGCACGATGCCATTCAAAGTCGTCTATGGCAGGGACCCCCCGGAACTGCTGCCCTATACGCCGGCCTCGGCTAACACGGACACCGTCGACGCTTTGCTCTCCAGCCATGACGAGTTCCTACAGGAGGTGCGCGCTCGCCTCCTCCAGGCATAGGAGTATGCTCGTCGCCACTACGACGCCCATCATCGACAATTGGAGTTCGCGGTGGGGGATTGGGTGCTTCTTCGCCTGCTGCATCGGCCCACCAAATCCCTAGTCCCCGGCCCCCACGGCAAATTGGCCCCCAAGTACGCGGGGCCCTACCAGGTGTTAGAACGCATCGGACCGGTGGCCTATCGCCTGCGTCTCCTGGACGGCGCCAGGATACACGACGTCTTCCATGTCGGCGTCCTAAAGCCGTTCCGCGGTGCTCCGCCGGCTACTCTCCCGGCTCTACCTCCTCTCCAACATGGCAGGCCACTACAACAGCCAGAACGGGTCCTACGTTCCAGCCTTCGGTGCGGCGAGTGGCAGATCCTCGTCCAGTGGGCCAACATGCCGGCGTCCGAGGCAACTTGGGAATCTGTCGAGGCGTTCAGGGCAGCCTACCCCTCGTTCCAGCTCGAGGACGAGCTGTTTGCCGAGGGGGGAGAGATGTTATGGTGGGCCAAGTGTACCAGAGGAGGCAACGCGCCAACAATGGCTAGGGGGCGGCTTCAGTTGGATTGGATCAGCTTCAGTCGGTTAGATCACAGGAGCTTTGCATGGAGTTTGTTGCAAGTCTGTTAGCTACATGTTTAGTTTGTTTTTCCTAAATTAGTGGCATGCTTGTAATCCGCCTATAAGGCAAACCATTTGATTAATGAAGAGTTAACCTGGGATTGAGACTCACCGTCTCCCTTGGGCCCAGCCGTAGCACTGTTCACCGTCTCCTCCTTGTCGCTCAGAGTCCAGGCGCCGGCCACGGCGCCGCCTGTCCGCCGCCGAGGATTCAAGCCACGGCCAGCAACCTCCCACTCTTACCCCCTGCGCAGCCGTAACATCAGGCAACGAAACAAACTAAACTAGCCAGCATTACAGATAGCCCTGCTCATGGGCGAGAACCCACGCTGTTCCCACTCCACCCAAATCCCAAACCCACAAAATCAGATAGTTTGTTCGAAAAAAAAGGGGGGTTAATCCAACCCAACCCAACCCAACTCGTTTTCACCCCCAACCCAACCCACGTGGTGCGTTGCACCCATGGCAACCCATGGGTAAGCACACGATTCACTACATGGTAAGTACACATATGGATAAGCACTACTGCAGAATCCTGCTTCTCGGTTCCAGGTTTCTTGCTGCATTCAGTACACCGAATGGGTAAGAACATGATTCAGTACACCGAATGGTTCAGCAAGAAATTAAATTGATTACAACACATTTGCTTACAAACAACGCACACCAGAAGCTTGAGAATCTTTTTGTCAAACCGAACCTTGACGACGATGGCAGCCTGCGAAACGGATCAAAGACATCCATCTATCACCGCGCGCCTAACCAGTCAAGGTCGTCAGTTAGTTATCACCTACTCCTGCTACATACTGCTAGCTAGTAGCTGCTCTGTCTTCTTCCTTTTCTCATGCACGCACAAGCACAAGCTGAATTCTCAAAGCCTGCAAATTAAAGCTGCGATAAATTAAACTGATGATTGACTCACTGAAGTCCAAAGGTAGATTGATCTTCATAAGAGAAAATGGGATGATTCCAAGCTAGAGACAAGGTATAGACAGACACAGATGATGCATGCTGCTAGTGCTAGCTATAGGTGCATGGCATTGCATTGCATGGAGCCAAATTACAAGCCAGCAGCAAGTAATCCTATGATGGTGTATGTGCTCCAACTCCAACAGCAGTGACGCGCACGCACTTTATTATTTGGTAAAAGTTACCAACAATGACGCTCAACTTTGCAAGAGAAGACATGCATACAAACCTGCAGCAAAGTCATCGTGTGCTTGTTGTGCACCACCCATTTGTGCATGGATGCAAAGAGTTGAATGAAAGAGAAAAGGGTTTCTCGGCCAGTGGCGGAGCCAGGATTTCAAGGTACGGTATTCCCATCTCCAAACAAAAAAAAGTCCAATCCAAAGGTCTAAAATATAGTAGGCATTCAACCTTTGACTTCTACACAGATGTCCAAGATTTTTCTTATTTGCAATATCATCGTGACCAGATCCTCAGCCAAAAAAAAAACCTCGAAGCACAAAGACCGATGTGTATAATGAGGTTACAGTACTTCAACAGGAGACAAATGTAGCACTGGCTATAGAAGAATCTGAGGCTCAAATCAAGAATCTTCAGAGTGACTTGGAACAGCAGCACAACCAAATTTCAGTTATCCAGCAAGCAAATAAAGAAATGCAGGATAAAAACTCTAGCTTGCACAAGCAAATTGACTAACTGAAGAGCAGAAAAAAGAAGGGTGTATATAACTAAAGCAAACTGGGTTCATTTCCAAAAAAACAAAGTGCAGATCATGATTACACAGCAATAAGAACTCTCAGTCTACCCATTAAGTACTAGAAATTCTATCAAAATCATTCAGAACAATGAGTGACATTGTGACAAGCATTTCTTCTGAGCTATGATAATTTGTACTTAACAAACAACCAGCACCTTGACAGGCAATGAGCGTGGCCACAACAGTGAAAGAAAATTCCACAGCCTTAAGCAATATGTTCCCTGATAGCTGACTGCTGACCACAGCCATAAGCAGCACATATGTTTTCTTAAATTAAGGATAGCCGTCCTTACCATTTTCAGAATTTTTCATTGCAATAATAAACACATGATTGTAATTTATTGGTGATCTTAGCATGCTCCTTACCAAGTTACCAACACTGTGTAAGGCAAGCATGGCACAGTAACTCGCTAGCTGAAAATGATGAAAAATTAAAGCCAATTTGCCTTTTCTTCCTTTTCATCATTTTATAATTGTCTAAAGATCTAAAAAATTCTTCAAACTTGCCAGGTATGCTGTATGATATGCATATGTTCTGTTTTTGTGCATTTGGACAGAAATATATAACTGAAAACATGTTTGGAAATTATTATAACTGTGCTACTAGCTTCCTCCACCTTGCCACAAATTAAATCAAATGAATCATAGCCCATAGAATCAAGATACGGTACCAGTCCTGTAAGAATCATAGGCTAGCCCATAGAATCATAGCCAGGCCAGCAGGTCTAATATGGCAATCCATCACAATCAACCAAGGTCCAAGTAGTCCCCCAGAGATCCGCCGGGGTTTAAGAAGCAGCTCGAAACAAAAGGAGCTGTTAGTATCTCATTCCCAGCTTACAGGCCAAACAGAAAACCAAACAGACAACGATTTCTTAGTATCAAGAATACCTCGTTGGCCTTTACAACACCAGCTTTTAAAAATTGTTTCATAGAGTTTCTTCTCAGTAGCAATTTAGGCTACCTGAAACTAGTAGTTCAGATTCTTCAGTGTGACAGACATCATATCTAAATCCAACATACATAACCTGATGCAACACCTCCAAAGCAACCACAGCAGGCAGGCCAGCAGGTCTAATTTCACAATCCATCACACAATTATCAACGAAGGAGTCCTCCAGAGATCCGGAGTTTAAGACGCAGCTCGAAGCAAAAGGTGCTGTCGGTATCTCGTTCCCAGCTTACACGCCAAACAGACAACCATCTTTTGCACATGGGCAGAGGTCCATGGCACCCAAAACGTTGTTTAGAATCAAGAATACCTCCTTGGACCTTACAACACCAGCTTTTAAAACATGTTTCATAGACACTTTCTTCTCAGTAACACTTTAGGCCACTACCTGAAACTACTAGAGTCAGCAACAGCAAAGTACAATCTAAGCATTAGTAGAAACAAACAAAAAAAATCAGCTTGTGAGATCTATGCAAAACATCAGCTGGTAAGAACATGATGATAAAAATGGTTATAAGCTAATACTGGCAATAATAAAGACTTATCCATAGAAGAAAAAGTAAGTTCAGGATAATCTTCAGCCATGTATACTATGCAGATGAAGAAACTAACAAACATGCGCACTGAGGATCCAGAATAAGTGAAAACACAGCTCCTTCATAAATAACCATAACTTAAGTGGACTATGAGCAGTCAGGGATCACTAGAGATTGTATCCAGAATACAGAAACAGCTGCTAATGAGCATGAGTTGCAGTTCCACCATCCACCTTCGCGGAGCTCCTCCTGGAGGATGGCGACCTGTCACTCGAGTGTCTCCACATGGTCCACAGGGTAGTTCATGCGCCTGGTTGCCGTCTCAGGGAACTTGCTGTCCAGCCATTGGGTGAATCCAGTCCTTGCAAGGATCGGGGTCAACAAAAAAGAACAAGAAGAACCAAACCGCATTTTGCAGCTCTCGCATTGCAGTTGTAACTCGTGCAACTTTTCAAGTCAACATAACACTGAAGTTTAGAACCAATATAATAAGCGGAGGCAACTAATTAGCAGTACAAATGACATGGTTCAGATTGTTCAGATGGGCAACACTTCCAAATCAACTACAGCAGCCAGGCCAGCAGGTCTAATTTGGCAATCGATCACACTCTAGAGGGCACAATACTAGCACAAGCTGCAGCATAGGCATCTGCAAGGCCAGGAACAGAGTCCTCGTGACAGTCGATGAACTTCAATTTGAAAGCTTCTCCTGTAAGATGAGCTAATGAGAAAAGGTTCATATTGCTATTCAGCAATCCCTTTTCCTGCAGCACTTTCAAGACATGATGCTGGGGAACTAGCCGTTTCTCCAAGCTAAATGCGAGCAGGATAGGCATTTGCACAATATAGTGTGGCTCCATCTCAGCCTCATTGACCAGGAACTCGATCTTGCGAAGAAGAGTCGCATCAGATAATCCTAATATACATGGCATCTTGGACACTGCAATGGAAACCTCAGAGTCAGAACAACCAAGAGTCCTCTTAAAGAACTCAAACTTGGCAGCAACCTTCTCATTGGAAACACTGGCGACGATTGCCACTGCTTGCCTGAACAACGGCTACGCGGCAGGTATCCCAAGTTCTTCTGCCCGCGGCATGAACTCCTTCACGCGTTCCGGCTTGAAGGTAAGCACCCATTGGTTTTGTAAACACACCTTAGCAATGTCTCGAACACCGCGTTGACGAAACAAAGCTATGTTGGGCTTGATTATCTTCTCAAGGCTCACATTGAGGAGGCTCCTGTTCCCCTTTGCGACCACGAGGACCCGATCAAACGAGCCGAAGAAGGAGATGAAGAACTCAACCTTGGGAGCGACGTCGCCGCGGCGGAGAGAGCGTGAGTCGACCAGGAGGAAACGAGCGAGACCGACGCGGTCGCGGAGAGCGACAAGGCGGGGGGCGATGTTATTTACGGAAGCGCAGAGGAGCAGCGGGTCCGCGGAGACGACGGCGGCGATGTCGGCGCGGGAGAGGCCGGCGCCGGAGAGCAGGGCGAGGATGGCATCGGGGTTGGAGGCGGAGATGAGGCAGTGTTATACAGTAAATCAGTCGTGAGCATCATGCTCAAGTGATATTGTGTGATGATAGGTAAAGCATGGTAACTTAAACGAGTCCTAAAACGTAAAACGAAAAGTTAATTCACGATTTATAAAGTTAGCAAATAGAGATGTTAACTAATTTTTATTGAATAAAAACGCTATAAAACATATATGTGACACCTTAATAAAGTTTAAAGTACACATTTTGTAGAAGATAGTGCAACTTTTGTTTTAACAAGATAATAACGCTAGCTAACATTTCTAATAGCTTGAAAATCGAATTTGAAGCAAATCCAACTCAAGACTTAGTCAATTTCTTAAGTCTGAAAATAGATTGACAAAGCTATGTTCGGTAACTTATTCAGTAAAAATTGAGTTTAGGAGTGGTGTCGTTCTTTAGCTCTTGTTGATAGCCTAAGGTGCCCTCTTTAGAGTAGTGAAGGTAGTCTGGGGATTGGATCAACTGTGTAGTTGTTTCGAACGCTTTAATATCCGTGCACAACGCGTTCTCGGGCTATTTTTCCTGGCTGGACGCGATCACCATGCTGAGCGGCCTAGACGTCGTGGCGCTTGGTGCACGCAAGCGTGCGCGTGGCCACGCATTGGTCGGCCGGAGCTACCCGCGCTCTGGCCGCATCACTGGCCGCCTTAGGCCGCCGCCACGCGAAGCCATGGCTGCCCAACTCGCCATGTCGCGCTGCCCCCGCCTGCTGCGTTGCCGCGCGTTGCTGCTGCCCTCCGTGCCGTGCCACGACAACGCCGCTGCCGCTGCCGTCGCATCGCTGCACTGCGCTGCCCCACTGGCCCGCCTGGATGTTGCACGCACGAGGCCGAATCGCCATCGCCATGCCATTTATGGCACTGCGGCGCGCGGGCCATGCCGACCTCGAGCACGTGTTGTTGGCTAGTGCCGGCCGTGATCGCTCCGGTCGCATAAACCACGTCCCGCCAAGCAAGCATAGGGCGAGCCTTGACTGCGTCCTCACCGTCCCGCCAACCCGCCTGCATACGAGAAGCCATCCCCCATCAATTCCACGTGTCCACGCCTGCGCTCTCACGTCCACCCAGACTTGAACCATGCAAGGTCAAGCTCCAATTTGGAGCTTCGCCCCGCCACCGCGCTGTTAAGACCCGTCACCGCCCTCACCGTGGCCAGCCCCCTCCTCAATGTCTCGAGCCGAATTAGCTGCACCACTAGCCCCGCCTAAAACCCCTCCTCGTCATGCGCACCTAAGCCGCACCTCTACTGTTGCCTCCTCGCCGCTGGCACGGCCGTGTCGCTGCGGTTCACCGTCGAGCTCGCCACGTGCACGCGGTCAGGCTCGCTCAGGGCATCTCCGGCCGAATCATCACCTCCGCTAGGTCAGTGGTGAGTCCCTGTTGCTCACCCGCTATCCCTATTGTCTTGTTAATACTTTGGCTCACCGAAATACCGTCGCCATTGCCGCAGGGTGCCCGCCGTCGTGGAGAGGCCCTTCTACTGTGTCTCAGTTTTTGCAGCCACCACCCATCGCTTCGCGTCAAACTTTAGGTGAGCGTCGGCCTCGTAGATAGGTCGGCGTGGGTCCCGTGTGGCCGGCGCAAGCGCCAGTGCCACAGCTCGCCGCACGCGGGGATGGTCGAGGACCATATTGTTGTAACGGAGGGAGATTACGAGGGTGTTCCCGCCGCGGGCCGGCCTGTGTGCGTGGGCCGCGCCTGCGCACGCACTGTGCGCAAGTGGGCCGAGTCCGCGTGGTTGTAGGCCGTGCTGGTGAATTTGTTTTTTCTTTTCTTATGGAATTAGAAATAGCTTTATGTTTTAATTTCTGAGTTGAACTTTGAAAATTAATATCAATTCGCATAGGTGTCCAAAAATTGTGAATTTTTTTTGTTGAGTTCCTAAAAATGTTGTCTATCTGATGGTATGACTAGATTATACAGGTCTGAGTTGATGCTAAGGCTTATTAAATCATTTGAGAGCGCTTAATATTATTAGGTTAAATATTGTATGAATTTTTATGGTAAATTAGTGATAGCTTTAGTCCTAAATTTTTTATGGTAGCTTCATTGTATTATTATGTGCTCACTGTAATTTTTGTAGCTTTAGAATAGACTAATCATTAGGGTAGTTAAATGCTCTTTGTTTCAAATATACATTAAATCATTAGTAGAAGTAAAGATATATCCTTCATTTGTAAAGTTAGGTGTTTGTTAGTTGAACCCAACATTTTGCTTGGTAAAGATGATAGTTAGCTTATTGCCTTAATCATTAGAGCTAGCTTATGTGACAGAACCACCCGAAATAACACGCTTAAGGAGGTGCTCGTCTTCCACCAGACACTAAACACCCCGAAAGCAAGCTACAGCTGGTGGTATCCGTCGGGCACACCCCAAGGGAGAATCCAAAAGATCCACATTTTTCTCAATAATCCAATAATGAGAACGAGTTACAATACTTGTCAATTTCATACATCAGAGTTTCTTAAAATTACATTATTACAATACCAAATGTCAGATTGCGGAATGATAAACAACGGAATATAAAATAAACATCTAGCGATAAGAACGAGGATCCGTCTGAGCCCACTAGAAGAATCCTCCACACAAAGGTACTTCTCATGCATCACCTGCAATAGGGGTAAATAAACCCTGAGTACACAATGTACTCGCAAGACTTATCCGACTAGTGAAAATAATTTCTCGACTCCAAGGAATATGATAAGATTTATGGTTTGCTGGTTTTCTTTAGCAGAAAGCAATACTAATAGTGAGTCCTTATTTCTATTATTTTTATCAGCCGTATTAAGTTATTATCTACCCAGTCTGTATAAGCACCTGTTCTACTTTCAAGCAAGTGGTAAGCAATCAGATTTCCTTTTCATCACCTTTCATCTTTCATGTTCTTACTACGGTGCTAGACACGAAACAAGCCGTACCGGATCGTCTGGCGATTCGTGAATCAATGCCCCCAGCTAGGTACCCTGAAAAACACTCGCCCCGCTTGCACCCCAGGCATAAGCAAGACTAACCCATCACCCTCCTATCCTGGGTGTCCAGGTCCCCGTCAAACTTGGACTCTAAGCCCCAACTCCTAAGTCCCGGACTCAGTGCGGTGCAAGGACCTCCACCATCCCCGCCTCCAATCAGTCGGTCCAGAAAGAGCTAGATCCACGACAAGAGAGCAATGAGTCTTCCCTGCGCCCATACCCAAGTATGTGCTTGGGATAATAAATCTGTGACTTGCCCATGATGCCTTATGCAACGACCGGTCCTTAATTGACATAGACAGGAAAAATGTAACCGAGCTATGCCCAGTTGGCTGCAGGACACAACCCTTTACACCCACAAGTACCCAAAGCATATCCCTGTCCGGTCACCATTTATCCTTTCCATCATTTATCATGAGTGATTATAATTATTATCTATTTGTGAGTAACGACGGGTTACCCACGCTATCGATATCCTGAGCATAGTAACTACTCGACCTATACTAGTAGGACTCATGGGTAGATATATTTATGCATGTAGTTTCTATAAAATACCTGTAACTTAAATACACATTATATATATATTCAGTGATCATTAAAATAGAGGCTATGCACCGGGGCTTGCCTTGGGCAGGCGACGGGTCAGCAAAGTCAGCACCAACATGCTCCGGGGCTTCCTCCTGCACGAGGATCTCCTCCTCGTACTCCTTAATGACTTCCTCGTACTCCTGTTCGTCGACGGGCACGAACTCTACCAACTCATGATCTACATGCATGAAATGATGATGCAATACTTAGTAATATAGCAACATCAACTCTTAAAATAAAAGTACATCTATCTAACTACTAAGCTAGTGCTACCGACCACGGTACTAAGTTATCTATTGTTACCTATAACAAGTATGAAGTATGACATTTATTATTATAGCAACTATAGGTATTCTTACTCCTAATGCTGATTTACGCTATATATGATAAAGCAAGAATAATAGCTACTCTATTTATCGACTTACTCTAGAACTACAAAATTTATAGCAAAAACATAATAATCTAGTGAGTCTAATGTAAAATTTTCATAGCTATAACTATCACCAATTTACCACAAAAATTCCTACAAATATTAATCTATATAATACTAAGCTCTTTAGTTTGAATTTATGAACCTACCATTATCACAGCTAACTATAATCTAACTACACTAACAAGTAGATGGTATTTTTGTGAACCTAACAAAATTGGTTTCACTATTTTTGAACCCCCTACACAATTTACTACAAATTATCAAAGTTCAGCTTGAAAACTAAATTGAATAAGCATTAACAAATTTACTGGAAAGATGAAACTGATTTCTATTTCACGGTCCAGTGAGCGACCCGGCCCAACTTGCGACGCCCATGCGCACACTCGCGTAGCTCACCGGCGAGGCCCAGCGTGGCACGGCCCACGTGAGCCAGCGGCCCACGGAGGGAAAACCCCCGCGCGCTACATTAAGCAAAAGAGCCCTCGGGTTCCCAACAAATGGAACCTCAGTCCATTCCACTATTCCCTTCTCTCACTGACCCTAGCATTTAACCCCCTAGTTTGCTTTAAATTTACGTCGCGATGTTCTTGGCCAGACTTAACAGAGACCGCGACCCTCCCGGCCTAACGCCGGTGAGCACGCACCTCCATGGCTTCGATTCACACCACCGTGACACTCCTCAACCCAAGCGCATCCGATAGAGGTACTAAACAGCCCAATTGGTGACGCACAGAGGCATGGCCGCACACCACGATGGTGCTTGGCCGTGGTGGCGCCGATGTTGATGAATAACCTTGCCTAACACCTCAACCGCTACTCCTTAACCATCTACGGACTACGTTAAACAATGTAGAAGTCCTAATTGGTCCGCTACTACCTTCAAACGCGTCGGCCACGAAAATGGCATCTACCTATGTCCGTCGGGGGCGTCCATGCGCTCCGGCGAGCCTCGGCTCTAATTGAGTCAACCAACTACCCTAGGAGCAAGAGGACCTCACCAGCGGTGTGACGGACGAGCTGGGCGAAGTCACTAGGAACTACAACGGGTTGGGCACGCGCTCGAGGTGGTTCCAGTTCACGCCGGCCGCAGAGAGGATGTTCCCGGTGACCTGCAGCACCGTCAGCGGAGCCACTGCACGGGCAAGGCAAACGAGTCAAGGGGAGGCCATAGCCATGCTCGATTGAAACAAAAGAGCAAGGAGCAGCGCCCCAGCCGAGAACTCGTCTCGCCGGCCATGGCGACCCACCGAGGGGAAAATTCTCCCCATTACCTCACCGTAGGAAAGAAACCCGTCGAGATGACTCCAATAGGAAGCTAACTACCCTAGCTATTTAGGCGCATGGTGAATTGGAAAGGGATGGACTGCACCTCGGCTAATTCGGTGAGCGACGGTGCTCGACTAAATAGGCTCGGCAGTGGGGAAAACTCCAACTAAGACCCCTACAACAGTAGCGGGCTTGGCATGACGCTGGACACCAATGTGACCTCTAGATGCACGCACAAGTTCAGCACTCCGTCATGCGGCTGCAGCTCCATGACATGCAAGGCAAGGGCGGCATGGCTGAAAGCTCTAGTTTGGTTTTGGTGAATTGATGAAACTCTAAGTGCTAATATTGGTGAATTGAGGCCTAGGCAAGTGAATGATGATGAAGATGATCAAGTACAAGTGCTCTCCAACTCAAATGTGTAAGATGATACAAATCAAGCTAGTGCAAGTGGCTCTCATGATAATGAATAAGAACAAGTGACTAGTACATCATCTTAACATAATGATCAAGCAAGTGCAAGCAATCAAGTTCTAATACTCTAACCAATAAATGTTGAAAGGGATCATCCATTGGACACTATCATTGGTGATATTTCTAGAGGTGTACAAACAAGATCAAGATTGGCATTATTTTGTGAGCATTTCTCATTTGTGTCATCCATTGAACCAAAGAAGATAGATAAAGCATTGAAGGATGTTGATTGGGTGAATGCTATGCATGAAGAATTGAATAACTTCACAAGAAATCAAGTATGGGAATTAGTAGAAAGACCAAAGGGACACGATGTGATTGGAACCAAATGGATCTTTAGAAATAAGCAAGATCAAGATGGGATAGTAGTAAGGAACAAAGCAAGATTGGTAGCACAAGGCTATACATAAGTTGAAGGTCTTGACTTTGGAGAAACATATGCCCCGGTTGCTAGACTGGAAGTAATTAGAATCTTGCTAGCCTATGCTTGTGCCCACAACATCAAGCTCTATCAAATGGATGTTAAGAGTGCATTTCTCAATGGTTACATCAATGAAGAAGTATATGTTGAGCAACCTCCCAGTTTTGAAGATGATAAGAAGCCCAACCATGTATACAAGTTGAAGAAGGTATTGTATGGCTTGAAGCAAGCACCTAGAGCATGGTATGATAGATTGAGGGACTTCCTTCTCTCTAAAGGATTCATGATGGGCAAGTTTGACACCACTCTTTTCATCAAGAAGAACGGAAAAGATCTATTTGTATTGTAAATCTATGTTGATGACATCATATTTGGATCAACCAATCAAGACTTTTGTGATAAGTTTGGAAAGATGATGGCTAATGAGTTTGAAATATCCATGATTAGAGAGTTAAGTTACTTCCTTGGCCTTCAAATCAAGCAATTAAAAAATGGTACATTTGTGAGTCAAGGCAAGTACATCAAGGACATGATCAAGAAGTTTGGCATGAGTGATAGCAAAGTCATTAGCACACCAATGGGAACAAATAGCAACTTGGATAGTGATGCAAGTGGCAATATGGTGGATCAAAAATTGTATCGGTCTATGATTGGAAGCCTACTCTATGTGACTGCATCAAGGCCGGATGTCATGTTTAGTGTATGCATGTGTGCAAGATTTCAAGCCTCACCAAGAGAAAGTCATTTGAAGGCTACAAAGAGAATATTAAGGTACTTGAAGCATACACCAAATGTTGGTTTGTGGTATCTCAAAGGAGCAAAGTTTGAGCTAGTTGGCTACTCCGACTCGGACTATGCGGGATGCAAGGTTGAAAGAAAGAGCACCTTGGGCACATGTCAATTGTTGGGAAGATCACTTGTTTCATGGTCATCAAAGAAGTAAAATAGTGTTGTATTATCAACCGCCGAAGCCAAATACATATCCGCAGGTAGTTGTTGTGCACAAGTACTTTGGATGAAGGCCACTTTGAGTGACTTTGGAATCAAGTTCAAGAAAGTGCCATTGCTATGTGACAATGAGAGTGCAATCAAATTAACCAATAATCCGGTTCAACATGCAAGAACAAAGCACATTGATGTCCGCCACCACTTCATAAGAGATCACCAACAAAAAGGGGACATTTGCATTGAAAGTGTAGGCACCGAAGATCAACTTGCCGATATATTCACCAAGCCATTAGATGAGAAAAGGTTTTGTAAGCTAAGGAATGAGTTGAACATATTGGATTTCTTAAATATGTGTTGATGCACTCCCCACTTATATGACATGCCTCTCCTTCGAGCAATCCAAGATAAAAGTTGATTGGTATGGCATACATCCTTGCTAAGGACATGTTTAGTGCATCTAGTCATCTCTCCATTTTATTAGGCTCATTCATGAAAATCAAATAAAATTGATGATTGTATGGTACCACTATTGCTTCTATGCTTATTTTGATCTAGTGGTAGCATATGATATGTTTGTAGGCTTATAAACCTAGTGTTTAATCTAGAAAATGAGCTCTAAGTGTTTAACTCAATATGGTACAAGATAACCCTTATTTGGAGGTGTGAAGAAGCTTGTCCTTGGATCAAACCAAGTTAAATATCTTTTGCAAATGATCTAGATTGAATCAAATTTGGGAAAATGATCCTCACCTCATTGATTGACATTGATAATCCTAACCTATCTACCTTTTAAACATTTGTGGTCATTGATGACAAAGGGGGAGAAAAACAAAGATATTAGTGTTATGGGGAGAAAAACAAAGATAGTAAAAATATTAGAATTATGGGAAGAAATAGTGCATAAAGATAGTAAATAGACACCAAAGAGGAGAGAAATAAAGATATAAGTGATAGGGGGAGAATTTGACTTATGGGGAAAGATATGACAATGAAAAGGGATCAATTAATTTTTTTAGCACACAAGTAGGGGGAGCAAGCTCATGAACTTGTATGGTGCATTTGAATGTGCATCTCATATGTTTGCTTGCATGGCATAAGTTCTAAATTTTAAAATATCCATGCTTGTGTGATGTATGCTAGTTGTAAGATTGGATGATAAAATAAAATCACTAGATAACTTTCATTTCCAAGTAAGTTTTTACAAGTGGTATCTTTTCAAAGTATTGTTTCCAAGTGGTATCAAGCTAACCATAATGCTAAGGATGGTATAATAGTGCACTCCGATTGGTATCACGCTTCAAAGGTCCATCTTTTATACCTTAGCATTATTTGATAGACATTGTCTCCTATATTTCCTATCCAAGCATATGTGCAAGCTACAATCTAAACTCTTAGCACATATATAGGGGGAGCAATTGCTACCATTTGGGGTTCATGAAACTTGTCAATTTCCTTTTACACATGGTAAATATGCTTGGGCAAGCAACATGGATTGTCATCAATTACCAAAAAGGGGGAGATTGAAAGCTCTAGTTTGGTTTTGGTGAATTGATGAAGCCCTAAGTGCTAACCTAGTTTATCAAGTGATCATAAGATAGGTAGCACATTCCAAGTGGAGAAGCAAATGAAGATCATGACATGACGACGGTGATGCCATGGTGATGATCAAGTGCTTGGGCTTGAAAAGAAGAAAGAGAAAAATAAAAGGCTCAAGATAAAGGTATAAATTGTAGGAGCCATTTTATTTTAGTGATCAAGACACTTAGAGAGTGTGATCACATTTAGGTTTGATAGCCGTACTATTAAGAGGGGTGAAACTCGTATCAGAATGCGGTTATCAAAGTGCCACTAGATGCTCTAACTCATTGCATATGCATTTAGGATCTAGTAGAGTGCTAACATCCTTGAAAATGTTTGTGAAAATATGCTAACACATGTGCATAAGGTGATACACTTGGTGGTTGGCATATTTGATCAAGGGTGGTGAAGTTTGGGAGCAAGGGTAAGAAACTCCATCGGTGCCCTAGACAGAAAAGACGGAGGTCACTGGAAGTGACCGGACGCTGGCCTCGGTTGGACCGGCGTGTCCGGTCAGGTGTAACAACGAAGACACTGGCGTTGGTCAAATGACCGGACGCTGGGTCGCTCTACGACCAGACGCTGGCAGGGTGCGTCCGGTTAGTGCTAACGTATGCTGATGTGAGGCGCACAGAGGAGACATTGAGTGACCGGACGCTGGGTGAGTCCGGTCGGGCATGACCGGATGCATCCAGTCGTGAAAATTCGCGTTTGGAACCTTATTGGAAACGACCGGACACTGAGATCTAGCGTTCGATCACTTTCTAACTGACGCGTCTGGTCATCACTTGACCGTTGAAATCGGGCGATCAGCGATTGAAACCGATGACACATGGCGCACATCGCACGATCGGACGCTGAGGTCCAGCGTCCGGTCAATATGACCGAAGCATCCAGTCGGTCCGTGTTCAGTGCAGTGAGGAGCCCAACGGCTCTATTTCATGGGGGCTTCTATTTAAGCCCCATGGCCAGCTCAAGCTCACTCTCTTGGCCATTTGCATTGACATAGCAACCTTGTGAGCTTAGCCAAAGTCCTCCCACTCATCTCCATCATTGATTCATCATCTTTATGAGATTGAGAGAGAATCCAAGTGCATTGCTTGAGTGTTTGCATCTAGAGGCACTTGGTGTTCGTGTTTCGCTGCGGGATTCGCTTGTTACTCTTGGTGGTTGCCGCCACCTAGACAGCTTAGAGCAGTGAGGATCATCGAGCGGAGGTTAGTGATTGTCTCCGGCTCCGATTGTGGTGATTGTGAGGGGTTCTTGACCTTTCCCTGGCGGAGAGCCAAAAGGTACTCTAGTGGATTGCTCGTGGCTTGTGTGATCCTCATCTTATGTTGGTTGTGCGGCACCCTATTGAGGGTTTGACGTGTGAAGTCAATTAGCGCGTGAACCTCCAAGTGAGTGAATCGCCACAACGAGGAGTAGCTTGCCGACAAGCAAGTGAACCTTGGTAAAAATCATTGTGTTCATCATTTGATTCTGAGGTGATTGGTCTTCATTGTTATTCACTCTTGTGATTGATTGGTTCCTTCATCTACACGACGGTATAACTTTCTTGATCACTCTCTTTATATTACCGTAAACTAGTTGTCAAGCTCTTTAATGTAGCTAGTTGTGAGAGCTTGCTTGCTTGGTTGGTGTGGCTCTTTAGTTAGCCTTTGAGAGCATACTAACATAGGGTAGTGTCATAGCTATTATGTGAATAGAGACTATTTAAACTAGAATTGTGGTAGGTGGCTTGCATTCTGAGTAGGCTAACGCAACTCTTGCTTCGCCTCATAATTATCTAACCTTTGTTAAGTGTTGTTGTAGAAATTTTATTAGACTATTCACCCCCTCTAGCCATTAGGACCTTTCAACGGCACTGCGCCACAGGGGCGGGCATGTCCAGGAACTGCAGAGTGGCGTGGCATGAAGCGCAGATGGGACGATGGAGTTAGGCGGAGGCAAGGCCATGTGTGTGCAGCCGAGTGTTAACAGCAACAGCAGTCGTGTAGGTGATGCGCGTGAGCGTGCTCGGGCGAGTGGCGACACTGGTTCGGACGAGCTGAACACGCCGGTAGACGTGACGACGAGCAGTGGCTCTGGCGGACGTGATGGGATGGCAGAGCATCCAGGCCCACCGGACCCCAGTGCGCGCGTGTGTGAGCGAGTCGCGAGCCAGGCGCTCAACAGCGACGATGACCGGGCGACAGTGACGGCCGAACGGCCAGCGCTTTGCGACGACAGGCGGGCAGGAGGCCATGGCCAGCGGTGCAGGGAGCCACGCGCACGGTCGTGGTTGCACAGATGCGGCAGTGGCGACACGGCCGGCGCGGCAGCACGCGTTGGGCAGCCAAAGCAGCGGTGCCAGGCCGAGCGGAGGCGGTGACCGCGCCCGGAAGTGAACGTGTCGTGCACGCTTTCTAAAGTTGCTACCACGACCGATACGATGATCTAAAAGCCAAACCAGTCATTCTATCCTTAAGGGGGTACATAGGGCTATCGACCTAAGCCACGACATCTCGCCACTTCTTAAGCCAATCATTCTACAAAAATTGCCGAACATGCCTTCGTCGCCCCGTTTACAGACTTACGCGAATGACTAAACTTTGAACGGTTTCGCGTCGAATTCCATTTCTGAGCCACTTGATATACTAGCTAGTGAACCTCGTCCTTGATCGTAGATATTTCATCGTCGCCCTCGAAGCTCGTACTACGAACTTTATCACAGTTTCATATAAACATTCTATAGCATTTTTGTTTGATAAAAATTCACTTAGAATACTAAACGATATAAAGCGACATGAAGTGTAACATTTGTTTCTTGTTTCATAGGAACGTTTCAAGTGCCATACATTGATTCACACTCTATATTACTCACATGTACAAACAAGTATGGTGATCATGCAGTGTTTTAACAAAAAATGTATAATGTAACACCGAGAGTGTTACAGCTTAGTAGCTTAGTGTGCGTATTCTTATTTTAAGAGTTGTTGTTACATAAATACTAAGTGTTGCATCATCATCGCATGCATGTAGAGAACGAATTAGCGGAAATCGTGACCATCGGCGATCACGAGTTCGAGGATATCGTCGAAGAGTACGAGGAGGAGATCCTCGTGAAGGAGGAGGTCCTAGAGCCACCACTGACTGACTCAGCTGACACCACGTCTGCCTAAGGCAAGCCTCGGTGCATAACCCTTATTTTAAATAGTCACTGGATATATATATATATATATATATTCGAGTAGCTGCCATGCTTGGACTATCGGTAGCGTGAGTAACCTGCCGTTACTCATAATAGGTGGTTATTATTATTACTCTCATGATAAAATGGTGAAAGGAAATGGAGACTGAGCAGGGATATGGTACGGGTATTGGTGGGTGTAATAGGTTGTGTTCCGTGGCCAACGGGGCATAGCTTGGTTACACTATTTTTCTATCTATGTCGGTTAAGGACCGTCCGTTGCAGTGGATTCTAGTCAGGTCACAGACTTAATATCCTGAGCACATACTTGCTTATGGGAGCGGGAAGGCTCGTTGCTCTCTTGTCGTGGGTTCCGGCTCTTTCTAGATTGACTGATTGGAGACGGGAATGGTGGAGATCTAAGCATTACACTAAGTCTGGGACTCAGAAGTGAGGGCTTGGAGTCTAAGTTTGGACGGGGACCTAGACCCCTTAATAGGATAGTGGTGGGTTGGTCTTTCTTGTGCCTGGGGTACAAGCAGGACGTGTATTTCAGGGTACCCAGCTGGGATACATTGGTTCGCGAATCGCCGCGTGATGCGGTATAACTTGGCTATGGTCTAACACCATAGTAAGAACTGGAAGATGAAGGATGATGAATGGATCTGATTGCTCAACTCATGCTTGAAAGTAGAACAGGTGGTTACATAGAATGATTAGCTAATGAACTAATCATGACTGCCAATAAAACACATACCTAAGGATTCACTACTAGTAATGCTTTTCGTAAAAAGGAAACTCAGCAAACCATAAATCTTATCATATCCTTTGGAGTCGAAAAATTATTCCTACTAGTCGGGTAAGTCTTGCGAGAACATTGTGTACTCAGGATTTATTTACCCTTGTTGCAGGTGCAGCTTGAGGAGTGGTTGTTGTGTGGAGAATTCTTCTGGTAGGCACAGACGGATTCTTGTATCTTATCGTTAGTTGTTTATTTTAATTCCGCTGCTTAAATTCCGCACTCTGAACTTGGTATTGTAATAATGTATTTCCGAAAACCCTGTTGTAAGAAATGGACTAAGTATTGTAAGCTCGTTCTCATTATTGGATCATGGATGAAAAACGTGAATTGTTCGAGTTCTTCCTTGGGGTGTGCTCGACGGAACCG
The DNA here is from genome assembly GCF_019320115.1 of Miscanthus floridulus. Classification (NCBI taxonomy): domain Eukaryota; kingdom Viridiplantae; phylum Streptophyta; class Magnoliopsida; order Poales; family Poaceae; genus Miscanthus; species Miscanthus floridulus. The sequence continues at coordinate 38,040,227 of NC_089580.1, read as the reverse complement.
TCCGATGTAACCAACTTTCGGGGTGCTTAGTGTCTGGTGGTAGACAAACGCCTCCAAAAACGTGCTATTTCGGGCGGTTCTACCACACAGCTGGAGGATAGCTCCTCCAATGGTCTGTTGGATTCTCTGGATAACTCCTTGAACACCTTCTTGGACACCTCGCGAGCTTAGGCGGGTGCGAAGCCGCAGGCGGTGACGAGGTAGTCGTCTAGGGAGAAGGGTGTGGGGACGGTGGCCGTGGAGGTGGAGAGGAGGCGGCACGCGCCGGAGTGGATGGGGAGGGAAGCCCTAGGGAGGCGGCACGAAGTAGAGGGCGGAGGCAATTTTGGAGGCGTAGCATGGCGCCCGCACGGCCGCTGCCGCGCTCCCGGCTGCCTTGTGGCCAGCGTGGCAGCTCTAGTCGTCTACGCCGCCGCTCCTTGATTCGGGGCGAGGGAGGCAGGCAGTCGAGACGGAAGAGGTGGAGTGGCGGAGCCCTCTGGAGCTGGGCTCCTAGGAGAAGGCCGTGTGGTCGATTTGGAATCCTGGGTGCCAAACGGGCACATGACTTGGGCCGTATGGACCAGGCCATCAAAATCTAAGCAGAGTTCTCCACGGCGCACGCGGCTTGTGATGTTCTGATCCCCCGGTTCGTCGCCCACTCGTGCCCGGTCGGCCCTCGCCCGCCGGCCGCCCCTCGCCCGCCGGCCGCCGCGTCGGGCTCTTCGGTTCTGTCGCCGATCGTGCCGTCAGAAACATCGGCCCCAGCGCCGTCAGAAACGCTGACTGGGGTTGCCTCCTTGTCCTTGGTATAGGTAAGCCGCCGCTCCCGCTTGTCAGGAAACATCGGCGAATCACCTGCATTTTGTGTTCGGTGTTCCACTGTGTTTGTTATGCCCCACTGCGGCATATTATTTTCAATTTTTGATCAAGAGCGGTCCATCTTCATCTTCAGTACCGTCGTCTTTTGAACCAGCATAACATTCTCGTATCCGCGCTCTGTCCTGCGCCTTAATTTGATACTCCGTATAAGAAATTTCCACTTCTTCCTGTTACTAGACCGACAAACGCTCTCTCGTAGCCTAGCAACCAACCAGAAGCCCTATTTTGAACCGTTGCTACTTTGCTAGCTGCGGGGGATTCACTCCAAAGATCTCATGCAACCACGCTGATAACACTTGCCCTCGTGACGCCGCCTCTAATGGCCCATTCAGTTTGGTGTCGAAATACCGAAAGCCGGAGTCTACCCCGGTGGCACACATGTTCTAATTTCACCGTCCCCGTGATAAATTCTGAAATAATCCACTAATTCACCTGCCATCCCTCATACGATGCTGTACTAACCCATCAGTATTCAATTGCACTTATCAGATAGTAATCTTCAATTACGCAGGCTTCCGTCAGTCGCACTGATGGATCAGGCAACGAAACAAACTAAACTAGCCAGCGTTACAGATGGCAATGCAATAGCACGCCCACGGTTCAGATTCTTCAGAGCGACAGACACCATGTCCAGCATACATAACCTGAGGCAACACCTCCAAAGCAATACAGATGGCAATGGCATACCACGCCCACGGTTCAGATTCTTCAGAGCCAGACACCATGTCCAACATACATAACCTGAGGCAACACCTCCAAAGCAACCACAGCAGCCAGGCCAGCAGGTCTAATTTGGCAATCAATCACACAGCAATCAACAAAAGAGTTCTCCAGACATCCGGAGTTTAAGAATTAAGATGCAGCTCGAAACAAAAGGAGCTGTTGGTATCTTAGCTTACAGGCCAAACAGGCAACCATCTTTCACACATGAGCAGAATCAAGAATACATCGTTGGCCCTTACAACACCAGCTTTTAAAATTGTTTCATATAGAGTTTGTTTCTCAGTAGCGCGTGCGCACTCACACACATTCGGCTTGTGAGAGCCATGCAAAACATCAGCTGCAATAGAACATGCTGATAAAAAAATGGTTATAAGCTAATACTGGCTAATTCCAAATATCTTAATAAATTCTACAATAATGAAGACTTTTCATGGAAGAAAAAGCAAGTTCAGGATAACCTTCAGCCATGTACTAGGCAGATGAAGAAACTAACAAACATGTGCATTGAGGATTCAAAATAAGTGAAACACAGCTCCTTCATAAATAACCATAACTTAAACGTGGACTATCAGCAGTCAGGGATCACTAGTGGTTGTATCGCAGAAATCAGAAAAAGCCACTAATGAGCATGAGCTGCAGTTCCACCATCAACCCAAAACAAAAAAATGAGATTCTACAATTAGATTCTACTAGAGGGCACAGTTCCAGCACGAGCTGCAGCATAAGCATCTGCGAGTCCAGGAACAGAGTCCTTGTGACAGTCGATGAACTTCAATTTGAATGTCACCTCTCCGAATTTAGTTAACGTGTAAAAGCTTGTATTGCTATTTAGCAATCCCTTTTCCTGCAGAACCTTCATAACATGATGCCGGGGCACAAGCCGCTTCTCCAGGCTGTATGCGAGCAGGACAGACCTTTCCACAATGTACCGTGGCTCCATCGCAGCCTCGTTGACTAGAACTCGATCTTGCGGAGAAGATTTTTGTCAGAGAATCCTAATATAGCTGGCATCTTGGACACTGCAGTGGAAACCTCAGACTCAGAACAACCAAGAGTCCTCTCAAAGAACTCAAGCTTGGCAGCAACCTTCTCTTTGGAATTATCGACAACGACGGCCACCGCATGCCTAAACATTCGCGAAGTAGGAGGCACCCCAAGTTCTTCCGCCCGCAGCAAAAACTCCTTCACGCGTTCCGGGTTGAAGGTAAGCAACCACGCTGTGTCTGTGCAAAGCCGAACAACATCTCCAACACCCCACTGATATAACAAAGCTATGTTAGGCTTGATTACCCTCTCAAGGCTCGCCGTGAGGAGGGTCATGCACCTCTTTGCAACCACTTGGACCTGCTCATAACGAGCCATAGAAGGAGATGAAGAACTCGAGCCTGGGAATGACGTCGCATTCGCGGAGAGCGCGTGAGCCGACCACGAGGAAGCGAGTGATACTTACAAGTCATGGCTCCTAAGGCTGTGCATTTGTACTTGGATCCAATTTGAAGTTTGTCAGCAGTTGCTCCAGTCCACTGGATTCCATGCCTAGTTGCTGACTCTTGGGATTATTCTGCACAATTGTACTCACAACTTCTGCCGCCTTTGCTAGGATGCAGCAAGTAACCAAGTAGAGGCCCACCAATAAAATGTAGATCTGTTTGAATAATTGCATATGCATTAGGAGTTATTAGGAGTCATTCACAATAACCACCAGAATAAGCATTTACAAGGAAGTCTTAATTACAACCATGAATCATACCGTTTCCCAAGAGACCTGGAATTTCAGCAGCAGCTCAAAACAGAGGGCTTTGCTGGTTAGATCGGCTCATGATCTGGCTTAGTAATAAACTCCTCTAGATGGCGTAAACCCATCATGAGATGCTAAACCTTATAAAATAGTGCCTGCTACTGTTACGCACAGGCATAAAAAATAGAAATATTTCAAGAGAAACACCTACTTAAAATCAGAAAAGTAAAGAAAATGGTGGTAACCAAGTCAAGATGCCATAACTTAACCTTGGACATAAAGAGGCACATTCTCTATATATCAGATCAATTGCCGCAATCACAGGCAGAAAAATCAAGATGCCAGTACAAAAGGGTTATATTCTCGATATGTATATTCTGTGGAAAACAAAATTTAACAATAATAACTACTCTCTGGTACGAAGTCGTCTCCCATAGAACTTGGAATTTAATTTCAGCTGTTAGTATCTCATTCCCTTACAAATAAACAGAAGAAAACAAAGTTAAGGATAATCTTCGGCCATGTGCTAGGCAGAAGATCAAACCAACAAAATGTGTCACTAGTGGTTATATTGCAGAAATCAGAATTGAGAAAGCCTGCACAGTGGACAGCCGCTAATGAGCATGAGTTGCAGTTCCACCATCCACCTAAACCACATAATGAGATGCTTAAATTACACTCTAGAGGGCACAATACCAGCACGGTCTGCAGCAAAAGCATGTGCAAGGCCAGGAACAGAGTCCTTGTGACAGTCGATGAACTTCGATTTGAAAGTCTCCTCTCCAATTACTGATAATGTATAAAAGCTCATATTGCTATTCAGCAATCCCTTTTCCTGCAGGACCTTCAACACATAATGCCGGGGCACAAGCCACTTCTCCAGGCTGTAGGAGAGCAGTACAGGCCTTTCAACAATATATTGTGGCTCCATCGCAGCCTCATTGATTAGGAACTCAATCTTGCGTCCAATATTCTCGTCAGATAATCCTAATATTTTTGGCATCTTGGACACTGCAATCAAAACCTCAGACTCAGAACAACAAAGAGTCCTCTTAAAGAACTAAAGCTTGGCAGCAACCTTCTCTTTGGAAATATCGGCAACGGCGGCCACTGCGTGCCTAAACATCCGCGAAGTGGTAGGCACCCCAAGTTCTTCTGCAAGTAGCAAAACCTCCTTCACACGTTCCCGGTTGAAGGTAAGCACCCACGGTTTTTCTAAACACAGCCTAGCAATTTCTCCAACACCCCACTGGCGAAACAAAGCTATGTTAGGCTTGATTACCCTCTCAAGGCTCGCCGTGAGGAGGCCCTTGCACTTCTTTGCGGCCACCAGGACTTGCTCAAACGAGCCATAGAAGGAGATGAAGAACTCGAGCTTTGGAACGACGTCGCCCTTGCGGAGAGCGAGTGAGCCGACCAAGAGGAAGCCAGCTATCTGGGGAGTAGACAGACCGACCCGGTCGCGGAGAGCAACGAGACGAGGGGCGATGTTCTTCACGGAAGCGCGGAGGAGCAGCGGGTCCGCGGAGACTGCGGCGACGATGTCGGCGCGGGAGAGGCCGGCGCCGGCGAGCAGGGCAATGATGGCATCGGGGTTGGCGGCGGAGAGGAGGCGGGACCGTGAGATCTCCTTGCTGGATTCTCTGGATAAGTTGCAGAACGCCTTCTTGGACACATCGCATGCTTGGGCTGGGGCGAGGCCGCAGGACGCGATGAGGTAGTCCTCGAGGGAGAAGGGTGCGGGTAGAATGGCGGTGGAGGTGGAGGTGGAGAAGAGGCCGCACGCGGGGCAGTGGACGGGGGAGGGTAGCAGGGAGGTGGCGCGGAGCAGAGGGAAGAGGCGATTTCGAAGGCACAGCATGGCGACGGCGGAGGTTCGGCCGCCAGCCGCGGAGGGGAGGCGCGCCGTCGGCGTCGGGCTATGCGCGTCAGGCTGTGTGGGTGTGGCGACCGGCGCGGTGCGGGCGAGAGGGGAGAGATGCGGAGCTGCCCAAGTGGGCTGGGAGAAGCCCATATTTGTCCTCTTGCTGACAGTATCACATCCCATCGCAGTGTCGGGTCAAATAGCCCCAGCTCTCTTCCAGTGAGGCCTGCTTTAGTTTCTAAAAATTTTCATCCCAAACTATCGCATCGAATCTTGCGGCACATATATGAAGTATTAAATATAGACAAAAAAAACTAATTGTACAATTTGGTTGAAAATCACGAGACAAATGTTTTAAGACTAATTAGTCATAAGTGCTACAGTAACTAGCATGCGCTAATGATGGATTAATTAGGCTTAATAAATTCGTCAAGCAGTTTCCAGGCGAGCTATGTAATTAGTTTTTTTTATTAGTATCCGAAAACCCCTTCCGACATCCTCGAAACATCTGATGTGACATCCAAAAATTTTCATTTCGCGAACTAAACCCAGCCTGAATTCGGCAAAAAAAAAAATATATCACAATTAAGCTTTAAAAAGCCCCGCGGGGTTTCCTTCGATACTTCTTTCTTCAGCGCACATGGTTGCCCGTCAAACTGTTGTCGGTCACAATTGCAGTGTTCTCTTCTGCATATGATTGATACATGGAGCAAGGAAATCTGCTTCTCGTTTCCGACCTTCTTCTCTAATTATATTTCTCTCCTACTAAATATACCACATGGTGATAATCATCAGCAGCTTTTGTTCTTCCTTAGCCTTCATAATTAATTCGACTACGTCCTTGACCAACACAGTAGTCACCAACTCTAGCCTGAAACTCTCCAGGTTCAGATTCCTCCAAAGCTTTTTGGCAAGGCAGCACTTAAAAAATAAATGTCCAACATCTTCATTTGCTGAATCACAAATTGTGCATCTTATTTCAATTCTCATCCCAGGCTGCACCAGATTTCTCCTCAAAGGGTGACTATTATGAGCCAAATGCCAGAAGAAATGTTTTACTTTGCTTGGGATTTTCAGCTTCCAGATTGCTTTCTAAATAAGATCAGATGCATTGCCACTACCACCTTTTGCCCCCCCCCCTCGGCTTCTTTCACGCAACAGATCAGCTCTACAAACTTTGTAAACACTCTTGACACTAAATCACCCATGATTATCATAGTGCCATGCAATTAAATTATCCCTCCCTTCATGGACTGTTAGAGCCAAAATTACCTTGACGCCATCTTCCCAAAAAATTCCGTCCCCAGAGCTCGAATTTATCAGCTCCGAAACATAAGTTAGAAGACACGCCCCTCTAGGAGTAATTGGCCTTCTGAATACACCTCTCGGCAACAAGGATCTTGCCAAATATGCAGGTTATTACCATCACCAACACGTCAAATCATGCCCTTCTATATTACCTCCAACCCCCGGATAATACTACGCAAGTGTAAGACATATTCGACTTTGGCATAGCATCTAACACCGAAGAATTTGCATAGTATTTAGCTTTCAAAACTCAGAGCACACAGAGTCTGGGTTTTTCAGCAGCCGCCAACTTTGCTTTGCAAGCATAGCAAGATTAAAGGCACGTATGTCTCAAAATCCCAAACCACAACCGGATAACCCTATATCACACAACAGCTGCGGATTATCATTCACAAATGCTAACTTATCTTAGATATCACTGCTTTCACTCGCATACCTGTTCACCATAGAGTTTTTTTTAGACCCGTCATTAAATTGAATTAATATTTCTTGTTTTTAGTGGTCTGCAGGTTCGCGATAAACCTCATGGCTTTTGATTTATTAGGTTGACGCTCATAACCTGATGCCTTTTGATTTATCAAGTTTACGCTCATGTGATGTTTCTGAATGATAAAATGGTACCTAAGCTGTGCTCATGTAGATTAGATGAAACAGTGTACCCTTCTGGTGATAATTAAGAAGTCAAAAATGACAATTCTGGTACTCTAATTAGTTTGAACTAATATTCATATTTGTATCTTAAAATGGAAAATAATTTTCCTGCTCACTTTAGAAACCATGGAATGATTTCACAGGTTTCAAGGTACAGACAATAACCTCTCCATCCTTTTTTATATATTCCTATCTTAAATACAGCTTTAATATGATTTGCTTTAGGCCCTGTTTGGCTCCACGAGGCTAGGGCTAAAGATTAGCCCTTAGAATGAAGGGGCTAAAGTTTAGCCCATGAGGCTGTTTAATCCAGGGGCTAAAGATTAGCCATGTACCCTACCAGGACTCATTTGCCCCAAATTAATACTCGTGCACATGACTAAAAGGGTGTGGGTGGGGGTAATATGCATTTTTTGCCATGAAGGGATCACTTTTAGCCCTCTTTAGCCCACCTTAGAGGGGCTAATGGAAAATGGATGGGCTAAAGTTTAGCCCTCCTGTTTAGATCCATGAGGGCTAAAAAATGACTAAAAGGAGTGGCCTAAACTTTAGCCCCATAGATCCAGACTAAAAATCCATGCTTTAATTTGCATGGAAACCAAGTACCGACGAATCTCCATTTCTAGTCCAGCCTAAAGCCAGCAATGCCAACAATCTCACTACAGAAAACCTGCTCTGAAGAAATCATTTCACCCACGCGGCTAGCACCTAACACTTCCTAAAGTTCTTGCACTCCAGGTAATACCACTGTGCTATTTCCTTGCCTTCTCATATATTGTTTTCCCACCCACATATAACTATCTATGTCACTGAGGTTAGATTACCCACACAAGCATCAATCATTTACTATCTATGCTATGGGTCAGGTCTGGTCACACACCTCCGCAGTTCCAGTTACCAGCCTACTTGCCACATCCTCAGTGAAAATACATTAGGGCCTGATGAAAACAGCATCCACAGAGGACGTGCTCCTGGCTGTGACCACCCCATAAGCATGTTTCAGAAGACAAGATATATTTTGCACCTATAAGGCACCTTGTAATATACAAAAAAAAAGACTTATCAGACGCCGTATAAACCAGCATACTAACTCAGCAGCATGAAGCCGTCAGCAGCTAGGCACTTCACGGAATGTAATACACATAACAAATATGTACAACATCCAACAACACATGTAATATATACCTATGCACCAGCGACAGACACCATGTCCAGTATACATAACCTGAGGCAACACCTCCAAAGCAATACAGATGGCAATGGCATACCACGCCCACAGTTCAGATTCTTAAGAGCCACAGACTGACAGACACCATGTCCAACATACATAACCTGAGGCAACACCTCCAAAGCAACCACAGCAGCCAGGCCAGCAGGTCTAATTTGGCAATCAAGTTCTCCAGACATTTGGAGTTTAAGATGCAGCTCGAAACAGAAGGAGCCGTTGGTATCTCATTCCCAGCTTACAGGCCAAACAGACAACCATCTTTCACACATGGGCAGAATCAAGAAAACATCGTTGGCCCTTACAACACCAGCTTTTAAAATTGTTTCATATAGAGCTTGTCTCTCAGTAGCATTTTAGGCCACTACCTGAAACTACTAGTTCAGCATCAACGAAGTACTATAATGTAAGCATCAGTCGAAACCAAAAATAAAAAGAACATTCAGCTTGTGAGAGCCATGCAAAACATCAGCTGCAACAGAACATGCTGATGAAAAAATGGTTATAAGCTAACACTGGCAAATTCCAAATATCTTAATAAACTCTACAATAATAAAGAGCTAAAGACTTATTCATGGTAGAAAAAGTAAGTTAAGGATATTCTTCAGTCATGTGCTAGGCAGAAGATGAAACCAACAAAATGTGCATTAAGGATCCAGAATAAGTCAAACACAGCTCCTTCATAGATAGCCTTAACTTAAACGTGGACTATGAGCAGTCACAGATCACTAGTGCTTCTATTGCAGAAAAATCAGCAGACGCTAATGAGCATGAGTTGCAGTTCCACCATTCACCCAAAACACAAAATGTGATGTTAAAATTAGATTCTAGATGGCATAATGCCAGCACGAGCTGCAGCATAAGTATCTGCAAGGCCAGGAACTGAGTCCTTGTGACGGTCGATGAACTTCGATTTGAAAGTATCCTCTCCAAGTGCAACTACTGAGTAAAAGCTCATATTGTTATCCAACAGTCCCTTTTCCTGCAGGACCTTGATGACATAATGCCTGGGCAATAGCCGCTTCTCCAGGCTCCATGCTAACAGGACAGGCCTTTCAACAATGTATCGTGGCTCCATTGCAGCCTCACTGACCAGGAGTTTAATCTTGCGAAGAAGAATTTCGTCAGAGAATCTTAGTATATTTGGCATCTTGGACACTGCAGTGGAAACCTCAGATTCAGAAACACCAAGAATCCTCTTATAGAACTCAAGCTTGGCGGCAACCCTGTCCTTGGAATTACGGGAGATGGTTGCCACTGCATGCCTGAACATCCGTGAGGATAGGGGGCACCCCAAGTTCTTCAGCCCGCAGTAAAAACTCCTTCACGCGATCGGGCTTGAAGGTAAGCACCCACGCGTTGTCTGTGCAAAGCTGAGCAATATCTTGAACACCCCACTGACGGAACAAAGCGATGTTAGGCTTGATTAACCTCTCAGGGCTCGCAGTGAGGAGGGTCATGCACCTCTTTACGGCCACCAGCACCTGCTCAAATGAGCCATAGAAGGAGATGAAGAACTCGAGCCTGGGAATGACGTCGCAGTCGCGGAGAGCGCGTGAGCCGACCAGGAGGAAGCGAGCGATCTGGGGGAGTAGACAGACCGAGCCGGTCTCGGAGAGCAAGGAGGCGGGGGGCGATGTTCTTCACGGAGGCGCGGAGGATCAGCGGGTCCGCAGAGACGACGGTGGCGATGTCGTCGCGGGAGAGGCCGACGCCGGAGAGCAGGGCGAGGATAGCATCGGGGTTGGAGGCGGAGTTGATGCGGGAGGAGGAGAGCTCATCCGATGGTCTCCTGTGTGCTCTGGATAACTCGTGGAACGCCTTCTTGGACACCTCGCGGGCTTGGGTTGGGGCGAGGCCGCAGGACGCGACGAGGTAGTCCTCGAGGGAGAAGGGCGCGGGGGTGATGGCGGTGGAGGTGGAGAGGAGGCGGCACGCGCGGCGGTGGATGGGGGAGGGTAGCGGGGAGGCGGCACGGAGGAGAGGGAAGAGGCTATTTCGAAGGCGCAGCATGGCGGCGGCGCAGGATCGGCCGCCAGCTGCGGAGGGGCTGTCGGGTTATGCCTATGCGCGTCACGGCGTCAGGCTGCCCGGCGAGCGGCGATGCGGGCGACAAGGGACGGAGGTGTAGCTACCCAACTGGGCTGAGAGAAGGCCGTATTGTCCGTTTACTGGGCCACCAAACGTGCTGGTGACTTCGGTGGGACGAACTGGGCCACTGCGTTATCAATCAAAATCTAAGTAGGGTTACTCAGAGCTAACGAGCTTTATTATATATTAATTGCTTTCGTCACTGTTTCTGATCTCTAATCTCCAAGTGAGGCAGCCTTCTGCCGGTGCCAGTATAGTAGTAGTAATAAATTGCTGATAAGCAGCTCTTGTTCATGTCTTTTGTACCGTAGCAGACGCACACTGAAACTAATAGCCGGATCAAATAATCAATAAGTTATAAAGCATCAGACACTCGTGCAAGAGAATTCTCAAGTTGCGCCAAATACGAGAATCAGAGAGACAGATATCTATCATTCTCCCACAAAGCAAACTCAACTAAAATGCAAACATATCATCAGAATTCAGAACACGGGTACAGGTGGGTATATGATGACGTAGAATTTGCACGGGACAAAAGGCCAAACTTCCATCAGGCCTCTTTCAGTCTTCCACACCCATCAGGTCATCACTAAGCTAAAGAATCGGAATTGGGGTTTGACAACAGCCCGACACCAGGCAACAATGGTGGATCCTTCTTCCCACTATAAGAATCAGAATCCTTCTTCCCACTATAAGAATCAGAATCATCTTCCTGCTCATGCACAAAGCTGCAACCCAAACGATACAATTTCAGAGCGAGTCGACCACATGCAGCTCCTCGCGAGCAGCATGGAGATTGTCAGTGTCCATCGCGCTGATCCCTTTGTTTCTAGAAGACGTCTTTCAGCTTGTCTTGGACACGTAGAGCGTTACCAGATATCTTGTGCTGTACCAACTCAAGGAGACCGCTTAGCGCAGCTCCTTGCACACTGGAAACAGGGTCAATAATCAGCTTTGGAAGATCAAGATCTGTAGCAACACTCCTGTCTGCCATGTTGCTGTGCAGCAGGTATGAGATTCAGAGCTTTCCTCAAAACGATACAACAAAGTTATGTCATTCACATTGCAGCTGAGTAATTCTGCCAGCAGAAAAAGTTTCAGGCAATACAATTAGGTTGAAGTTCAGCAAAATAGAGTACTACAGCTAAATAAAATGACCTTCAAACCAACACTACCATTAGCACAGAAATTTCAATATCACATGAACTATCCCAATGTGATAGTATAGCTCTGTTGGTATGCAGCCACTTGTTCACAGGGGCCATTAGGATTCTAGGCATAATTTCGGTACCCAGAGCCCCGTCCAGATCACTCCATTTACCCCAAATCTACTGTCTATGACACCTGGTTTAAGATAAATAACCCAATTGTAAACATGTCTTACAGATTTCTGAGAGTACTGTTATCATACGAAATAACACTTAAGTCCGGCATCATAGGAACCAAGAGCATCCTTCAATCCAGCGTAGCCATTTCCCACAAGGAATGTAGAAACTCCAGGCTGATTATGACGAAAAAGAGCTGCAAACAATTGCATAAAGTTTTTGTTAGCATGAGCAACAGAAGCTACCGTGTGAAAATTAACTGTAAAGTTCCTCCAAAGGATTATACTCTACATGATACTGAGTGATACATACAGGGCATGGCTCCTAAAGCTGTGCATTGGTACTTGGATCTTATATGAAGTTTGTCAGCAGTGGCTCCAGTCCATTAAATTCCATGGCAGGTTGCTGACTCGTCGGATAATTCTGCACAATTGTACTCGCAACTTATGCCGCCTTTGCTCGGATGCAAGCATTTGAATTTTTCAAGTAACCAAGTACAATGTAGATCTGTTTGAATAATTGCATATGCATTAGGTTCACAATAGCCATTAGAATAAGCATTTACAAGGAAGTCTTAATTACAACTATGAATCATACCATTTGCCATGTCAATGGATTCAACATGCTCTTGTATCTCAACCAATATACCTGAACAGATCAAGTAAATCGTTATTCCAGAGCCAACAACCCCTAGAACTTAAGGGTGACAAATATATATGTCCATCAAGTCAAATTCTAAGGAGGATACATGATTACACGACAAAAATAACATTGGAAGCTTTGGTTAACAAACAGGCAAGTGACGACATCACAACACATGAACACCCTCAATAACGAATCTCTCATATGACCATCAGCTACCAATTCCTTTTGCAAACGAACTATATAACTGCTAAGTGCCTCCACTGCTATATTTGCATCCTACAAAAATCGTTTGGCGGATCAATAAACAGCCTAGACCATTACAATCATATAGTTTATTTGTTTATTGTGTTAGCACATCAAGCTATGATCCTACCATACCATGCTACACAAACTAAAAGTTGCATGCATGCCAATGCGTTAAATACCCTTACGTCCTCAGTCAGATTAGAAGTGTCAATAATCTTTACCAATTATTGAACAAATCAACTTGAATAGCAATCGACTGAGGAAGTATCGGAATGCCCAAACAATACCTTCAATGTTCTCAAGGGTCACACCCTGAGACTGCAAGACATCTTATTGACTTTTCATAACCAGAGTGATATCCTTCATCCTCTTCACAACATCATTGCGTTAGCTTGCATGGCCTCCATAAAACATTTATTTGTCTTCCTTGCTACAGAACCAAAAAAATTTAAATTAAGAACACAAGCGTTTGATCCACTTCTCTAAAATTAAGCACAGTAATTTTATTATGAGATGCTAAACCTACTAGCCACACGAATTAGAGAAAGGAAGTTAAATCTGGTCACCTGTCTGTTTTCAAACACACAGTAAGACAACAAAAATTGAGCATATTAGTCTGGCCCCTAAGGTCTACAGGGTTTTTGTTTTCCAACAAAACGAGTACAAAGGGACAGGAGAAATGTTGTGGATTAATACAGCAAAACCTAAGCATATGAAATGACGAACATGGAGGAGTCATTAAGGTTTCGACATAGGACAAAAGCAGAGGGAGGAAGCAGGGGATCTAAATCTGACAGGAGCAGATCTGAGAGCGTGCAGCGGGTTGGTGCCGTCGCTGTCGGCAAGGCTCCACTTCAACAGGTCGTTCCAGTAGAGGGCGAGGGGGGGGGGGGGGTCCTTCGCCATCCCCCTTCTCTTGCTGAGCAGCAATGAGACAAGAGATGAATGGTAGGGTTTTGCAAGATTTAAATACTTCTCAGCCATGACAAATGGCGATAAGCTGTTTTAATAGATGTGACGAGTCTTGTTTGGTTGAGTTGCCACTCACCCGTTCACAAATCATGATGGACCATAATGCATTTTGCAGCTCTCGCGTTGCCAGTTGTAACTCATGCAAGTTTTCAAGTCGACATGACACTGAAGTTTAGAACCAACATACATAAACGGAGGCAACTAATTAGCAGTGCACATGACATGGTTCAGATTGGTCGGATGGGCAACACTTCCAAAGCAACCACAGCATCCAGGCCAGCAGGTCTAATTTGGCAATCGATCACACAATATCCCCAGAGATCTGGAATTTCAGCAGCAGCTCAAAACAGATGGCATCGATGGTTAGATTTGCTCAGGATCTGGCTTAGTAATAAACTCCTTATAAAATAGTGCCTGCTACTATCACGCACAGGCATAAAAATATAAATATTTCGAGAGAAACACCTACTTAAAATCACAAAAGTGAAGAAAATAGTAGTAACAAGTCAAGATGCCATAACTTAACCTTGGACAAAAGAGGCACATTCTCTATATATGAGATCAAATGCCTCAATCACAGGCAGATAAATGAAGATGGCAGTATAAAAGGGTTATATTCTTGCTATGTATATTCTGTGGAAAACAAAACTATATAATAATAACTACTCTCCGCTATGAAGCCGTCACCCATAGAACTTGGAATTTCTTTTCAGCTGTTAGTATCTCATTCCCCCTTACAAATACTTTTCACAGGACAAAACAAAGTTAAGGATAATCTTCAGCCATGTGCAAGGCAGAAGATGAAACCAACAAAATGTGCATTAAAGATCAAGAATAAGTCAAACACAGCTCCTTCCTAAATAATCATAAATTAACCTTGGACTATGACCGGTCAGTGATCACTAGTGGTTATATTGCAGATATCAGAACTGAGAAAGCCTGCACGGAGGACAGCCGCTAATAACCATGAGTTGTTGTTCCAGCATCCACCTAAACCACAGAATGAGATGCTTAAATTACACTCTATAGGGTATAATACCAGCACGAGCTGCAGCATAAGCATTTGCAAGGCCAGGAACAGAGTCCATGTGACAGTCGATGAACTTCGATTTGAAAGTCTCCTCTCCAATTACAGCTAATGAGGAAAACCTCATATTTCTATTCAGCAATCCCTTTTCCTACAGAACCTTCATGACATAATGCCTCGGCACTAGCCGCTTCTCCAGGCTGTAGGAGAGCAGTACAGGCCTTTCAACAATATATTGTGGCTCCATCGCAGCCTCATTGATTAGAAACTCAATCTTGCGTCCAATATTCTCGTCAGATAATCCTAATATTTTTGGCATCTTGGACACTGCAATCAAAACCTCAGACTTAGAACAACAAAGAGTCCTCTTAAAGAACTCAAGCTTGGCAGCAACCTTCTCTTTGGAAATATCGGCAACGGCGGCCACTGCGTGCCTAAACATCCGTGAAGTGGTAGGCACCCCAAGTTCTTCTGCAAGTAGCAAAACCTCCTTCACATGTTCCTGGTTGAAGGTAAGCACCCACGGTTTTTCTAAACACAGCCTAGCAATTTCTCCAACACCCCACTGGCGAAACAAAGCTATGTTAGGCTTGATTACCCTCTCAAGGCTCACCGTGAGGAGGCCCTTGCACTTCTTTGCGGCCACCAGGACTTGCTCAAACGAGCCATAGAAGGAGATGAAGAACTCGAGCTTTGGAACGACGTCGACCTTGCGGAGAGCGAGTGAGCCGACCAAGAGGAAGCCAGCTATCTGGGGAGTAGACAGACTGACCCGGTCGCGGAGAGCAACAAGGCGGGGGTGATGTTCTTCACGGAAGCACGGAGGAGCAGCGGGTCCGCGGAGATGGCGGCGGCGATGTCCGCGTGGGAGAGGCCGGCGCCTGAGAGCAAGTCGAGGATGGCATCGGGGTTGGAGGCGGAGATGAGGCAGTAGGAGAGCTCCTCTAATGGTCTCTTGTATACTCTGGATAATTCGTGGAACGCCTTCTTGGACACCTCGCGGGCTTGGGCTGGGGCGAGGCCGCAGGACGCGACGAGGTAGTCCTCGAGGGAGAAGGGTGCAGGGGAGGGGGAGGGAGAGGTGGAGAGGAGGCGGCACTCATGGGGGTGGATGGGGAAGGGTAGCGGGGATGCGGCGCGGAGCAGAGGGAGGAGGCAATTTCGTAGGTGCAGCATGGCGGCGGCCGAGGGGGGAGGGGAGGCGATGAGGCCGGCCGTCGTCCGAGAGCAAGCAGCAAGGAATGAAAGATGGATGGCCGTGCCTGCTGCTTATCTCCTGCCGGGTGAGGTGGCCAGGGACCAGAGGCGGAGCAACGGAGAGGCTGCGGCGGCCTTGGCACCGCCGCCGCCTGGCCCCGATGTGTCGCGCGCGCACGGCCGCTGCCGTGCCCCCGCCTGCCCTGCGGCCAGCGTGGTTGCTGGTAGCCCGCGCTGCCCTTCGCCTTGAATCGGACGCGCCGCTAGGGTTTGTGGTAGGGGAGCGTCGCCGGAGCCAAGGAGGGCGCCGCCGCTCTGTTTGGCCAATGCCGATACGAGCGACGGCGAGAGACCGAGAGAGGGAGGCGAGCTGCCGAGCTGGGCTGGGAGAAGGTTTGCTGGGCCATCAAAATCGTCGGTTATGCAACCTGCCTCGCGGGCTTGGGCTGGGCATCAAATTGCTTGTGCCGTGATGAGTTGATAACAAAGCTTCCTCCTAAAAAAACTTGATAACAAAGCTAGTTAGCCCATTCCAAATAGCGCTCAGAACATTGACTTGGTACTCGCAGTTAAGTGTAGTATTTCTATCTCAACTCTACATCCCATGATTGTGGAATATTAGCTTCCTGTTGGTACCGGGTTATATGACACGTGGATAAACAATAGGAAGGCCCTAGCTTATGAACCTTAGATAGGTATTAACTTGAGATTACTTCATTTCATTATTATTACTTTGATTCACCAAAGTTATCAGTATTTGAACTAGAAGAAGTTGTAACTTCGTTTATAAGAAGAGAACTTTTTCTAATAATATGCAATGCATGCTTTTCATTATGAAAATAATTAAGAGAGTTTATAACGTGATGACCCCAACATGACTTAGGGACTAAGGGCATGATCGGAAGCCTGAATAGGTTTAGGCCTAGTCCGCGTCATGCAACTTATGGTTCACTGCTCCGATCTTCTCAGTACACGAACATCAAAGTGCCTTCAGCTAGGCTATACAGAAACACAGGAAGAAAACAGTGTGTTGTGTGGTTTGTGGACTTAGGTCTTGTTTAGCAGAACTCTCATTCTCTGTTGAATCCAGCATAGTTTTTCAGAGAGGAATGATTCTCGGCTGATTCTGTGAAGTGATTTTCTGAAATGAATTAAAAGGCTGAGAGCTAAAAAAAAAAATAGCTTCTCCTAATTCTGTGAAGTGATTTCCCATCGTGATTTTGAGAGTTTATGTTAAAAAATCAAAGAGAATCACTTTCAGCCACAGAATAGAATCAGCTTCTGTATAAAATCAGAATCAGACAGAGCGCTACAAAACATGGTTATAGCCTTGTAGGATTAACTCGGGTTCTCCCTGCCTCTCTGGCCCGAGTAGCCCGACGACGGGTGGGCGCGAGCGCGAGGAGGCTGGGATTCGGATTCTGCAGCCAAACTAACCAGGCCGGCCCACTGGTCCGACCAGCCCTTCCTGAGCTAAGCCGAACCAACCCACACGAGAACCGGTTGGTCCGGTCGCTTCTCCGACCATGAGCGCCGGCCCGCCGCTCCTCCCCACCCACCCACTCCCACACGTCAGCCGTCTCCCACCCACCCTCCCCCCACCCCTCCCGGTTTTCTTCCTCCCGGACCCCGTCCCGGCGGCCGCCGATTTGAGGGAAGCCCGGCCGTTTCGCCTCCCGAAAACCCGGGTGAGTTCTCTCTTCCCCTTCCTCCTCTCTTTTCCCCTTCCTTTCGGTCTCGGGTTCTGCTGGTTTATTTCGCGCCCGCCCCCGGTTCCGGCTGATTGGGGATTTAGTATGGTGCCATACGACGATTGCTCTTCGAATCCAATTGCGCCGTTCCTAACGCTGACGCCCGGCGGTGATGGCTGATGCAGCAGCGCTCGTGCTCTTGCCTGATGGAGAGCGACGCGGTTCTGGAGGATGCGGCGGCGGCGGCGGGGGAAGGGGTGGAGGAGCAGCAGGGGGAAGTGGAGGTGGTGGTGCCGATCGGCGCGCAGAAGCACGACCCGGCGTGGAAGCACTGCATCATGGTGCGCTCCGACGGCCGGCTGCGCCTCAAGTGCGCCTACTGCGGCAAGCACTTCCTCGGCGGCGGCATCCACCGCTTCAAGGAGCACCTGGCCCGCCGCCCCGGGAACGCCTGCTGCTGCCCCAAGGTGCCCCGCGACGTGCAGGACACCATGCTCCGTAGCCTCGACGCCGTCGCCGCCAAGAAGATGCAGCGCAAGCTCGCCGCCGCCAGCGCACCGCCCGCCTCTGTCTCTACCGCTAGCGGGGGCAACGGCAGCCCCATCCACATGATCCCGCTCAACGAGGTGCTCGATTTCGAGCCCATGCCGCTCGAGGAGCAGAGGCATCCGGTTCCGGAGGGCAGCATGAGGGGGGGTAGCAGCGGTAAGAAGAAGAGGAAGCAGATGACCTACCCCCCTGCTCTGCCACTTATACCCCAGACTCGGCCGCAGCATGTTCCGCCTACTCCTCAGACCAATCTTCTTCATGGGCTGCAGCATGTTCCGCCTACTCCTCAGACCAATCCTCTTCATCAGGTTGTGATGGCAGTGGACGCAGTGGCACCGGCAGAGCATTTCGAACATGCTGCCCCCTCGGAGAAGGAGCAGGTTTCCGTGGCAGTTGGGAGGTTCTTGTATGACGCTGGTGTGCCATTGGAAGCAGTGAACTCAGTCTACTTCCAGCCGATGCTTGAGGCCATTGCGGCGGCAGGAGGGAGGCCTGAGGTGCTCTCTTACCATGACGTTCGCGGTCACGTTCTTAAGAGGTCACTCGACGATGTGATGTCTCGCTTGGAGTTCTTCAGGGGTTCATGGACCAGGACGGGCTGCTCGGTGTTGGCTGATGAGTGGATCACTGAAAAAGGCAGAACCTTGATAAACTTCTCCGTGTATTGCCCGGAAGGTACTATGTTCCTCAAGTCTGTGGATGCAACCAGCATTGTCACATCTTCAGATGCACTGTACGAGTTACTGAAAAGTATTGTTGAGGAAGTTGGCGAGAAAAAAGTCGTCCAAGTGATCACAAACAATTCTGAGATCCACGCAGCTGCAGGAAAAAAGCTAGGCGAAACATTTCCCACATTGTTCTGGTCTCCATGCACTTTCCAGTGTGTTGATGGCATGCTCGAAGATTTCAGCAAGGTGGAGGCAATCAGTGAGATAATAAGCAATGCAAAGGCCATCACGGGATTTGTCTACAACAGCGCATATGCGTTGAATCTGATGAAGAAGTATCTGCATGGGAAGGATCTGCTAGTTCCTGCAGAGACTCGTGCGGCTATGAACTTTGTGACATTGAAGAACATGTACAGTTTGAGGGAGGCTTTGCAAGCTATGGTCAACTCAGATGAATGGATAGACTTGCTGCCAAAGAAAGGAGGGATTGAAGCAATCAATCTTGTTAATAGTTTGGAGTTTTGGAACTCTTGTGCTGCCGTCATTCACATCACCGAGCCACTTGTGCACCTTCTTAAGCTAGTCAGTAGCAACAAGAGGCCTTCTATGGGGTACGTATATGCTGGATTGTACAAGGCCAAAGCGGCAATCAAGAAAGAGCTGGTGAGTAAGAACGACTACATGGTTTACTGGAATATTATCGACTGGAGATGGGACAACCAGACACCACAGCCACCTCATTCAGCTGGCTTCATCCTGAACCCTCTATTTTTTTATGGAATTCGAGGTGACATATCAAACGGAATCTTCTCAGGAATGCTAGACTGCATAGAAAGGCTGGTATCTGATGTGAAAATCCAAGATAAAATACAGCGAGAACTCCACATGTACCGGAGTGAAACAGCAGGGGATTTTCGTAGGCAGATGGCTGTCAGATCTAGACGAACTTTACCTCCTGGTTAGTGTTTTAAAGTTCTCGTGAACTAGTTTACTTGCTAGTATTATGTTTTTGTTTTTTACAAACATGAGTTACACATTTGTAGTTTTAGATCATACCAAACAAGATGTAACTTTTCTGACAAACCTTGTTAGCCTTCTTTCAAAAATTGGAACCTTGTTAACCTATTGCATCCTTTGTTCGAGGTAACCATAAGGTGAAGTACTGAACTTTGTTCTTTACTTTTGTTATTACGTTGCAGCTGAATGGTGGTATACATATGGAGGAGCTTGCCCAAATTTAACACGTCTAGCGGTCCGTATTCTCAGTCAAACCTGCAGCGCTAGAGGATGTGACCGGACGAACATTCCTTTTGAACAAGTTCATGACGAAAGAATGAATAGTTTTGAGCGTCAGCGAATGCATGATCTCACTTTTGTACAATACAACCTACGGCTGCAGCAAAGGTAATGAAATCATCTTGTTGCGGAGAATTTTGCCATTAGTTGGTAAAATAGGATATGTTTTGCTTGATAACAAAGCATGGATGGATTAACCAATTGAGTGATCTTTTTGATAGACAACAACACAAGGTGAAAGCATTTGATCCTCTCTCAGTGGACTACATAGACGTAGTTGATGACTGGGTTGTGGATAGATGTGCAATGTTCTCTGGCCCAGCTGAGCAGCCAAACTGGATGGAGATTAATCAATCAGCCAACCGAATCACATCAAGGGAACCAACTGAAGATGAATTTGAATCCTTCATTGAAGGTACATCCATATGCATTTCCTTTTGTAGGCTTTATCTGTGGGGTAATGACAAAAGCTGAATATTCGACGTTCTAAACTTCCTTTCAGGAGTTGATGACGAAATGATCCAAGGTGCTGCGCAGGGCTTCCAGGAAGAAGACAATGATCCTGCTTGTGGCTGAGGCTATAGATTAACTAGTCAGCTAACCTGTAAGCTAATGTTGCATGGCTAAAATCTTGGATTGCCTGCTGTATTTTTCGAAATAGGGCTGTCTTATTGTGTCACCTAGCTCTTCAGATATTTTAGAGTTCAGATATCTTCCATATCTTTCCCAAGTCCATCATTGGTCCACAGCACACATTTTTATCATAATGAAGTTTGAGGTTCTCGTGCCAGTGTGCCACGATTTTTTTCCCATGATAAAGAAGGTTGATGTCTTTCAGCTCCTTCTGAGCGAAGGCAACAGCTTGGATTCCGATTCTTGGAAGAAATTATGATACCATATTATTGTTTCTTTTGAGGTTTATATATGACTGCTTACCTGAAGAATTTCACCTACAGTCAGTTAAGGCTTGGTGTTCACCTTTTTGTTCTCGTCATGATCAAACAAGCGAGGAATAGTTCAAGCTGATTGGTATAGCCTCAGCCTCAGCAGTTAAAGCTTTATACATCAAACTTTATTTTTTGGTCATCCCTACTAATGGCTGACCATATCTATATTTACTTCCAAGAAAATATCACACCACACCTAAACCTATGGTGACTATTTGCTTCCCTATCCAACTATCGTAAACACATGACTAAACTTGGTAATTTGGTGAAGACAGATGGTGCCACTACTCAGCCGGAGCCGGAGGAGACCTGCTGCTCCTCGCCGGTGGAGTGTGAGGAAGACGGCTGCGTGGTGACGCTGGTGACCTCCGACGTCTCTGGGAACATGGTGGCGAACTCGTCGAAAGACTCGCTGTATCCGTAGAACAACCTGTTGTTGCTGGCTAAATCTTTCGGCGGCGTCTCCGGCACCGGCGCGGCGCCTTCGAGGATCTGCACGGCTTGCCTCATGCTCGGCCGGCACCGGGGATCAGGGTGAGAGCAGAGCAGGCCGAGCTTGAGCACCAGCTCGACGTCGGCCTCGTCGCACTTGCCAATCTTTGGGTCCCTGGCTTCCACCATCCTCCCGGCCTTCCAGCACTCGAGGACGAGGTCGACGAGCCCCGGCGAGTCGAGGTCGTCGTTGCGCTCCATGGGCCGCCGGCCGCACGCCACCTCGAGCAGGAAGGCGCCGAACGCGAACACGTCGGTGCTCGTGGTGGCCTTGCCCGTCTTGCTCATCTCCGGCGCGAGGTACCCCAGCGTCCCGATGACGTGCGTCGTCTGCGGGTTGCTGCCGTGGTCGTACAGCCGCGCGAGGCCGAAGTCGCTGAGCTTGCCGTTCATGTCGGCGTCGAGGAGCACGTTGGCGGACTTGATGTCGCGATGCACCACGACCTGCTCCCACCCCTCGTGCAGGTACAGCAGCCCGGCGGCCACGTCCCGGATGATCTTGCCGCGCTGCTCCCAGCTCAGCACCGGCTTGGCGCCGGCGTCGAACAGGCGCCTGTCGAGGCTGCCGTTGACCATGTAGTCGTAGACTAGTATTAGCTCGCCCCGCCGCCGGCAGTAGCCGAGGAGCTGCACCAGGTTGCGGTGTCGCAGCCGGCTCATGCTCGCGATCTCGGACACGAACTCGCGCAGCCCCTGCCGGGAGTCGTGGGACACCTTCTTAACGGCGACCTCGGCAGCCGCCGGCCGTCGGAGCACGCCGTGGTACACGCGGCCGAAGCCGCCTTCGCCGATGACGTCGCGGAAACCCCTGGTCGCCGCGTGGAGATCCTTGTACCTGATCCGGTGAGGGCCGTACTCTATCTCCCAGTCCTCTTCCTCCTCGGCGAACCGCCGGCGCCTGAAGAAGAGCACCGCGACTGCCACCGACGCTAGGAGGAGTGCCACGACGACAGCCAGGGACAGCGTGACGACCAATAGCTGCGACGGCGTCTTCTTGGACGACCTTGACGTCGGGACAGACGGGAGCTTCGAGAGGTCGAGGTCCGTCGCGCGGCCGCCGCCTAGGCGGAAACTCCAGCCAAGAACGTAGTGAAAGCTCGAGGCCGCGCCGTTCGCCGCCGTGAACCCGACGTACGTGTCGTCGGCCACGGCCGACGAGAGGTTGACGATGGAAGACACGAGCGGGAGGGACGGCCGGGGCTTGCGCGCCGGCGCCACAGTCACCTCCAGGCGCATGGTCGCGCCGTCGTACTCGACCCACACCTGTAGGGGCTCCCCGCTCACGAGGCTGATGCCGGCGAACCTGCCAACGTCGCCGTCGGTGTAGTACCCCGCGGCTGTCGAGTTCGCGGACCACAAGCCGCCAACGTCGATGCCGACGTGGTTGTTGTTGGTGTCGTTAAACTCGACATCCATCGCCGTGTCGAGCTCGACGGCGACGACCTCACTCCTAAGCGTTCCCATGTTGTCAGACGTGTTGAAGAGGCCGAGGTACTTCCCTGCCAGAGCTCCCGGCACGGCCACCGACGGCGCGAGCGCGAAGGCGATGCCGTGGCCGTGCGAGTCCTCGTGCCGCGGCACCATGGCGATCACGAAGGTGGTGGAGAAAGAGCGCGGCGCGCCCGTGGAGGGGTCCTTGAAGCGGAGCGGCACGGGGTGGAAGCCGTGCCCGAACACCTCGTTGGTCTCGTTGGTGAGCTGCAGGAGGCCGGAGGAGGTGAGGACGGCCGTGCCGCTGGTCGTGACGTTGTCGCGCGCGAAGCCGGTGAGCACGAACTCGACGGCTGCTGATCCGGATCCGCCTCGGGCGAGGAGGAGCAGGACGACCACCCGCACGGCAAGAGCGGCCGCTGGCATCGCGGAACGAGGCAGGCAGTGACCTGGACTGGGGTGGCTGCCAGCGACGCGCAAAGCCGCGGGTGTGCGTCTGCTTATATCAGGTCGGGTCCGGCGCGGTGGAACGGAATCTGGGACTTGCTGAAAGGAATGGAATCAGGCGCTCCATGTGTTACTCGTTGGTAGTTGCCTGCTGCCGGGCGGGTCGTAGGTGTTGGTCTGCTGGTGGCGTCGTCGTTGCCTCAATCAGCTGGTGGTCCGCGAGAGGGACGTGGAAGTGGACGGCACCGGAGGGGGTCGGGTCGTCGGGAGCCCGGGACCGGGAGGGGAGCGAGTACGGGTTGGCTGCTCGCGGCTCGCGGGTGGCATGACAACTTGACAAGGATGGCATGGAGGGGTTAGAAACGACAATTATGACTGGCGACATTTGCAATTGGATTGGAATTTTGGAACTCCAACTCCTGGCCTATTCGTTTCGTCATAAACGATCATAGATTATTTACTGCTGGCTGATTTGGTGTGAGAAAAAATACTGTTCCAGCTTATAATCCATGATCGTATAACAAGACAGTCCTATCCTAATACTGTAGCTGGTTGGCAAATGCGCGGTGTGTGTGTCAGTGTGTGGAAGCTGACTGCTGAGCCAGTAGTGTTCAGATGCCGGGAGTTTTAATTCAGGCCATGTTTAGATTGCAAAAAATTTCAACCCGATGAATAGTAGCACTTTCGTCTTATTTGGTAAATATTATCCAATCGTGGACCAACTAAGCTCAAAAGATTCATCTCGTGATTTCGAACTAAACTGTGCAATTAGTTATTTTTTTACCTACATTTAATGCTCCATGTAAGCGGCTAAAAATTGATGTGATGGAGAGAGAATGAAAAAATTTGGAATTTGAAGGTGATCTAAACAGGGCCTCAGTTGCACGGCTGTCTCGTCAAGGCGGGTTCTTAGAGATATTTACTTAGTCTGTGACGTGGATGGTGGTGAGCTAATTTCGTGGTGATAAACAGCTAGGTCCCGTTCGGCCGGCTGAATTTTGGCTAAAACTGGCTGAAAAATACTATTCTGGTTGAATTGTTGCGAGAGAAAAACACTGTTCCGGCTGAAAAAAAAAAGCCGAACAAGTCGAATATAGGGTAAACCGACCTTGGATGATGAAACAGCTAAGTTTGTTCGTGTCAATGATGAACTAATTTGATTCGAGTTAGTAGTATCTATATGATTGATGTTGAGTTGCTATGTGAATAGTAGATGAATTGGTTGTGAAATTGCAAATTAATTGAGACTCTGTTAACTGCATAGTTATATACTTGAGATTAACTTAGACTCGTGTGATCAATTTGAGACTCTGTTAACTGCGTAGTTATATCCTTGAGATTAACTTAGACTCGTGTGATCAATTCGGGACTCTTGTTGCTGCACAGTTATATACACGAGATGAATTGGGACTCTTATGATGGATTTGAGACCAAACCAATAGATATATGTAGATATAGTGAAGGGCTAGCACTACATGGTTCATATTCAAACTAGAGGAGCATGTATTTTTGTGCAAGTCATTCATAACAATGATAAACTATTATGAACTTGGCATATGAATTGGTTGTAAATTAAAATTGAGTTAAATGCACTAGAGATCCATTAACTTGTGAGGAGGTTTCAGTTAGGTCCATCAACTTTTAAAGTGGCTTTTTGGATCCACAAACTTAGTATGTTGTATCACTTAGGTTCATGTCCCTCCACGTGGGCTTCTCATGCTGACGTGGCCTGCTGACTTGTCCATCTAAAACAACTATTGTTTTGATCGCGCGCCCACAACATGTTGCTTTAGATGAACAAGTCAGCAGGCCACATCAACATAAGAAGCACATGTGGAGGGATATGGACCTAAGTGATACAGCATACAAAGTTTATGGATCCAAAAAGACACTTTAAAAGTTAATGGACCTAACTGAAACCTCTTAACAAGTTAATGGACCTCTAGTGCGTTTAGCTCATTAAAATTCTAGAGATGGACTGATTTTTCCAATGATTGTGAGTACCAACGATCTTTCTTTTTCTTACTTTTCACAATTGCTAACGAATCATATATGCCAACATACTTGGTCCAAGCTAACTTACGTTTTGATCACCTTCTGGACATGACAACCATCTATAAAATAGGTAACAAAGAGCACAAGGACCGAGCAAGTTCACTTTGGTAAACCTGAGGCAGCTGTAAATTGTAGTGTGAATTTGTGTTTTTTGTTTGGCACTTTGGCTATAGTAAATCGGCAGAGATGCTATCATAGTATCATCCCCATTCCCCACAAATGCATAATTAGTATCTGTGTGATACTCTATTATTTATGTCGGCACATGATTAGAGCCGGCATGATTGCACTATTATCCTTGCTGCCATTGATGTTGATCAGGTCGTCTCTATAGTTCTAGTCAGATAGTAACTAACACGGACGAGAGTAGCATATTGACGAGGAAGTGTTCTACAGTAGTGGTCATGGGCGGACCCCGCCTGATTTAAGGTAGTCCGTGCACTACTCTAGATTTTAGCCAAAAATATTATCACTGGTTAGACTTAGAAAGTCTAAATTAAAAGTCTAACATTCTTAAGTATTTTAGTCCCCAGACTATAGCTCGTGTCGACCGGTGCTCGATTGTGCTCGGTATCCACTAAGTTTAGATTATACCTTAGTCTCTTAGATTATACACCATATTGATTGCGAGATATTTTTGTTAGGCATACCAAGGTTCAAATCCTGTGTCCCCCACTGGTAGTGGTAGCATGCATGAAAAGGAATACGACGGATTACTTGTATGTATATAATATGTCAGCGCCGTGGAGGTAGTCCATCATTAACATGCGGCAAAGACTCGTAAGAAGACTACGTACGTTCGCTCTTTAATTACCTACTATATATAACAGGATTAGTAGACCACCGAGCGCAAGAGCTTTTGACAAAACATTCAAGCAGTGGACAATAGGTCCAATGACTCCAAGAATTTAGAACGGTGGAGAACTCTATAAGGCTCGTCTCAACAGGAGTTTCGAAGAGTTTCCATTCTCATTAAATGACATGACACATCAGCAAATTTGCTTATGTGGCAAGATATTTATGAGGAGAGAGATGAGGATGAAACCCGCTTATCACACTTACCCAGGCAATGAAACCCGATGAAACCCGCACTGCGGCGAATGCGTTTCAATCTCTGCCACTAGCCATTGAAATGAAACCCTCCACTTAAAGAACCAGTTTCATTTCTCAATCCAAATCTGCAGAGATGATGTGGTAGTCTTGAAAACAGCAAAATAAAACTCGCCATTGAGACTGGCCTAAGGGCTTGTTTGGTTATCCTGAAATAGGGCTAGGAACTATTCTGGGTGATCAATTGATATACATATTACACAATCGTTCTGGCTGGGCGGAATGGTTCCTCGATAACCGAACGAGCCCTAAGGAAGATTTATTTCTCAGTTTATATATATAAAGAAGGTTTTTCTCTCAATTCACTTCGGTGATACATAATTTTTTATTTTTATAGTAATCCCTCACTTCTGCCCCTTTCTCGTGGACTTTATGACCATGTGTTTTTCAGTACTACTTTAGTAGTATTTTTCAGCGAAAGAACAATATTTTACTCTCACAATAAATCAACAGCGGCCAAATTTCAGTGAAACGAATAGGGCCTATATATTCTCTCTATGGCTGAATGTGACATGAGAAAAGGTAACGCCCCAAAGTCTCAGTGAAAAAGGAGGAGCGTGCATGCATAATGCACGAGAGACTACGTAGTGTGGTAGAGAAATTTTTTTACACTTTCCAGTCAAATACTCAGGCAGACGGTTAGACTAGAGGCCCCTTTTAATTCTAAGACTTCTGTGGTCCCATTTGCATCCATTTAGTTATCCAAAATCTTTGGGGGTTGGGGGGTGGATGGGTGGGGGGGGGGGGGGGGGGGGGGGTTTGGCGTCCGTTTCGTCCGGACGCGCATTGGTGGGCCTCGACGACCGCTCGAACGGCACAACACCGCCATCTGCACGGACGCACCCATCTCGTGTTGCTCAAAACAAAAAAACTCCGCTCTCACTTTCCTATCGAATCGCCACTGTGCCTTTATCCATTCTCGAACCCACTCTCAAATGCCACTGTGCTTGTACCGCCGTGGAGGGCTCCACCGCCACCGCACTGCTACGCCCGCAACACGGCGATGTGCTGCACCGCGTCCGAGCGTCGTCGTCTGCCTTCCTATCTCCCCACTGCACTGGTGCGACGTTCTTCACCGCACCCAGCCGCTTGCCTGCTGCCATACTCCCTCTCCAATGCACCCAAGCGCCGCTTGCTGGATACTGCAGTTTTCTACCAGGTAGGTCGTGGCCGTCGGCGATGTCGTGCTTCAATTATTTCAGGTGTTCCAGAAGTATGTTTTTAAGTGTTTCATCTAGATGTTACGTATGCTGCAATGGCTATATACACATGTTGCAAGTATACGTTTTAAGTGTTTATCTGGATGTTACAGAAGTATCTAAATGTTGCGTAACATGCATATTGCAAGCGTTTATTTCAAGTGTTTTAGATGTTTCATATGTATGTTGCAATTATTTTATCTGGATGTTGCAAAAGTAGATCTGGATGTTGCATGCGTTTGCAATGACTTTCAAGTGTTTTTAAATGTGTTGCAAGTGTTTCAACCATTTCGGACATATGTTGCAAGCGTTTCATCTGGATATTATAAAAATAAATATGGTGTTGCACATGTTGCAATGAGACCACCTATCGCAGCTACCTGCTACAGCTACTGGACGTTGTCGAGTGGGCCAGACCGTCTCCGCCTACATGCATGTGAAAAACGTACAAGGCACGAGCGGTCTTCGCCTGTTGTCAGTGTTTGGACACATGCAGACCACCTACATCTACACTACACCAAACCAAACAGCCGCCCTTGTATGCAAGTCAGGTAGTACTGCTTCCTGCATTCCAGAAAGGGACCCAAGAATAGACAACAATAATCACTACTAGTACACGCTCGCTCATATATACGAGTGGAATTTGTCACTGTATTTCGAAATCACTGTGTACTTGCTCTAATCAACAAGCACCTCGGCGCGCGGCGGCAAGGCATCAGCAGTGCAGCCTGTGCAGGACTGACCCGGGCTGGATCGCAGATGAACCGGCCACGCTAGCCTTGTTCGGCTGGCCTTAAACCCGACTTGATCCGTTTCTTTTTTCATCCGAAACAGTATTATTTTTAGCCGTAAACAGTAACTTCCAGCCGCTACAGTTTTTTTTTTTTTTTTTTTTTGTTCAGCCGACCGCCCGAACGGTGAACGATCCGACAACCCCTGGGACTTTTCATTTTTGGTAAAAAAATTCTATAACTTTTCTTTTTTTGAAAGTTTTTTCATTCTTGACAAAAAAATCCACAACTTTTCTTTTTTAGAAGTTACAAAGTTATACTCATAACTTTTGCGTATAACTTGTGAAACAAACTTTAACGTATAACTTATGCATATTACTTATACACATGACTTCACACATATACCTTCAGCGTGACAAAGTTACGTATGTAACTCATACGTATAACTAACTACGTGACAAAGTTATACGCATAACTTTTATGTATAATATTTACGGAACAAATTTATCAACATAATTTCATAGAAAACTACAAAATTATACACAAAACTTTTATGTATAACTGGTTGTATAACTTAGATATATAACTTGATGAATGATTTAGAGTAAAGTTGGACGTACAAGTTATATTCAAGAACTTATATGTACAAACTAATATCATAACATATTAGTAGAAATATAAAAACTATGTATGAAAATAACTAATGCAGTATAACTTATACATATATAACAAAAAAGATAAAAAATAGTAAAAATATCAAAAAAATGAAGAAAAAATGAATGTCCGTGCAGGTGTAGTTATGCCACTGAATGAATCCAATCAGCAAAAAAATTATTCAATACAACTTATGTGCATAAGTTATACTCCTTCCCTCCTGTAAATTTTTGCAATTCCAGGACCAGGGGAGAAACCAAGGAGTGATTCAAAGTTACGTAAATATCCTTGTTTTGAACCCTAGATTTTCATCTTTTCTAGGACAGAGAGAGCAAGTACGATGAGTTGCAACTACAGTACCGTACAACTTCATCACACAAGGAACAATAGAAAACTTGTGGCCATGAGTTGCCACAAGTGGCACTAAATAATCAGCCCCCTTAAACAAGCTGGCGTAGCAACGAGAAGCTTCCCACGCGGACAAGCGTTAAGAGAAATATCCGTGACAACAGTAGATGGCCAGCGGTACAGGGTGATGTGATAGCCTGCTATGACACAGCGTTTATGTATGAAAAAAATTTAGGACTAATTTGAATTCTAGGATTACAAAATTCACGCGACAGAGGGAGTAAGTTATAAATTATGCATAAATTAATACATATAAATTGCTACTAGAATTTTTTTTTGAAACATATGAAAGTGGGGCTAGTTTTGTTCGCCTCATCGTGAGTGCAGACGAAATTAAAAATGAATACACCATTTAGAAGTTATTGCAATTTAAAGTAAATGTTTCATTTTTTTAGCCACGTCAGCCATAGAAAAGCGGCGGGGAAGGAAGCTGTCGTCTGATTGTTCGCTGGTTCCTAACGGAGTGAATGCCCGCTTAAATGGAATTGGGCAGATGAACTAAGGATGTGGCATTGCCTGCTTGCCTCAAGTGACACGTGTTGATGAGTTTTGCTTGAACTTATCAGCCCGGTATATCAGCTATGGTATAATACTTTTCTCTCACAATAAATCAGCATCAGTCAATTTATCAGCCATAAAAAACCATCAGCCAAACAGCCCGATAGTCGTTGCAATTTACATTGTCTGCATGCTCAATGTGGACATGTGGTCACCACTGCATCGTTGTAGTCTCCCCATTCAATTGAATTTCTTTCAATACTCTTGTTGCTCTCTCTCTCGTGTCTTGTCCGTTTTCAATTTCATCATTATGTTTCATCGCCACAAAAGTCCAACAAAATGACATCTTTTAATTTAATATGTTGCATACGGATACAACTTTTTTTATAGCTAACGAATGACTGCGCAATGCAACTCATAAATGTACAAATGCACACTCATCTCTAACTCTAAGAACACCGGTACGCACACCCTATCCCTTTAAACACCTCCGATCAAGTGAGAGAATGATACAAAAAATCTTGAAACTGACAACACCTCATGTGGAAATATGCACTCTTCGAAATTAAAGCTGCTACACATCAACAGCCATTCATTGTTCCCTACCATGAAGGCTATCGATCCAAGTCAGCACCATCCACCGCCCCCATCAAGGTTGTCAACACTATCTAGTATCTAGGCTATCAATCAAGCTGATTTTATTTTCTCAAACGTGCCGTATAGCACGTATTTCATTAAGAGGAAGTAGACAACACTAGGTAACCAAAGGTTTCCTAGGCGAGGAGAAGGAAGAAAAACAGAAGCGAAAAAACTAAAGAAAACTACGACGAAGCCCGGCTACTCCCACAAGAGAAACTAAAAGCAACAACGGGCTAAGGTACAGCGAGCTAGTAAACTAGGCCGTAGGCATCGATTGGACGACCTCGAGCGGGTACCTCAAGGTAGGCTAAACCTCGAGGTCAACCCCCTCCACCAGCTGGATGCCCTCAATCGCGCTGTCTGCCGGGAAGAGCATCCTGATTGCCTCGAGCTTGGACTCCGAGAGAGGCTCGTCGAAAACGGCCATGTACTTATCGAAATCGCCCTTCGCATCTGCCTGCGGCGCCTGGTCCTGCTGGCGGAGTCCCCATTTTGCCATCAACACGTTCTGGGCTTGCACGGTCGGGTTGGAGGCTTTGCATCTGCTCTTGGCCGCCAGCCTCCCGCTACGACGTGGCGGTGAGGATGTGCATTCAACCGCCTGACGCCTCCTAGGAACACGGAGACGTGGAGGTTCGACCAAGATAGGCTCCGTGATGGCAGAGCACAGCTGCGACTGTAGATACTGCGAGATGCCACTTGGTGACACCGGAGCTGGCGCCACAGCTGTCGCCGCGCCCATGGGCGACAAGGCCACAGGCGGGGATGGAACCCTGGACGGCGTATGTGTTTATTTGTGTATGTGTATTCAAGCTGATTTTGTGTATGTGTTTATTTGTGCTTGTGTGTTGGTAATTTGTTCTTGTAACAGGCTCTTTCATGGCGACATTCCTAGTGCTAGCTAAAAGGGTTTTAATTTGTAGTTGTCTCTAGGATTGTTTGTCACCCAAGTCAGCATGTAATGTAGGAGTATGTATAAAACAACACATTTTGTAGCGTGTATTCATATTTTTCACATCGGCACTATGATTAGGGATAAATCTTTCCATGGTCATCTTACCATGATTCATGATCCCGCGAACTCTTTTAGATGTCATTTTTTTAGGTTGCCATATATCTAGGAAATGATAGTTTTCCAAAAACTCTCAAGTTTACCGGTGTTTTCACTTTGCTTCATTTATAATGCGTTATCTATGCAGAGATTCACCTAAGGCCTTGCTTAGATGCGTATATATTCATCTCAATCCACATGTGTTGAAGTGGATTGGAGTAGAATTAAATTAAATTCCATTCCATTCCACTCCAACACATGTGGATTGATGTGGATATACGTGCATCCAAACAAGTCCTAAAGCTCAAATTTTGTTTGGTTTGGAGCACATCGTCCTTGAGTTTTCAAGTTTTTGGAGTTTTTTAAGAGCAATATGACCAAACTCGTAGGTGACTGGATCGTGGAATGTGGATAGATCGGCATTATTGTTCTCCGGCCCAGTGGCCCATCTGAGCAAACAAACTGGCCGGATGGAGATTAGTCAACCAGGCAGCCAGCAAATCACATGGAGAGAATCATGTGTCTTTCTTCCATTTTTCTACAATGTTTAAAAGACCTGTTTTAAAAGCTCTAAAGTTTAAAAAGAGCTCTTCATCCAGGAAGACGACGAGCAGAGTAATTTATTCTGCATGCTATCTATTGATTAGGTCCTTAAGATATCTTGTTCCGGTGCTCCAGTCCATCTTGGTCAAAAAGCAGGCTTTAACGGTTTTACCTAGGCTTTTAAGTTCTTGTGATCCTTTTTTTCCCTGATAAGCAGGTTGAAATATCTTTCAGTTCCTTTCCTTCAAGCCAAGGCCATGCGTCACACTGGCTTTTTTGGGGGTGTTCGGATCACCCGGACTAAGAATTAGTCCTGAAATTTGACGTCAAACAGAAAAACTAAACTTGCACTAATCATAGACTAAAGGAACAAATGAAGACTAATTGATGCATGGTTAGAACTATTAAAAAACAGTTCATGATTAATCCATGTTTAGTCCATTATCCCATGACGAACTAATTTTAGTCTTGTGATCCGAACACGTCCTTAAATAACATTTGGTTCAGAGGATGAGACGGGGCGGAGCGGTGCGATCCCACTTTCACTGGTGGGTGTTTGGCAAGGACAAAGGGAACAAAATCATCCTTGGAGAGAAATATTCTTCTAGATTTGAGGATACATCCGTCTCCCAAAAATGTGTTACGCATTTGTCCCACGGTTATGTTGTTCTCTTTCGTCTCTTCGCTTCTCCTCTTCCATACGTGGGTAGGGGGCAGGAGAGGGTGTGGATGTCCGGCATGGAGGAGACCACTTGGGAAGGGGCCACCATGGACGATAGGAAGAGCCCCACCACTAGCGAGCGAGCAAGCTCCCCCGCGGCCCACGGTGGTGGTGATTCGAGCGTGCTCTAGGCTAGAATGGCGGGGGTTTAGCAAGCCGAATTGAGCAAAGCCATGGTGGATGAGGACTAGCGGGGGAGAGAAGAAGGTTAAAACCGGATGACATGTGGGCCTCACACTAATGGTTGCTAATGGGAAATCAAATTGATATCCATCCCCTGCCTCTTCATCCCTCCTACCAAACACAAGAGAGAGATGACTATCCTCTCAAAAAAAACTCAACATGAGGTACGACCTCTCCTTAGGCATTGGCGGAAAGGTAGAAGATTCTCTTCGATAGGGTCGAGAAAAGGCCATGAACCTTGACTACTCAGGAAGTGCCACTAACAGCGAGGTGCGTATCACGCTACAACCGCTAGTGGATCACGTCTTTCCCTGAAAATAGCACAAGGTGGCAAACGAGAAGGTGAGACCATCACATCCCAAAAACTAGGATGGCACCGCCCCATCAAACCTTGTCCGCGAGCCAAATGTAACCTTAGTCTCCGTATAAACAGTGTAACGTGATCTTAGTTTTCACCTGTTCTCGATACTCACAGATTTCAATTCTTCTAAAATATGCGAGAAATAATTCAAGCTGATTGATATAGTGCTCTACTGCCTGTATGACATCAAAAGTTCAAAATCTCTCTTTCATTATGCCTAAAACTTTCTGATGATCGATATCCTATGTTCACCTTCTAGTCTAGTAGATAAGATTTACAGCACCTAATCCCCTAACTATTTGCTTTTTAATTCCAACCATGCATCCTACGCACGGCAGTACAAATTTATAGTTTAGTGACAAGAGAATTTTTAATTTAGTGACAGTAAGTTATTTATTTTCAATTTATTAGTGATGAGAGCTGAATAGCTGGTGGTGATGGCAGAGCTCAGCTGGAGATTAGCTGCTGGTGCTCGGCGCTGGAAGGCGAACAAGGTGGCGGCGTCGTGGCGGCGGTGATCTCGAACGTCGTCGGGAACACGTTTACGAACTCATCGAACGTCTCGTAGCATCCAAAGATCCTACCGCCGGCGCCGCTTAGATCCTCTGGCGGCGTCTCCGGCACCGGCGCAACGCCTTCCAGTATCTGCACCACCTGCCTCATGCTTGGGCGGCAGCGGGGGTCCGGGTGCGAGCACAGCAACCCGAGCTTGAGCACCAGCTCGAGATCGTCCTCGTCGCACTT
The DNA here is from genome assembly GCF_019320115.1 of Miscanthus floridulus. Taxonomy (NCBI): domain Eukaryota; kingdom Viridiplantae; phylum Streptophyta; class Magnoliopsida; order Poales; family Poaceae; genus Miscanthus; species Miscanthus floridulus. Next base: position 38,005,936 of record NC_089580.1, on the reverse strand, counting down.
GCCGATCCGAGGGTCCCTGGCGTCTTTGATCCTCCCTGCCTTCCAGCGCTCGAGGACGCTGTCGACGAGCCCCGCGGGGTCGCCATTGTTGCCGAGTGACTCCATGGGCCTCCGCCCGCAGACCACCTCGAGCAGGAAGGCGCCGAAGGCGAACACGTCGGCGCTGGGCGTGGCCTTGCCCGTCTTGATCATCTCCGGCGCGAGGTACCCCAGCGTCCCGATGACGTGCGTCGTCCGCGGGTCGCTGCCGTGGTCGTGGAGCCGCGCGAGGCCGAAGTCGCCGAGCTTGCCGTTCATGTCGGCGTCGAGGAGGACGTTGGCGGACTTGATGTCGCGGTGCACCACCACCTGCTCCCACCCCTCGTGCAGGTACAGCAGCCCGGCGGCGACGTCCCGGACGATCTTGGCGCGCTGCTCCCAGCTCAGAGCCGGCTCGTTGCCGCCGGCGCCGAACAGGTGCTTGTCGAGGCTGCCGTTGACCATGTAGTCGTAGACGAGCAACAGCTCGCCCCGCCGCCGGCAGTAGCCAAGGAGCTGGACCAGGTTGCGGTGGCGCAGCCGGCTCATGCTGGCGATCTCCGAGACGAACTCGCGCAGGCCCTGCCGCGAGTCGTGGGACACTTTCTTGACGGCGACCTCGACGCCGCCCGGCCGCGGCGGGAGCACGCCGCGGTACACGACGCCGAAGCCGCCGCCGCCGATGACGTCGCAGAAACCCCTGGTCGCGGCGTGCAGGTCCTTGTAGCTGATCCGGTGAGGGCCGTACTCGACCTCCCAGTCCTCCTGCTCCTCGGCGAACCGCCGGCGGCGCCAGACGACGAGTCCCGTGACGGCCGCTGACGCCACGAGGAGCACCACGACGGCAAGGAGGACTAGTGATACGAGCAGCGGCAGCTCCGTCGCCTTCTTGTGCCCAGACGGCGGCGGGAGCCGCGGCAGCTTGGACAGGTCGAGGTCCGGCGCGCGGCCGCCGCCGAGGCGGAAGCTCCAGCCAAGGACGTAGTGCGAGCTCGAGGCGGCGCCGTTCGCGGCCGAGAACCCGACGTACGTCTGGTCGGCCACCGCCGACGAGAGGTTGACTTCGCAGGACACGAGCGGGACGCGCGGCCTGGGCACGCCGACTGCCGCCGTCGACACAGTCACCTCGAGGCGCGTGGTCGCGCCGTCGTACTCGATCCAGACCTGCAGGAGCTTCCCGCTGGCCAGGGTGACGTCGACAGACCCGCCGGTGGCGGTGTCGACGTACCCCGCGGGCTTGGACGCAACAGACTTGAGGCTGTGGACGTCAACGCCGACGTGGTTGTCGTTGATGTCGTCGAACTCCGCGTCCAGCGCCGTGTCGAGCTCGACGGCGACGACCTGGCTCGTCGTCCCGTTGCCCACGATGTCCGACATGTTGAACAGGCCGAGGTACTTCCCCGCGACGGCCCGCGCCGGGCCGGCCGCGGACGGCGCGAGCGCGAAGGCGAGCCCGTGGCCGTGCGCGTCCGGGTACCGCGGCAGGATGGCGGCGACGAAGGTGGTGGAGAAGGAGAGCGGCGCGCCAGTGGCGGCGTCCTTGAAGCGCAGCGGCGCCGGGTAGAAGGTGTGGCCGAACACCCAGTTGGTCGCGTTGGTGAGCTGCAGGAGGCCGGCAGAGGTGACGGCCGCGCCGCTGGTCGTCACGTTCTCGCGCGCGAAGCCGGTGAACGTGAACTCGACGGGTGCGGCCGGCGCTGACCCGCCGCCTCGAGCCAGAGCGAGCAGCAGGACGGGCACCAGCACGCGCACGGCAGTAACAGCCGCCGCCGCCATGGTGGAGCTGGAACAGGATGGTGATCTCGCAGGTCAGCGCAGCACAGCAGCCGGCGAACTCAGGCTGTGCTCGGCTTATAGTTATGGCTTCCAGGCCGGCTGCAATAAGTCATGGATCGGGGTCTACAGCGGTGAGCTAGCGCCTGGGTTTCTCGTGCGCCCGTGTAGGGAGGGCAGGGGTGGTCCGCGCCGCGTGCGGGGAGAGGGACGTCAGACGTGGGAGTGGGTGTCGACGGCGACGGGAACGGGAACGGCATCGGAGGGGCGCGCTGGTTGGCTGTATTATAAAACATGTTCCTAGCGGCTGCTGGGATATTTCTCTCTCCGTCTCTTACGGTAAACATAGTAGATAAAAATAAAATAATAAATAGACATAAAGTAGGAAGACTATTTTTTATTCCTCTAAATATTGATGATTATAACATAGAGCTCTCACGTATATATAGTACTACTAAGGCCTAAGAGTTTGGTAAGAGCCCACGTACAAACGGACTAGTATTATTATTTCTCATTTTCCTTTCCTTGTAGGATAGAGTCCGTATGTTTTACGACACTCCCCCTTGGACGATTACCATAATATGCGCATGTCTCATTAAAAACTCCATCCGAAAATCCAGTGAGAAAAAACAGTTCTTGGAAAAATGAGTACATCGTATTCGTTAATTGCATTGCACATGTTGTCTCATTAAAAACCTTACGTGAGAAACCTTCGAGTAAAAACTCACATAGGGAAAAAGAGTACAACATTTAACCTTCTTGGTCATGTATTCTTCGGAATATTCTATTCTTCTTGATAGATATTGATCTTCATGATCTACGCATAAACTTTAGTGTTTTAGCAAATATGATCTACTTGATTTTTGTAATTCAAGTGATTTGCCTTCGAGGTAGATTCAATAAAAACATGCTCCCTCTCATAAAGCCAAATTTGGAACTTTATTTTTCAAACCACACTTTTCATAAATATTTGCTTAATTAATGGTATGCAACACCACAATACTATATCTTTCAAAAGTTGGCTCATAATTCTTCTATGAATTATATGGGAATAAACAAGAGCAATATGCTTCATGCATAATAACCACTTATTAGTTGTGCAAAACAAATAAATTTTTATCCTTCAAGGTAATAAATTCTTTCAGAGGATTATGCGGATAAATAAGTTACAATATTCAATATATTCTAGACAGTACATCAAACTTATACTAGAGTTTGAGTACTTATAATTCTTTCTTAGTGGATTTTCAAATTATAAGTTCCACAAATCTTTAGGATTTTTATTGTACCAATAAATAATAAATTCAGTCTTGCATTTGGCATTTAGGAAATAATTCAATTGCCAAAATCACCATTATTCTCATACCTACTATGGTATTTAGAGGATATCAAAACTTCATGATTTTCATTTTATTTATATTCAACAAGTACACACTAAACTAGAACCCACATGTGTCCCCGTGGATTTTAGCTTGATAGCATACAACATTTAGTTTACTACTAGTAAACACAACTTCTGGTTTATAACTTCAAGTTACTACTCTCATTTTTAAAAATATCTGGCATATGCTCCGCTTCATGCTTCACAAGAGCATTAGTCAAACTATTGTTTGATTTAGTGCGTGATATTATTCCTACTTCAAGCTTCAAGAAATATTTTTCTCTTAAGATCATTTTTCTTCTATGAAAATAATATTTGGCATTCAACATAGGCTTTCTCTCCCTCCTAATGCTAATATTAGATCTTTAATAGCATACTTCAAAAGATATCCCCTATGATGGGCTTAAAATAATTCAAATTCATGTATCTCCAACTACAAGTGGAGGCCCATTCATGTATGCTATGATAGAGATTTATAGAAAATATCAACGCATATTAATGCACATATTTAAACACGAGGGTTATTATTCATTAATGCAGCGAGCTAGAATACATAAAGTGCACTTAATAATATTCATCATTTCTACAAACTTAGAGATATTCTCACCATGATTTGCACATATCATAGTGTCGGGTACCTTAGAATGGGGTACCCCAAGCAAAACATCAAATGGGTCGTTAAAGTCCCATCTAAAAAAAATAATAAAAGCTAGAAGGTAAGTCGTGGGCCCCTCACCCGCCACGACCGAGCCCATTGGGTCCTCCCCCTCCTCGCCTCGAGCCTCGAGCAGGAGGCCTCGACATCCTGACGCAAACTCCGCTTCGTGCGAGGCTCCCCAGGGAAGGCCTCGGCAGGGAACGCCATCTCCGCCTCGCCCGAGGCTCTCCACGAAAGGCCTCGGCAGGAGGCGCGTTCTCCGTATCGTGCGAGGCCTCTCGCGCGAGGCCTCGGCAAGGAGCCTGATCTCCGTCTTGCGCGAGGCCTCATTCTCCGTGTCGTTCGAGGCCGGCTCGTCCGCGGTCCGTCGCCCCCTGCCTCGGCCGACCCTCCTGACAGCGCGTCATGTCTCATTAATGCTTTAACCACTCCCACAATCTCAGCCAGACAGTGGCTTAACGCCACAGAATGGCCGACGCGACCCGAGGTCGCATCAGCGCCATACCGGCCGGGACAGGGCACGACGGGGATTACCGGCCACTGTGTCCTAACACTGTGTCCACAATCAGCGCCATACCGGCTAAGACAGGGTACGACGGGGATTACCGGCCACTATGTCCTAACACTGTGTCCACAATCAGCGCCATACCGGCTGGGACAGGGTACGACAGGAATTACCGGCCACTATGTCCTAATGCTGTACCCATGATCAGCCGCCCGCTCAAGGCCTTGGCACTGTACACCAGGGCCTCGGCGATCTTGGGGTTCGTGCCTGCCGAGACCCCCCCACCGCAGTGCAAGCCTCGGCACCGACCAAGTCTCGGCCTCACGCACAGTCCGTCCATAGTAGCTTGCACGTTCGCCGCCGCGTCCACTCCGAGGCATTCTCGGGGCTCCCACGACGCACAGGATATGATGGGACGACCACGCCGCCCCAGTACTCCAAGGACGGACCACTCCGACGACCACGCCGCCACAGGAACAGGCCACAGGGTTCGGACATGCCACCCCTGTTGGCGTGACGCCGCATAGTAATACATGTACTGTCCTTGTCCTCCCTTCAACTATAAAAGGAGAAGACTTGGGCCACTTAGAGGGGGGGGAGAACACCTGGTAACACACACACACGTACACATTCCAGCCGCTTGAGAGCAACGTCTCAGATGACCCACACGGCACCTTGCCGAGACCTGGGACTAGTTCCCTCTCTCCCTTAGCTTGTAACCCCCTACTACGAGCACTTCGGTGCAAGGAATACAAGTTTGATCTCTCAGACTGGATGTAGGGCACCGATTGCCCGAACCAGTATAAATCTTGTGTCTCTTTGCATCACCATCCAGAATCGAAAGCACGCAGAACAAATTCACTAGTCGGTTGAGGACCCCCCGGTCCGAAACACCGACAGTTGGCGCGCCAGGTAGGAGCCTCTGCGTGTCAGTTTCGTCATCCCAGTAGGTTCCGGATGGCAGACCCCGTACGACCATTACGTCTCGGCACCGTAGTTTGGTTCGGGAGCCTAGAGTTCATGTCTCTAGGGCATGAGTACGATATGGTACTCCTCACACCTCGAGCCCCACCGTCCGACGATGAAGTTACGCACCGGCAGCCCATGCGTAGGCGACACCCGGGCGGCCGCTCTCGCCGCGCTCACCAGGCACGACGCGAGCAAGGCCACCCCGGCGCTACACGAACCCAGGGCGGCACGCCACTCCCCGCCGATATCCTACGACCAGCTGTTGGCATAGAGTCCCTGGCTGGGGACCTGTCTAGCCTGAGCTTGGACAAAGGAAAATCACCGGTGACGCGCGGCGATGCCCAGTCATCAAGCTCTGCTCCACCACTCCCTGAAGAACCGACCCCGGTGAGCAGAATCGGGCGACGGCACCATCCCTATACCCCTTTGGGTTGAGAAATGCCGCCGCCTCTTACGCCTACGCTTACGCTGCTGCTCACGAGGATCCCTCAGAACGTCGCCGGCGCTTCGCTCTCGACCTGAGTACCCACGCCGACCCCTCGGATGAGGACAAGGCATGGCTCGGAGTGGATTTCTCTGGACTCCATGACCCTGGGGCTTTGCGCCAGTTCTTGGCCGCAAGCGACTACTGCCTCGGCTACTCCGACTCCGACGACGAAGGCACTTATGACCCCACTCACGAGTGTTTTCACGTCAGGCTCGGGATGCCGAGGGCCGGCGAAGAGGATGAGGGGGCAGGTAGCCGTTCCCCGCTTCATCTAGGGGCGGGCGCCGCCATGCCCCCACGCATTGCCCTACCGGCCGTACAAAATGAGAACGTCGCTCTTGCACGACCTCAGCACCCAAACCTAGAGCAGCTCTGTGAGCTCCAGGCCAAGGTCGAACAAGACCAACTCCTTCTGCAGCACTTCGAGACTCTCTCGAACAAGAACAGCAAGGCCGCAGCGAAGGTGGGGGAGCCCGATGGAGGGCCCGCGATGTGCATCACCACATCCACGACGACGAAGGAAGTGAGCAACCCCCAGTCTTCAATCGCGCTAGCCAGAACGTCGCGGCTGCGGCAATGCTGGTCCGCGCAATGCCCGAGCCTTCTACCATGGAGGGGCGGTGGGTTCGCGGCGAGCTCCGTGATCTCCTAGAGACCGCTGTGGTTCAGCAGGCCGAGAGTTCTGCCTCCCGATGGCACGGGGGCGCCTCGAACCTGCCCACGGCGCCGCCTCGGCAGGAGAGGGAAGCCTCGGCTCGTCCCGAGCTCGACCGAGCACCAATAGCCCACAGGGTCCCCATGCTTCTGGACCGCCTTGGCAATCGACGTGAGGTGCAGGGAGACCATGAGGTGGTCAGCAGGCGACGATGCCACGACAACGAGGGGCCTGCTCGGGGCTATCACCCACACCAAGGCGGTCGCTACGACAACGGGGAGGACCGCAGTCCTTCCCCTAAAACGGCAGGCCCTCGGGTCTTCAGCAGAGCCATCCGTGCTGCTCTTTTTCCCACCTGGTTCCGATAGCCGATCAATCTCGCGAAGTACAGCGGCGAGACCAACCCGGAGCTCTGGCTTGCCGATTACCGCCTGGCCTGCCAGCTGGGTGGCGCGGACAATGACCTGCTCATCATCCGCAATCTCCCCTTGCTCCTGTCGGACTCGGCGCGAGCCTGGCTCGAGCACCTTCCTCCCTCACAAATCCAGGACTGGCGTGACTTGGTTAGGATCTTTGTTGGGAACTTCCAGGGCACATATGTGCGCCCTGGGAACTCCTGGGACCTTAAGAACTATCACCAGAAGCCGGACGAGTCTCTCCGAGACTTCATCCGGTGCTTTTCCAAACAGTGCACTGAGTTGCCTAGCGTTGGCGATTCAGAGATCGTCCAAGCTTTCCTCTCCAGCACCACTTGTCGGGACTTGGTCTGAGAGTTAGGTCGGAATGTGCCGTGCTCTGCTGCCACGCTTCTCGACATCGCCACTAGCTTCGCCTCGGGTGAAGAGGCTGTTGGTGCCATCTTCCCCGACATCGACACCAAGGGTAAGCGGAGGGACGAGGCCCCCGAGGCCTCAGCCTCCCACCTCCCTAAGAGAAAGAAAAAGGGGCGCCTGGGGAAGCAGGAGGTCCTGGAGGCTGATCTGGTCGCAGCCACGGAATGCAAGAACCCCCGAGGCTTCAAAGGCCCTAGGCCCTTCGACGACATGCTCAAGAAACCCTGCCCTTACCACCAGGGCCCGATCAAGCACGCTCTCAAGGATTGCACCATGCTATGGCGTTACTACGCTAAGCTTGGGCTCCCCGACGACGACGCCAAGCAGAAGGGCACCGGCGGCTAGGACGAAGACAAGGACGACGGGTTCCCCGAGGTACGCAATGCCTTCATGATCTTCAGTGGGCCCTCGGCCTGCCTTACGGCGTGGCAACGCAAGAGGGAATGCCGAGAAGTCTTCTCGGTCAAGGTGGCCACCCCCTAGTACCTCGATTGGTCTCGAGAGGCGATCGCCTTCGATCAAGATGACCACCCTGACCATATTCCGAATCCCAGGCAGTACCCACTGGTCGTTGACCCGATCATTGGCAACACCCGACTCTCCAAAGTGTTGATGGACAGAGGCAGCGGCCTCAACATCCTCTACGCTAACACCCTAGAGCTCTTGGAGATCGACCAGTCGAGGCTCCGAGGCGACGTCGCACCCTTCCACGGCATCGTGCCAGGGAAGCGCACGCGACCCCTCAGGCGCATCGACCTTCCTGTCTGCTTTGGCACCCCCTCCAACTACCGAAAGAAAGTCCTCACCTTCGAGGTAGTTGGGTTCGGGGGAGCCTACCACGCCATTCTGGGGCGGCCGTGCTACGCCAAGTTCATGGTAGTGCCCAACTATACCTACCTCAAGCTCAAAATACTAGGCCCTAGCGGTGTCATCACGGTCGAGTCCACGTACGAACATGCATATGACTACGACGTCGAATGCATCGAGTACGCTGAGGCTCTTGCAGAGGCCGAGACCCTCATTGCCCACCTCGACCAACTCAGTGGCAAAATACCTGACTCCAAGCGTCGCGCGGGGGCGTTCAAGCCTGCGGAAACCATCAAACTCATCCCGATCGACCCCGCCTGCCCCGACGACCGAGCGCTGAGGGTTAGTGCCACCCTCGACATCAAATAGGAAGCTATGCTCGTCGACTTTCTCCGTGCGAACGCCGACATATTCACATGGAGTCCCTCGGACATGTCGGGCATACCAAGGGAGGTCGCCGAGCACGCCCTGGACATCTGGGCTGGATCTAGACCAGTGAGGCAACACCTGCGTCGCTTCGATGAGGAAAAGCGTAGGGCCATCGGTGAGGAGATACAGAAACTCTTGGCGGCCGGGTTCATCAAAGAAGTGTCCCACCCAGAGTGGTTGGCTAACCCCGTGTTAGTCAAGAAGAAAAATGGGAAATGGTGGATGTGCATAGACTACACCGGTTTGAACAAAGCCTGTCCAAAGGTCCCTTTCCCATTACCTCGAATCAATCAAATCGTTGATTCCACCGCAGGGTGCGAGACCTTGTCTTTCCTCGATGCGTATTCCGATTACCATCAGATCAAGATGAAAGAGTTCGACCAGCTCGTGACTTCTTTCATCACGCCCTTCGACATGTACTGCTACGTGACGATGCCCTTTGGCCTCAGAAACGCAGGTGCCACGTACCAATGATGCATGACCTAGGTCTTTGGCGACAACATTGGGCGGGCCGTCGAGGCCTACGTAGACAACATCATGGTCAAGACCAAAAAAGCCGAGGGTCTCGTCGATGACTTAAGAATAACCTTCAAATGCCTTAGAGAGAAGGGCATCAAGCTCAATCCCGAGAAGTGTGTGTTCAGGGTCCCCCGAGGCATGCTCCTAGGATTCATAGTCTCAGAACACGGCATTGAAGCCAACCCAGAGAAGGTCTCAGCCATAACCAGCATGGGACCAATCAGAGACCTCAAGGGAGTGTAGAGGGTCATGGGATGCCTTGCAGCCCTGAGCCGCTTCATCTCATACCTCGGCGAAAAAGGGTTGCCTCTGTACCGACTCTTGAGAAAGTCCGAGCGTTTTTCTTGGACCCCCGAGGCGAAGGAATCCCTCGACAGACTCAAGGGGCTGCTCACCAATCCTCCCGTCCTGATACCCCCGGCCATGGACGAGGCCCTCTTACTCTACGTCGCCGCAATGACCCAAGTGGTCAGCGCCGCCATAGTGGTAGAAAGGCAGGAAGAAGGGCATACTCTGCCCACCCAACGACCTGTTTATTTCATCAGCGAGGTGCTCTTCGAGACCAAAGCATGCTACCCCCACATCCAGAAGTTGGTCTACGCCGTGGTCCTAGCCCGGCGCAAACTACGCCACTACTTCGAGTCACACCCAATGACTATGGTATCATCCTTCCCCCTGGGTGAGATAGTTCATAACCGGGAGGCCTCGGGCAGGATAGCCAAGTGGGCTATCGAGCTTATGGGGGAAACCTTGACCTTTGCGCCTCGAAAAGCGATCAAGTCTCAGGTCTTGGCCGATTTCATGGCTGAATGGACAGATACCCAACTGCCACCTGCTCAAATTCAGATGGAGTGCTGGACCCTGTACTTCGACGGATCCCTGATGAAGACCGGGGCAGGCGCGGGCCTGCTCTTCATTTCGCCCCTCGGAGTACACATGCGCGACATGGTGTGGCTCCACTTCACCGCCTCTAACAATGTGGCTGAATACGAGGCCCTCATCAGCGGCTTATAAGTTGCCATCGAACTTGGGGTGCGGCACCTCAATGTTCGAGGCGACTCGTGGCTCGTTATAGATCAAGTGATGAAGGAGTCAAACTGCCTCGACCCCAAAATGGAGGCTTACTACAAGCTAGTACGACGCCTAGAAGACAGGTTCGACGGTCTTGAACTAAATCACGTCGCGCGAAAGTACAACGAGGCCGCCGACGAGCTGGCAAAGATGGCCTCGGCACAGGCCCCAGTCCCTTCGAACGTCTTCGCCAGAGACCTCCACAATCCATCCATTGGCTACACCTCGGCAACAGAGGAGGGTCCACCTCTGGAACCCATGGCAAAGCTCGACGCTCCCTCTGCTGCCAAGACCCCCTCGACCGAGCCCGAGGTCATGGAAGTCAATGCCGAGCCTCTGCAGACTGATCAGAACGCGGATTGGCGAGTCTCGTTCCTCGATTGGCTTGATCGAGGGGAGCTCCCTAACGACAGAACCGAGGCACGACAGCTTGTGCGCCGAGCCAAGACCTATGCCCTCTACAATGATGAATTGTATAGGCGAAGTCCCTCAGGTGTCCTCCAACGGTGTATTAGTACCGAGGTGGGCCAAGCCCTACTTTGGGACTTACACGCAGGCGCTTGCGGGCACCATGCGGCGCCTCGGACGCTCGTAGGGAACGCTTTCTGCCAAGGATTCTACTGGCCAACGGCGGTCGCCAACGCTACCAAACTAGTACGCTCCTGCGAGGGATGCCAGTACTACGCCCGGCAGACACATCTCCCAGCCCTGGCCCTACAAACCATCCCCATCACATGGCCGTTCGCCGTGTGGGGGCTTGACATGGTCGGGCCTCTACAAAAGGCCCCCGGGGGCTACACCCATCTACTGGTATCAATTGACAAGTTCTCCAAATGGATCGAGGCTCGTCCAATCAATCGAGTCAAATCCGAGCAGGCGGTGCTGTTCTTCACTGACATTATCCATAGGTTTGGGGTCCCCAACACTATCATCACCGACAACGAGATGTAGTTCACCAGCAAAAAGTTCCTGACGTTTTGCGACGACCACCACATTCGAGTGGCCTAGTTGGCCATAGGACACCCAAGGACCAACGACCAAGTGGAGCGTGCCAACGGCATGATCCTACAAGGCCTCAAGCCAAGGATTCACAACCGGTTGAAAAAGTTTGGCAAGAAATGGCTCACCGAACTCCCGTCGGTCATCTGGAGCCTGAGGAACACTCCAAGCCAAGCCATGGGATTCATGCCTTTCTTCCTAGTCTATGGGGCCGAGGCCATCCTCCCCACCGACCTGGAATACGGTTCCCCGAGGCTGCAAGCCTATAACAAACAAAGTAACCGCACCACCCGAGAGGACGCCCTTGATCAGCTGGAGGAAGCCCGAGACATCGCGCTACTACACTTGGCCAAATACCAGCAGAGCCTGCGGCGCTATTAGGCCCGACATGTCCGAGGCCAAGACTTGAAGGTAGGCGACCTGGTGTTGAGGCTAGCACAGAGCAACAAGGGTCGCCACAAGCTGACCCCGCCATGGGAAGGACCGTACATCATCGCCCAAGTATTAAAGCCCGGGACCTACAAGCTGGCCAACAAGAAGGGCGAAGTCTTCACCAACGCTTGGAACATAGAATAGCTACGTTGCTTTTATCCCTAAATTTCCAAGCATTGTATATGTCGTTTCCCGAAATACAATTAAAAAGCGTTCTTTAGTTGGTCTTATTTTTCGAGAAACCCCTCGAGCCCATCGTAGGTCTCGGCAACACAATCAACACGACAAGGGAGACTCGGCTCTGCCTTGGTAGAACCAAGCCTCCCTCAGGGGCTAGATGGGGGACTCCACCTAGGTCCCACGCACCATTCTTTAGTTGTTTTTCGCAAAAATTCGTACGCCAAGACTCTAGCAGGCTCTGACAAATCATTTGTAAAGACTTCTCGGACCAAGGTCTATTTCCTAAGTAAGAGGCCGGTAGAGCCACGAGACGGCCTATGCCCCCGGGCTATGGCACTCCCTCACTACCTCTCGCTCAAGGGACGGCTTAGGCCCTAAAGGGGTATTTTGCAAACAAAATCTGATCAGAAGCAATAGAGGACAAAGGCTCGGAAGCATGAGAAAAACAACTAAGAAACACAAATACTTCAGAAACAGGGGCCTCGACGGCCACAAACGTTATGATACAAAAATAACCCCTATTCTATCTTTACATAGCCCTCGGGGCCTAGATTAAGGCTCGGGGCCTTCAGCGCCGGCAGATGGTAGGGGAGGAACCACCTCCTCTTCGAAGAGCATCGCCAATGCCGTGCCAGGGCCCTCCGCCGCCTCCATCAGCTTCGTGACTGCTGTGTTGGCCTCCTCGTCATCATCAGGCAGGACATAGCCATCACTGATGGCCGGGAGGTCGACACCAAGGTAGTGAGAGGAGATGACGGCCATCGCCCGCTTGACACCCATGTGCAGCGCCCCTCAGAGTCGCTCACGCACCTGACTGCTCAGCACAATCAAGCGACTCCCAAGGGAGCTGCCTGACTGAACCCCCTCGACCTCCAAGGCCTCGCAGGCGGAAAGGGTGGCACGTTTCAGCGCCTCATGCTCCTTGATCTCGTTGTCGAGCACTGTCTGCACTGCGCTGGAAGCCTCAGCGGCCCGAGCGAACTCCGCCTCTGACTCTACACCGTGGAAAATGGAATGAGGTTGAGCCAGAGAAAAAACAACCCAAGTTAGGGATGGAAGCCCACGGAACTCACCCTTGGCCTTCTGCTCCTAGCGTCGGGTCTCGGCCGCCGCCCTAGAAGCTTCACTCCCCAGCTCTGTGTCATACAAAGAAGTTAGGGAGCGAACATAAGGAGAAGGAAATGAAACAAGGGGACTGGAACTCACCCTCGACTGTCCCCTTCAAAACCATAGCCTTGATTTGCAAGGCCTCAACCAAAGCAAGGGCCTCATTCAAAGTGCCTTTGGTCAGCCGGTGCGCGCTCTCCTCTGCCCCCAGCTGCCCGGCGAGGGCCTTGCCCAAGGCCATCGCTTCTTCAGCCCGGGATCTAAAGGCATCCCGATCGCTGACGGCGTGGGTAAGCTCCTCCTCTAGCTCCTTGATCCGCGCCGCTAAGGGGGCGAGCTGTGTCTGGGCTATAGCCGCCTCGACCTTCGCATCGGCACAGCGAAGGTGGAGGTCCTCCACCTCCGCGCTTCGTGCCGATAGAAGCTCGTTAGCATCGGCAAGAAGGCCCCTCTGCCACTGAAGCTGGTCCCAGACTCCCCTCTCCCGCTGGAGGAAGACTGACTTCCCGAGGGACCGGGTCTCGAGCTCCTGAGGAGGCAGAGCAGAGGTCGTCGATTGCACAAGAAAGGAAAACACGAACCTGGGCGACTCCGGGCAGTTCGTTGGCCACCACGGACAGCGCCGTCCATAGCGACCGCTCCGCCAGCTCACGGTACTGCTCAAAGGTACTCTAGCGCCCGCCCTCGGCCACGTCCTCAAGGGTGAACAGAGGCTCCCCCTTAGGGTCGTCCCGGCTCTGCCACAGTACCCACGGGTGATCCCACCCGTGGGGCTCGGGTCGCACCCGCATGAGGGCCGAGCTTCCCTCGTCCAAGAGTGGCGCCGGCTGCCCCACGGCATCGGTCTCCTCGGCGTCGACCACCTCCCACGCTCGGGAAGTATCATCGGAGGAGATCGGATAGACCTCCGTCTCCTGGGCGCTCTCCCGCAACAACGGCGGGCCCTGAGCTAAGGGCACGGCCGAGGCCTCTACCGCCTACACCTCCTGCACAAACGGCCTCGCTGCCACCACGACGGCCGTGGTGACCTTGGAGGCTCCGGCCTCTGCAATCACAGCCTCGGCGGTCTCGGGGGCTCCGGCCTCCGCCATTGTGGCCTTGGCAGACGCAGAAATGCCGACCATGGACACTGCGGTCTCGGCGGTCATGGGCACCGGGGCCTCCATCGCCTCAGCCTCAGAGGCCCCGAGAGCCTCGGCAATAAAGGGCATGATGGCCCCATCCGACCGTGTAGGGGCCGCCTCGGTAACCCCTCCTTGGGCGGCCGGTTCCTTTGGATCGACCCTCACCGACGCCGTGCCACATTGGATGGCGGCTTGTGCCTCCGCCACCCAGTGGGAAGAGGAGCCGGGGCTCGCCTTAAGCGCCTTGAGGGGCGCCAAGGGGAGGTCGTCCGCAGGCCGCTTCCGACTAAAGAAAATTAACCTACAGGGTCAGCGCGAGACCAAAAAAGCAAATAGAAGACACTACGACCTTGCTAAAAATACACTTACTTAGAACGGGGCGGCCCCCGCTTCACCATAGCAAACCTCATCCGTAATGGCGGAGGCGGCGGCAGTGGCATCGCATCTATATCCATCGGCGCTGGTCGGTCCTCAGCGGACCCCGGCGCCCCTTCGGTCCTCTGCGGGGGCGGGGGCGTTGCCTCCACCGCCACCTACTCCGCCACGGCCGCCGAGCCTACCGGGCTGATGGCGCGTTTGCCTAATGCCCGCGCCTCGGGTGTATCGGCCTTGGCCCTAGAGCGGGCAACCGCTGGCCCCGGGTCCGCTTCTCCTCCCCTTCCCAGGGGTGCCGGGCTGCTTGCCGATGCCCTAGGCGCCACCTCCACGACATCAGGAAGGTGGTCCAGGGGACCTTGCCCTCCCTCGCCCTTGTCTTTCCCGTCCGAGGCCTCCGTCGACAACGACGTCGACGGGGATTCCTCCAATGGGAGACCATCCTTCCGTTGCTGACGGCGGCGCTTATCTAATGCCTCGCGTGTAAGGATGTGCTTTCTTGCGCCTCACCGCCTTAGCATCCTTTCGCTTCTTCTGCGAGTCGGCGTAAGCGCGGTTGGTCGCCCGCCGCCCCGCGTCCTTGGGAACGGGTGGTGGAGAGGAGCGCACGTCCCTCATCCCCTAAAGGAACGACAAACACGCATAAGGAAACAAGGGATAAGGGAAGATTGAGGAGGCTCAGAGGCTACAGCGGCACTCAACTTACCAGTGAAAGGAACCCCCACAACGGTCGCATCGTGAAGGGGGTCAGGTTGCCACCCCTCAACTTCGCATCTACCGTCTCCCCCACCCGACGGAGAATTTCCTCGTCGGAGAGGGCGGAGGAAGACATCCAGGTGCCTTCCACAGGCTCACCTGGCCTCATCTCGAACAGCCGCCGCCGCCAAGCCATCAGCGGCAGCACCCTCCGGCGGTGGAAGGCGGCCATGACCACAGCGACGGTGAGGCCATGGCCCCGCAGCCTCGCCAGCCCCTCCAGGAGTGGCTCCAGCTTGGGCTGGTCGACCTTCGGGACACCCCACTTCCACTTCTCCGGGCAACTCTCCACAATCCACCCAGTATAGGGAGGGAGTCCTCCGTCGTTGTTGCGGAGGTAAAACCAACTCGTGTACCACCGGCGGTTGGAGGACGCGAGTTGGGCCGGGATGTAGAGGTGCAGGCGGTCCTGACGCACTTGGAGGGTGCAGCCTCTGGCCCTCGACGCCTTCCTCTTACCTGACGTGCCCATCGGCTTGGTAGTGTGCCCCGCCCAGAACAGGTGGAGCCACAACTCCTAATGGGGAGCGATCCCCAAATACCCCTCGCAGGCGGCAACGAAGATAGCCGCCTGAGCGATGGAGTTGGGATTAAAATTGTGGAGCTCCACGCCGTAGTAGTGCGGGAGCGCCCGCATGAACCGGTCCACCGGGACACTGAGGCCGCGCTCATGGAAGGAAATGAAGCTCACGACGTAGCCGTCGCGGGGCCTCGGCTCCAGCTCGCCATACGAAGCAATCCACTCCGGCCTACTAGGGTCTGTCACCGGGCAGAGGAGTCCACCGTTAACAAGCGACTGGAGCACCTCCTCGGTGACGTACGACGGATCCCAAGGGTCTGCCTCGACAATGATGATGTTGCTGGCCATGGGTGCGACGGAGGAATCGGGTGCGGCGGTGAGTTTTTTCTCTCTCTCTCCCTCCTACGCTCTCGCTTTTTTCTCGCTTTCTCCCTAGGCTCGCTCTCCTCTCCTCTTCTTCCCGACACTCGCTGCTCTGGCGACAGCTCAACGGAGGCGGTGCTAATACGGGCAAGGTAAGACGAGGAGGGACGAGAGTCCTCAGGTATTTATGCAGGGAGGAGGCGAAATGAACGGGCGATGAAATCGAGGAGGTTTTCCCCTGTCCGGCGCGGTTAACCATGAGCCGATTTTGGTGGCCCACGCGCCCACGTCTCCCGCATTAAATGCGAGGACAGTTACGTCCCCTCCATCACGTCACGCTCGACCACTACGGCAGCAGGCGTCATTTTGCCTCCCCATGAAACCACCTCAAAGGGCGCGCCACCCGTTGCCGATCCAATAGGGGAGATATTCCCCGCGGCCTGTTCCTTTCATAGGAAGAAACCGGGCTATGAGCTTATTACGATCCAAGAGTTCAAAGGTTGGACCCCAAAGGGTTTCGACAGCCGCCCCAGGATAACAGAGTCAGGGGCGACTGCGGGCGAGCCTATATGGGGCTGAGGCCCAAGCGAGCGAAACACTTGGGACACCCAAAGTCGTGTCCGAGACCGGCAGGAAAGTATCCAAATGGGATCCCACCGTAGGGAGGCACCGAGCCACCGAGGCCCAACGAACAGCCTCGGCACCCACTAGAGAAATCCTTTGGTACTCTTGGAGTGTGTCTCTAGACCGCTAGCCGTCCCCTAATGAACAGGGTTCGGGCCTCCACTCGAACTACCCGATAACAGCTCATCGGAAGTGCCACCGCTCGTGCCCATCGAGGGTAGCGAGGCACATTCCACCCCTCCTTCCGAGCGAAAAGGAAGCGCGAGGGTCGCATAAAAAGTCAGGGGAACCCCCGACGACCTTCTCGCCCTATGCAGAGGCTAGGGGGCTCCTCCTGCAAATATGCCGAGACCCCACGACCCGGGCTCACGCCTAAAGGGGCCTCGGCAAACAAACCCTCACGTGCGAGGGGCGTATAAAAAGTCAGGAGAACTCCCGATGGCCCTCTCACGCAGAGGCTAGGGGCTCTTCCTGCAACCTTGCCGAGACCAGAATGGGCTCAGCAAACTAACCCTTCGTTCAAACGAAAAGGACATGTGAAGATCAGATGAAAGGGCCAGAACACCCAAGACAAAGACAAACAATCCAAAAACCGCGCTAGAGGTTTCGCTATAAACACGATAAAGGGCACCAAGCCCGTTACGGTCCAGGGGTTCGAAGGCTGGGCCTCTAAAAGGTTTTGACAGTCGCCCCAGGGCAATAGAGTCAGGGATGACATCGGGGCAAGCCTACGAATGGCCCAGGCCCGAGCGAACGGTCGCTCGGGGCATCCTAAGTCGTGTCCGAGACCGGCGGGGAAGTATCCGAATGGGATCCCACCGTAGGGAGGCACCGAGCCACCGAGGCCCGTGAATAGCCTCGGCACCCACTAGAGAAACCCCCTGGTACTCTTGGAGTGCATCTCTAGACCGCTAGTTGTCCCCCAGCGAATGGGGCTCGGGCCTCCACTCGGACTACCCACTAACAGCTCACCGGAAGTGTACACGCTCATGCCCATCGAGGGTAGCCTGGCACATTCCACCCCTCCTTCCGAGCGAAAGGAAGCATGAGGATCATACCCAAAGTTAGGGGACCCCTAACGAACCTCTCGCTCCGTGCGGAGGCTAGAGGGCTTTTTTCCTGTAGCCTCGCCGAGACCCCCGCAACCCGAACTTACGCTTGGGGGCCCAGCAAATGCAATAAGAACTACTCGTTCAGACATGGAAACGAAGAAAGCCCCTGGAGGAGTAACTCCACTCCTCCAGGAGCTCGGGGGCTACACTCGGCGGGTGCGCTCGCGCGCACCCACCGGAACCTCGAAATACAAACCCTAATTCCTACGGGGCAGGTATGAACCAAGCCTCGGCAAAAACCTCAGGGGGAGTGCACGCACTCCCCCGAGGCTCGGGGGCTACTGTCGGGTACCTTAGAATGGGGTACCCCAAGCAAAACATCAAATGGGTCGCTAAAGTCCCATCTAAAAAAAATAATAAAAGCTAGAAGGTAAGTCGTGGGCCCCTCACCCGCCACGACCGAGCCCATTGGGTCCTCCCCCTCCTCGCCTCGAGCCTCGAGCAGGAGGCCTCAACATCCTGACGCAAACTCCGCTTCGTGCGAGGCTCCCCAGGGAAGGCCTCGGCAGGGAACGCCGTCTCTGCCTCGCCCGAGGCTCTCCACAGAAGGCCTCGGCAGGAGGCGCGTTCTCCGTATCACGTGAGGCCTCGGCAAGGAGCCTGATCTCCATCTCGTGCGAGGCCTCATTCTCCGTGTCGCTCGAGGCCGGCTCATCCGCGGTCCATCGCCCCCCGCCTCGGTCGACCCTCCCGACAGCGCGTCATGTCTCATTAATGCTTCAACCACTCCCACAATCTCAGCCAGACGGTGGCTTAATGCCACAGAATGGCCGACGCGACCCGAGGTCGCATCAGCGCCATACCGGCCGGGACAGGGCATGGCGGGGATTACCGGCCACTGTGTCCTAACACCATGTCCACAATCAGCGCCATACCGGCTGAGACAGGGTACGACGGGGATTATCGACCACTGTGTCCTAACACTGTGTCCACGATCAGTGCCATACCGGCTGGGACAGGGTACGACGGGGATTACCGGCCACTGTGTCCTAACGCTGTACCCATGATCAGCCGCCCGCTCAAGGCCTCGGCACTGTACACCAGGGCCTCGGCGATCTTGGGGTTCGTGCCTGCCGAGACCCCCCCACCGCAGTGCAAGCCTCGACATCGACCAAGTCTCGGCCTCACGCACAATCCGTCCACAGTGGCTTGCACGTTTGCCGCCGCGTCCACTCCGAGGCATTCCCGGAGCTCCCACGACGCATAGGATATGATGGGACAACCACGCCGCCCTAGTACTCCAAGGACGGACCACTCCGACGACCACGCCGCCATAGGAATAGGCCACAGGGTTCGGACATGCCGCCCCTGTTGGCGTGACGCTGCATAGTAATACATGTACTGTCCTTGTCCTCTCTTCAACTATAAAAGGAGAAGACTTGAGCCACTTAGAGGGGGGGGGGAGAACACCTGGTAACACACACATGCGCACACATTCCAGCCACTTGAGAGCAACATCTCAGACGACCCACACGGCACCTTGCCGAGACCTGGGACTAGTTCCCTCTCTCCCTTAGCTTGTAACCCCCTACTACGAGCACTTTGGTGCAAGGAATACAAGTTCGATCTCTCAGACTGGACGTAGGGCACCGATTGCCCGAACCAGTATAAATCTTGTGTCTCTTTGCATCACCATCCGGAATCGGGAGCACGCAGAACAAATTCACTAGTCGGTTGAGGACCCCCCGGTCTGAAACACCGACACATAGTTTAAAAAATTATTTCATTGTCTAGCTTCTTTATTGTTTAGCCAAAATATTTGATCCAAATAGTCATACATAAAAAATGAACCATATACTTAAAAAATATAGAATACTCAACATTCAAACTCACATGGAATTTCTTTTAGACTTTCTAATTGCCATCAATGCAAAATTCTCCAAATGCCTTTTCTTTATAAATCCCAAATCATCTAAGTGTGTTATCCACCACATTAATTCCACAATTATTCATCCCATCAATTGGATCACTTCTCCATTTAGCTAATTTCAGATTAACCAACTCCCCCTGATCTTAGGCTATATGGTCGTAGACCAATATATTGCTTATGCATGCAACGCATCGAAAGTAAAATATTTCTTAATTCAACGAGAACTAGCTTGCTAGCTAGCCAATTTAATTATAAGGGGAAAAGGTAGTAGCTACAGGCTACGAATATAGCTTCTATGCTAATATTCATGCAAGAGTGGAGATTGTTGCAGCTCGACGAGAGTGCACAACATAGTGATACACATTCATGTGTAATGTGGAATGTTGATATTCAATCAAATGTATAGATAACAACAAAATGCAAAGTTACAAGCTTTCTTGCAATTAGTGCAATGTAGTGAAAGTTAACTCGACCGGAACGGACGCGGCTAGGACTTCAAGTCATAATACATGCACTTAAAAATAGATTTAGGAAAGCTATGCCTATATAAATATATATTACCCACATTTTCTTATATCTTTACCCAAAATTTCTCCTCCTTTTCATGCCATAGTTACTTTAAGTAGTAATATACTACATGCATCATCTATGAATAATCATTTCTAATATTCCATAGAATCTAATTATACTTCTGGTATTAATTGATTCTAGCATGAAATTCACATATAAGTGTACTATTCAGTGTACAACAACATATTCAGGGTAGGACTTAAATTTCTATTTTCTGGGCTAAAGTATTAAATACTTAGTTTATGGATTATACTATTTCTTGATGAAATTGATCCTCCTAAAATCAGTTAATATGCTAATATAGTCCAATTATTCATGTGCATCTAGAAGTTCAGTTTCCTTTCTACCTACATGGTAGTAGTGCACAAAGAAATATATAACCTTCATAGTTAATTAAGGCTTCTTTGTGGATAAAATTAATGCAAAATCTGTTTAGATAGGCAATAGGCAATTGTTTATATGTAAAACATATAAATCTAATTCATTCCATGCAAGATTAACATATATTACTGCAAGTAAAAATTGTAACTAAAAACTTCATATTAGTCTTCAAGCTAATAAAGTAACCATTAACTCTTCTATGAGTTTACATAATCCACTTAATTCAACAGGAATTAAAACTTAAAGCACCGCCCCCACTGATACTTTAGGATAGTAATTCCAAAAACAAAACAAGTCTATAAGCACATGATTTAAGTTCTTCTTTAAGAAAACCTTAAATATTCTAATTCTTATCTATTCTTACGTGTCTTAACTTCTATGCTTGATATTTAGCAGCTTCATGCATGCTCTATTTCATAGTTGTGATATGTAATCATGATCCTTCTAGGAGTACAACATATGCAAGTCATATATCCTTATTCATAATGCTATCCAAAAATTCTAACTCAATTTCTACTTGATATTGAGTAATTATGAATGATAAATTTGAATACTTCTAGTACTTCAATTTCTTCTAGAATTAGACAGTCTTATTTACCATCTCGTCTTCGTTCTATGAATTTTAATCACAAAGCTTCAAGCTTATCATCTTTGTTTATAGAGCAGCATTATATCCCATATGGTCATATAGCTTGAAAATTCAATTTTCAACATTTCTGGCATTATGCAATCATAATGTAGGATATCTTCTAGAATTTCTCATTCAGTCAGTCCCACAAGACCTTCGGGATTTAGCTTGGTCACATACTCATTCTTGGAGAGTAATATAAGGAACTATAATGCTTAAGGTCCACTCCACTTTAGTGGCAGTAGAATATCCTACTAGAATTTAATAAATGACCATACTATATAATTCTATCATTCAGGACAAGTTCAGGATATTCCTTCTTTACGAAGGTATGCATATATTATTATTACTAGAATCATCATGTGCGTATGAGTTTAGTACATGTAAGCAAGTGGCAAAGTGCAAAAAGATAGTGGATGGTTGTACAAAATACTCTTAGAAGCATCCTAGCATTTTTCAAGATTATGGTATATGCAAATTTTCAGAATTAATACCAACCATTCATTCATCCCAAAAATTCATTATGCTAGGAAAAACAAATATGAGCCTCTCAAAGGTGATAAGTCTAAGATCTGCAGGATTTATAGAGAGCTCATATACCTTATACCATGTTTCTAGTGTAATCATTCAAAATTTTACTCTTGCAATTACATGGTATATAATTCATAATGTGTGATAATAATGCATCCAAAAGAGCATAAGCATATCAACACATTGCATTTATATATAAACAATAGATAAGCATGCAAAAGTTTCCATCAGAATAATTCTTTTTTTCTGTTTTTCTTTATTTAATCAATCCTATATGCAAATCCGGTGAAGCATATACTGTTCATGTATACAGGTACTACATGTACAAAAATAATATGTACTTCGTGTACATCGTAAGGCGCAACCTGTGGTACGTCCGTACGTGTAGCTGCGAGCTTGCATATCTGCGACGGTGATGAGATGCATGCTAGCATCAATTCACTAAATTCACTAATTCATGCGTACATAGACTAGTCAGAATATATATTAGATTAGAATATTGAAATTACAGGTTTCTATAAATCAATCTATCAGCTGCTAGCTACTTGATGCAGTGGATAGATGATCAACGTGATCAATTTACCATATATACTACTATGTACTAGATAATATCAATACAGCTTCAGGCCGTTTTTTCTGTAGTGCAACACGCTTCAGGGCTGCAATGCATATTGCTGACCAACAGGAGCGAGTAGGCTGCGAGCCGCGTGTGGGTGGCCACATAAAATTGGTTTTCTTGCCGGATTACGCGTTAGTCAGCTAAACTACCTCTTAAATTTTAGTCAGGCAACGTTTGGTTAGGTGGACCAATTGTGACTAAATTTGACATGTGCATGTTTAGGATGACCAAAACGCCCCTAAGCTCCTGCCCCCTGGCATTTGGCCGGCGAGGAAGGGGAGGAAGGACCATCGGCCGGCGGAGAAGGGGAGGAAGGAGAACTGGCCGACGGAGAAGGGGAGGAAGAAGTGCCTGCCTGCTGGTGAGCTCCAGTGAGATCCGATCAAGATGAGCTCGACGCGCGAGATCCGGTGAGCCCCATCCCTAGCTCGCGCGGCCGGCCCGGTAAGCTCCAGCGAGATCCGGCGCCGTCCTATCCCTAGCGCGTGCAGCCGACATGGTGAGCACCGGCCACGGGCGGTGGCGGCACCAAGGGCTCCGTCGTGCGTGCGTGCCTGGAGCCCCGGTCTCAAGCGGGTGGGGCGAGCGGCTGAGCGGGTGGTGCGGCGGGCGGCTCGGCGGGCGCAACGAGCGCAGGGGCGAAGCCCGGCCGTGGGATAGGGTTGGCGCTCGGGACAGGGCAATTATGAGGGGCACCACCTGTCCAGGTGGGCTTTTAGTCTTTTCTAGTAAGCTTTGGGTGACTAGTTGGCTAAATGTCATTTAGTCATATTTAGTTAAAGTGTTTGATAAAAAAATTACTAAAAGAGACTAAAGCTACTAAATTTAGAAGCTGCTAGATGAACCAACCACCCCGTTAGCAGAGGCTTCAAGCCGACCATGCTAGCTACGCTGCAGGGTAGCGGATGCTTGCGTGCACACGGACAGCAGAGGGACGGCGTGTAGGCGGAAGCCGTGCGCTCGTGATAGTGTACGAGCGTACAGGGAGATACTAGCGGCGTGCAGGCCGCCTGACGGCGACTTCGATCCGGCCCATACACAGCGAGGAAGACTACCAGCCTCGAGGAAGCGACGTGTACATCTTGATAGCACCTGCGGTGGGTGGCACACAATCTGCAGTTCGTTATGGGCTGATGGCCACCGTACGTGGCAGCGGCTTCAAGTCGAGATGGCCCATGAACCATGCAGGTCACTAGGTGTATTAGGATCACAACATGGAAGGTGCCTGAGCATACGGGTCCAAAACAATTCCTGCTGTGCACGGGGCCATGCATGTGCGGCGAAGTGGACTCGTGGTCTGGTGCATACTGACATGCAAGCCAATAATAAATACGCAGATATTACCGTATACTTTCACAGATTCAACTCATGTAGATTCAATTACTGTATTTATATATACTTGGAGTATATGCACTTCATATACAATTCTACGTGCATAGAATATATACACCAGATCGATGGCCAGCGCAAACAATCTGCAAGACGTGTTTCATACCTCGTAGAGGATGTCAATTTGATCTACGTCACATGCCGTGTAGGGCAGTGATTAGTAGATACATACCATGTAGAGAATTTGACATTGTCGTAGATTTGTCTGCTTGAGAGCGATGGTGCATGTCGATGTAGGTCATATCAGCAGCAGGTAGAAGTAGCAGATCCGTTCCGCTAATAACGTCGGAGATGTCAACGTCGTCGAAGTAGTCACCGCGAGATGTCGGCACAAGCGTCGGCGTCGAAGATCAGCGGCAGCTTCAACGGCGATGTCGACGTATAGCTCGTCGTGCTGATAACGTGTTATAAAACATGTTGCCAGCGGTTAGGACATTCCCCTCTCTGTTTCTCATGATAAACACAATAGGTGAAAATAGAAGAATAAATAGACACGAGATAGAGAGATTATTCTTTATTTCTCTAAATATTGGTGATTACAACATAGAACTCCCACATATATATAGTTCTGTCAAGGCCTAAGAGTTTAGTAAAAACTCATATATAAACGGACTAGAATTAGATTTTTTTCCCTTTTCTTTTAAAATAGAGTCCGTTTGTTTTACAACAGACTCCTTTATCTCGAAAAACCGCAAACGTCTGGAACGCCACTTCGTTGTACGCTCTGTTTCCTGGACAATTCTGTTTGGTTTTATTTAAACGAGGAGCATTCCGATACCACCTCATATTTGTACCAGTAGTGGACATAATAAAATATCTGTACATGATATAAATTTACCAATAAATCTGATGTATGAAGTACATAAAGTTAGATCTAATATAGTACATGGTTGAACAAAAAACTAGGGGAATCTAAATGTCAACCGGTTGTTTTGTTGGCTTGGGACACACGATTTTTCAGTCGTCCGATGATCATTGGCTGTCTGTCGTTGTGCGTTGGATCGTGAGGCCCATCTGGTTCGTTGTTTTGTTTTGTGTTTCGCTGGCAAGTGGGGACCGGAGCTCAGTTAACGTGTCAGCATTAAACTGCTGAAGTAAGGCCTGGTTTAGTCCATAAAAATTTTTACCCCAAACTATCACATCGAATCTTGCGGCACATGTATGAAGTATTAAATATAGACAAAAAAAAAACTAACTGCACAGTTTAGTTGGAAATCGCGAGACGAATGTTTTAAGACTAATTAGTCCATGATTAGCCATAAGTGCTACAGTACTAACATGCGCTAATGATGGATTAATTAGGCTTAATAAATTCGTCTCGCAGTTTTCAGACGAGCTATGTAATTAGTTTTTTTTATTAATATCCGAAAACTCCTTCCAACATCCCAAAATATCCGATGTGACATCCAAAAATTTTCATTTCGCGAACTAAACATAGCCCAGGTCATCTCGATGAGGGCAGGTACATGAGCTTGTGGTTTGTGAGATTTCATGTCAGATGTTAGAGCAAAAATTTTTATTTCGGGAACGAAACACAGCCTAGGTCATCTCGATGAGGGCAGGTACATGAGCTTGTGGTTTGTGAGATTTCGTGCCAGATGCTGGAGCAAGAGAAAGTTTGTGATGTGACAAGTCCAAACTATTCAGTATTCACTATGCCTGCTACAGGATAGACTAGCAAGAGCTTAATTAATGGCTTAATGTTTGCCGTGGACTTTTGTTCCATCGCAATCGGCTGGACTCTCGCTCTTGTTCTCTCTCATAGAACATTATTGAATCAACTGAAATCAGCCAGAATCAGTCGATACATAGGCCCCGTTTGCTGGTCTGAAATTTGGCTGAAACTAGCTGAAAACACTATTCCGACTGAATTGTTGTAAGAGAAAAACACTGTTCCGGCTAAAAAAAGCCGAATAAGCTATTTTTAAGACAAGCGAATGGGGCTACGATAGTTTCGTGTACCAGTCGAATGGGCTGTAGATCGTCGCTGACAGTGTAATCAAGTCTTAATTATAGGTTTTGGTGATAATGATAACATAATTAGAGAATTAATGAGATTTATCGAGATGACAAGCAGAGAATCTATATTTGAGAATGTTACATGAAACGAAGGAGCCCCCAATTATAAATGTTGATGGCTTTAAACTCAAAGGAGCTTTAAATTATTTTATATTTTGAATTTGAGTATAAGAAAAGCCGCACTATAAAGGGAGACAATGTTTAGCTAATATATGTTACCAAGTGCTTAATCTTACACATACATCCTCAGTTACTCAGCTAAGACAGCCAACACTTCACTCTTATCCTTGCTGTTTTGTCTAGTGTGGCAGTGCCGCACATGGAGAGAGGCACTCCCATAGAGCGGCAATACTGCACTTGAGCCGCGGCACTGTCTCGACTTAAGTGACCGTTAGGGGCTAGGGGTACTTATACCTTTCCCTTCCTCCCCAACGTCTCTCTTCTCTCTCCCACTCATTCAGCTCGTCCAAGAATAGAAGAGTGTCATTCTCTCTCTCCTTCATTGGTGACCTTGAGCTCCCAAGCATTCTCTCTTGATTTTCCCATCAATCCTTGAGAGAAAAATGTCACAAACTCAATTAGAGAGCAGATCATTTAATTTCCCAACTCAAAAGAGCACTTGATTCACATTTTGACTGGCGGTTGTATTTATTACTCTTAGAGCTTTGCTTCTAGCCGACTAGAACGTCGTCCGTGAAGTTTGCCAACTTGTGTGACAGCCCTGGAAGATTTGTAACCATCTCTTGAAGCTAGTAAACTCACCTCTCATCTCAAGAGTTGAGTCTCTTGACTTGAGAACGAGGAAGGGTTGTAAAGTTCTAAGCCTTAGTGGCTAACCTCAATAACGTGGACGTAGGCAAGCCTTGGTGGTGAGCTAAACCACGGGTTAAATCATCGTGTCACCTTGTGCTTGATTTACATCATTTGCATTTTATATTGTTGTTGAGGTGATTTCTAGAGTTTGTGATCGATCTACTTGTGTGTTGTGTTCCTATCACTTCTAACTCTCGATCTGTGAGTCTCATACCTGTAGGAAGCTAAAAAATTTCTCCGATTCAAGTTTACATTCGCTAATTTTAAACTATGACTCAAAGTTGTCTGTAGGTGCGGCAGTACCGCTATTCTTTCCCGGCAGTGCCGCGAGGTCAGAGCGATAGTGCCACAGGTTGAATTTGATAAAAGTTTGAGTATTTATTTTGACAGGCCTATTCACCCCCTCTATATTAACCAGAGATCCTACAAGTGGTATCAGAACAGGTTACATCGTGTGCGCTTCACCACGTGAGGTATGGAGCCTAGAGGAGGAACTAGTGGCGTGAAGCCGGTGGATGTCGACACCGACAACAGCTAGTTGAGCGCATCAACAGCAAGCAACACCACGCTACCATATCTTGACGCTACCGATGCTAAAAGAGCTCACAATGACAATGAGAGAAGAAGAAGGAAGGAAGGAAGAAAGCTCAAAAGAGAAGCAAGAGAGAAGGAGCATCAGTGATTAGAAGATAAGAAGCAAAGAAAAGAAGAATGAAAGCTCATAAGAGAAGCGAGAAGAAGAAGGAGAGAAGCTAGGAAGAAGGAAGAAGAAGAGAAGACAACAAATGCATCAAGTAGTTCCGAAGATGGTGATGATGGTGAGTCATACCAAGTATCGAAGGGGTCAAAAAGGAGAAGAGAGGAAATGGCAAAGCCAACAACAACAAATATGTCGCCGTATCCTTTAACTACTCTTCTATACCTATGACTAATCATGTCGGAGGCCTTTGATCAATGTGCTCGTGGGCAAGCTACCCTATTTCAATGGGACTAACTTTGCCAAGTGGAAGCACTTGATGAGAGCCTATCTTATAGGTCTTCACCCCGATATTTGGGAGATTATTTGCAATGGATTTAAGCCACCGGTTGATCCCAAGAACCCAACACTAGAGGAGATGAGAATCATTCACCTTAATGGGCAAGCCACAAGTATGGTGCTTAGTGCTTTGGATGGTGATGAGTACAATAGAGTAATTGGAGTTGATGTTGCCAAGCAAATATGTGACACTTTGCACCTAGCACATGGAGAGGTTGACAAAGTGAGAAATGCAAGAATTGATTTATTGATGTCAAAGCTCAACCGATTTGTAATCTTAGATGTAGAGGGGCCACAAGAGATGTTTAATAGGTTGATGACAATGGTGGGCAAGATTAGAGGCTATGGTTGTGATGAGCTAGATGGTCATAAAGTTGTCAAGATTATATTGGAGGCTTATTCATCTAGAAATGAGACCGTAGTGACTCTAATTAGAAACAAAAAGAAGTTTGAGTACTTCACACCAACTAATGTACTTGGGAGGATCTTGACCTTTGACATGCAAAAAGAAGAAGCAAATGAGAGAAAGAAGCTTGGTGAATTGCAAGCAAAGTTAGAAGGCATCAAGATCAAGGATGTAGCTCTCAAGGCCAATAAATCAAGTAAGCAAGGCTCTACAAGCAAGTCCAAGATCAACAAGCAAGCTTCAACTAGCAAGCCCAAAGCAAGCAAGCAAGTCCAAGAAAGAGTAGAAACCACATCGTCTTCAAGTGAAAGTGAAAATGATGATGATCAATATAAGAAGGTTGATGATGTTGCTCTCTTTATGAAGAGGTTTTTACAAGGGGCTAAAGTAGCAAGGCTACAAGGTAGTGAAGAGAAACTTTCCAAACAAGAAAAAGAGGACATGCTACAATTATGGTAGCACTGATCACTTCATTGACAAGTGTCCATATGAGATCAAGGACAACAAATACAAGGAGGATAAGAAAGAGGAGAAGATCGACCGTAGAAAGAGCAAGAAGTACATGAGAGAAGCTCATATTGGACATGAATGGGACTCAACTAGAGAGCACAAGTAGGAGGATGAGAAGATTACAACCGTTGCTATTCACAAGTCATCTCCTACACCAAGGCTCTTTAACAACATACCCAATGATGACTACTACTCCCCTCATATTTGTCTTATGGCAAAAAGTGAGAAGGTAAAATCCAAATCGAAGGCCAAATCTCCTCCACCTCCTAGTGATATCTCTAGTAGTGATATTAGTGATAGCTCTAGTAATGATGAATCTAGTGATGAAGAAATTAATCAAATTACTAAAAATTTAGATGGAAAGACCAAATTATTTATCACTAAGCTAATAGAGGATTTAGAGAGTGTCTAAGTTGAGTTAGAATATAGAGAAGAGACTCTTATCCAACAAGAGGATCTCTATATTTCTAGCAAAGAAGCTCTTGCATTAGGGAGAAGTGAGGTGGAATCCTTGCGTAAGGCTTTGGGCAAAGAGCAAGAGGACCATGCTATTACAAAGAAAGCAAATAAAGCTCTCAAGAAAAAGTATTGTGACTTGGATGAAAAGCACAAAGAACTTGAGATGCAATATGGCATTCTTTGGGATAGCAACTCACATCTCCCTAAGGCAAAGAAAACATCTACTCCCTCCACTAGTCAAGATTATGGAAAATATTTTAATCTTGATTTGAATGCCTATTCTACTAACCTTGCAAACATGGAGGCTATGAAAAAGGAAATTGCTAGGCTCAATGAAATCATTGGAAAAGGATGGATGGGTGAGACCCAATCTAATGACAAGAAAAATGATGAATTAAAAGGGCCACAATTCAAGCAAGGAAGGCATCCCTCAATCAAGCATGGGCTTGGACACACAAAAGGAGTCAAGACAAATGAAAGAAGGATAGTGAATGGATATAAGTGTGTGCAGTTTAAGAGCAAGGGCAAAATTGGTAAAGATCAGCCTGCACAGACCGCGGTAGTGCCACACCCCGCAAAAATGGGAAGGCTACCAATTCTGTTCCTGACCAAACTAAGCCCAAAAAGAAGGTGTTCTAGTAGAAACATGTTTTCCAGAAGCCTAAGGAATCAATGTGGGGCAACAAGAACAAGTATGCCTATCAACCAAAGATCTATACACCTCGACAAAGCTTGACATCATGCTTTGTTTTGAAGAGCAACAACAGTAGAAAAGTGGTTGCCAAATATGTTGGAAAGGAAACCAACATATATAGAAATACTTCTATTTGGGTTCCTAAGTTTCTTGTGACTAACATGCAAGGCCCAAGTCAAATTGGGGACCTAAATCTAGCAACTAAACTTATTTTGTAGGCATACTCCTCTGGTGGATCAAGTTGGGTGCTTCATAGCAGATGTACAAATCACATGACCGGAGAAAGGTGTATGTTCTCATCATATTCCCCGATGACGCACTCAAATGAAAATATTATCTTTGGAGACAATTCAAAGGGGATATAATTGATCTCGGTAAAGTTGCTATAACCCGTGAGCATTCAATTACAAATGTATTACATGTTGATTTGTTAAGTTATAATTTGTTGTTTGTTTCTCAATTGTGTGAAATGGGCTATAATTGTCTCTTTACGGATAAGGGTGTGGAAGTCTTTAGAAGAGAGTATTTTTCTATTGTCTTTACATGTCGATTAAAGAACAAGCTTTACTTAGTTGATTTTAACAAAAGTAAAGCTAAGCTTGAGACTTGTTTAGTGGCAAAATCTAGCATGTGTTGGCTTTAGCATCGCCGACTAGCTCATGTTAGGATGAGGAACTTAGCCAAACTTCTAAAAGATGAACACATCCTTGGACTAACAAATGTTCACTTTGAGAAAGATAGGATTTGTAGCGCTTGTCAATACGAAAAGCAAGTTAGCGTATCTCACCCACCAAAGAGCATCATGACCACCAAGCAACCATTGGAGCTAATATATATGGATCTCTTTGGACCAGTCACCTACCTAAGTATCGGAGGTAACAAATATGGTCTTGTTATTGTTGATGACTATTCCTGTTTCACTTTGGGTATTTTTCTTGCATGACAAGTGCCAAGTTCAAGAGAAGGTGAAGATATTTGTTAGAAGAGCTCAAAAGGAGTTCGGTCTTCCCATCAAGAAAGTGAGAAGCGATAATGGGACTGAATTCAAGAATACTCTAGTTGAGAAATTTCTTGATGAAGAGGGCATCAAGCATGAGTTTTCAACTCCATACACCCCTCAACAAAATGGTATAGTAGAGAGGAAGAATCATACACTTATTGACATGGCAAGGACAATGCTAGATGAGTACAAGACGCCAGACATCTTTTGGTGCAAGGCCATCAACTCCGCTTGCCATGCCATCAACCGCCTCTATCTACATAAGAAGTTGAAGAAAACTTCATATGAGCTTCTAACCGGTAACAAGCCTAAGGTGTCTTACTTTAGAGTATTTGGGTGCAAGTGTTTCATACTTAATAAGAAACCCAAAACCTCTAAGTTTGCACCTAAAGTTGATGAATGTGTTCTTCTTGGTTATGGATCAAATGAGCATGCCTACTGTGTCTTCAATAAAACCTTCGGGAGAGTTGAGATTGCGGTAGACATGATATTTGATGAATCCAATGGCTCTCAAGTGGAGCAAGTTGATTCAAGTGTTGTAGAAAAGGAGGATCCACCATGTGAAACAATCAAGCAATTGGCCATTGGTGATATTAGACCATAAGAAGATGAAGTCACTAAAGTGGAGGTTCCTCAAGTTGTGGCTGCACCTATTTTTGCCAATGTACCTGATGCTAAACAGCAGCAGACACCTGCTGCAACACCTGCATGTGGCAGTGCCGCACTTGAGAGCGATAGTGCCACACCTACACAGTCAGCGGCAACTGATTCGACTCTAGCTCGTGGATAAGACCTACAACCCATATTTGAGCAAGAAAATGATAAAGGTCCAAAAGATGAACAACAAGCCTTTGAGCATCCAAGGCTAAGGCAAATAATACAACGGAATCATCCTATTGACAACATCCTTGGGAGTCTTCGAAATGGGGTAACAACGTGTTCACATTTAGCAAAATTTTACCAATATTACTCATTTGTTTCCTCTTTGGAACCTCTTAAGGTAGAACAAGCACTTGGAGACCCTGATTGGGTGATGGCCATGTAAGAAGAGCTCAACAACTTTGAAAGAAACCAAGTGTGGACCTTGGTGGAATGACCCAATATCAATGTCTTTGGCACCAAGTGGGTCTTCCGCAACAAGCAAGATGAGAATGGAGTGGTGACAAGGAACAAAGCAAGATTGGTTGCTCAAGATTTCACTCAAGTAGAGGGCTTAGACTTTGAAGAAACATATGCACCGGTGGCAAGGCTTGAAGCAATCTGAATACTTTTAGCCTATGCCGCTCATCACAACTTTAAGCTATATCAAATGGATATGAAGAGTGCATTTCTCAATGGCCCTATTCAAGAACTTGTCTATGTTGAGCAACCATCGGGCTTTAAAGATCACAAGTTTCCCAACCATGTCTATAAACTCCAAAAGGTGCTCTATGCGCTTAAGCAAGCACCAAGAGCAGAGTATAAATGCCTTAAGGAATTCTTACTTAAACAAGGCTTTGAAATAGGCAAAGCCGATCCTACCATTTTCACTCACAAAGTCGACAAAGATATATTTGTGTGCCAAATATATGTCGATGATATAATATTTGATAGTACTAATCATTCTTTTTGTGAGGAATTTAGTAGTATCATGACCAAGAGATTTGAGATGTCCATGATGGGTGAATTAAAGTTCTTCCTCAGATTTCAAATCAAGCAAGTGAAGGATAGAACTTTCATTAGCCAAATGAAGTACACCCATGATATGCTCAAGAAGTTTGACATGGTGAATGCCAAGATTATTAAAACTCCCATGCCAAGTAATGGACATCTAGATCTCAATGATGAAGGGAAAGCCATGAATACTAAGGTATATCGCTCTATGATCGGCTCTCTACTTTATTTGTGCACATCTAGGCCCGATATTATGCTTAGTGTGTGCATATGTGCTAGATTTCAAGCTAACCCAAAAGAGTGCCACTTAGTGGCCGTTAAGAGAATCTTGAGATATTTAGTACACAATCCTAACATTGGCTTGTAGTATCCTAAGGGCTCTAAGTTTGATCTACTTAGGCATTTGGATTATGATTACGCTGGTTGCAAAGTAGATCGAAAAACATCTTGGGGACATGTCAATTCCTTGGACAGTCCTTAGTGTCTTGGAGTTCTAAGAAGCAAAATTGTATATCCCTTTTCCACCGCCGAAGTCGAGTATGTTGTAGCCAGTGCATGTTGTGCTCAACTACTTTGGACCCTTCAAGATTTTTGGATGTCATTTCACCAAAATCCTAGTCTTGTGTGACAACGAAAGTGCCATAAAGCTCGCCAACAATCTCGTAAGCCACTCAAGAACTAAGCACATAGACATCCGACATCATTTCTTGAGAGACCATAAAACCAAAAGTTATATCAAAATTCACCATGTGAGCACCGAAAAGCAACTAGCCGATATCTTCACTAAGCCGCTCGATGAGTCAAGGTTTTGTGCTTTGCGTAGTGAGCTAAATATACTTGATTCTCGTAACGTGGTTTGAACTATAGCACACCTTGATTGATGAACAAGCATGGATAGGAGAAATGAATTGCAAAAGTTTAAATATTGTGCCATAAAATGTTTTATCATAAGAAACAAGTGCATTATGATTGTTGTTTGTATTGATTATTTGCTGCTGATCATAGTGTGCTTGAGATATGTGTCCATATCCTATATATAGAGTTATTTAGTTAGTAGCTAAATCTTGCTGGTCTGGGGAGTGCGACTGTGCCGTGCCTGCCTTGCGGCAGTGCCGCGGGTGGCATGTGGTAGTGCCGTACTTTGAATTTTAATCGAAACTCAGCCCACGACAGTAGTTACCGTGGGGGCCCATTTACCCTACACTTTTCTTCTAGCCCTAGGGTAACCCTCTCCTTACTTTTCACCTGACGCCGACGGCTCCTCTCTCCTTGTCTCACGCATTAGCGCCGCCCTCACATCGCCATGCCATCGCCGTCCCTCTAGGCCACACTTTGGCGGTGCCACGCCGGTTGCTGGCACTCTGCCTCATCGGCAACAACTGCTGAAGCTCATGAATGGAGCCATTCTCTCCCTTTCCTCCCCAATCCATGAAAACCAAGGTGAAACCCTAACCTTGTCGATCTATTCTATGGAGTTCTTTTGATAATAGATATAGGTTTCTAGTAACAGCTTGACTGGTTTAGAAGTGAATGTGATGGATGAATTGAATCATAACAACGATTCATGGATGGAGTATTTCCAATCCGTGCGGTAGTGCCGCATGCTGGGAATGGCAGTGCCTCGACTAGAACTGCATTCCATGCAGATTTGATCAAGCATTCCATAAATGACTCTATGAAATGATTGGATTCATTCACCATATTCATCACTAAGTTAAACGTGATGTTGTCTTACCTATCTTTTGTAAGACTCCATATTCTTGATAGAACTATACTTGCTGAGATTTTTTAGTGGGCTAGGAGTTAAATTATAAAGTAAATTCAGTAGACAAGAAGATGCAAAATACAGTCTTGGTGAAATAGCTGGTGCGATAGTGCCGCTCCTAGGCGCGGTAGTGCCGCATGTCTAGGGGTAGTACCACTTCAGTCGCTTCTCTTGCTTGCACGTTGACTCTTCTTGAGTATTTAACTTGCTTTATAGGGTAACTTATACTCTTCATTTGTATAGTTTCTCATTTTGGTCTATGTTTTTGCGTAGATGGCCTTCGGAGGTAAAGATGACCGAAGGGGGAAGAGGAAGATGACCGAGCCTCATGACAAGCAAATGCCTCATCGTGGTCATGGCAGAACCATAGGGGGTAGCAGCAATGCAGTAGGCAGAGGGGATGCTAGTGATAGGGGAGAAGGGATCAGTTGATCAAGGAGGAGGAGAACTTGGAGAGGGCTGGCCGCACCATTCCTCTAGGTGCTTGCCCAGATACTCCACCTCACCTTGAGGAGTTTGACAGAGATTACATCAGAGAGTATTCTGAGGAAGTGATCATGAGGTGTCCCGTTGACACACGTGCTCATCCCGTGCTCAACTATGTGGGAAAGCTAAAGATGTTGGAAGAAGCACGTGAGAACAATCCTTATGAGCAACCAAAGGATTTGGGGGTGGACTATAGGTTTTGGAATGAGTTTCATTCCAACTTTTATGCCTCAGTGATTTTCAACTCCAAAAAGTCAAAGATTGTCAAGATCTAGGAGATGAAGGGGAAGAATGAGCCTGAGTTCAACAAAGTGATCAAGGCTTGTGAGCTATTTGGCCTCACTGATATCATGAGCTTCTGGTACAATTGGAATGAGGAAGTGCTAGCCCAGTTTTATGCCACCTTCTTCTATGACATCTACACTGGTGAGATTCACTGGATGACTGAGGGACAACATTATAGTATTGACTTTGTGACTTTTAGCCGGATCCTCGGTTTTGGAGAGGAGGACCGGGGCTTCACTTATATTCATGATGAGGCTAGAGCTGAGATCCATGATATTGCATATATGTGGATTGATAGGAGAAGTGTAGTTGGTAAGGTTAGTGGCTTGAATAGCTACTACTATATTCTAAACAATCTGATCAGGCACACAATAAATCCCAAGGATAGAGCAGCTTCTGATCTTAATGGCTATGTGAGAAATGTGCTTGCTAGGTTTGCTCCTGGAGGTGATAGGTTCAATGTCCCTAGCTTCATGTGGCATGAGTTGAGGAATGCCATGGAGGATGGGAGAAAGGGGATGCCCTATGCCCCCTATCTCATGTTCATGATTGAGAGGGTCATCGGTTACAAGTTTGATAAAGATGGTCTCCACACCATCTACAAGATTGAGAAGACCCAAGCCTCAGGTGCTAGCAGGGTAGTGAGACGCTCTCCATCAGTTGAGGACGTTCCTGAGTCCTCTCGCTCTAGGCCCCATAAGGAAAAGAAGATGGAGAAGTTTGG
The DNA here is from genome assembly GCF_019320115.1 of Miscanthus floridulus. Classification (NCBI taxonomy): domain Eukaryota; kingdom Viridiplantae; phylum Streptophyta; class Magnoliopsida; order Poales; family Poaceae; genus Miscanthus; species Miscanthus floridulus. The sequence continues at coordinate 37,970,401 of NC_089580.1, read as the reverse complement.
GAGATGGATTAAGGCCATTTTCACCACTTGCACCTATGCAGCGAGGACCTCATATGAGGACCGATTAGAAAACCATGAAGCCAACCGAGAGGCTAGAGAGCGTGTAGGGCTACCACCTCTTTCTCTAGTACAGTCACCACCGAGGTTTGACAACCTCAGTAGCCTCTCCGACACAGATTTAGAGGCTGATGAGGAGGAGGAGCAGGAGCAGCCAGAGCTTGACCCTCACACAAGGTTGAGCTCCACCTTGCAGTCCATGAGGAGAAGCACCAGGCATGAGCATCACACTTCTACCACCCATCACCAAGGGAGGGCGGTGGTCTCCTCTTCCTCCTCCTCCGATGATGATGATGGTGCGGAGGAGGATATTGCAGGTGCTAGTGGAGCTACTGGTGGAGATGATGTCGATTGGAACACCATCCAAGAAGATGAGGAGTGAGTGTTGGTCTTTTTTCTTTTCTTCTCTTTTTGGTTCTTTATGCCAATAGGGGAGAAATTAGAGAGGGGCCGACAACTTTTTCGATGCCATGGAGGGGAGGTTGCTGTAGCTGGAGCTTCTTGTTCTTATCCGTTTAGAGTAGACTTCGTTAGGTTGAGAGTTTGAGAGATGATTCAAAACTCTATTTATGTAATAATGCTATCTAAGTACTTTATATGTGTGGGATATGGACATGAATTAATCTGTGCTGTAGCTGGTGATAAAATTGTGCTAGAATATATATCTTTATATGTGTTACATGCTGTGTGGTGTCTGTTCTTATCTGTGTTGTTACAGCAAGTGTGGTAGTACCATACCCTGGAGCAACAATGCCGCACCCAGCTGTTATAGAAAAACTTATTGTGCATGAACTGTCATTTGCATCACGTCTACATACCTGACACAGTATGCAGCACCCCACAGGAGCATGGATGTAGAGGGAGCCCCATCACTTTTACTAAAATGTGAATTTTGGCTTCTTACGCTAATTTGAGAATTCAATTCTCCACTCACACATTTAGGGGGAGGCTCTACACCCATGGCTTGAAAATCTCAGTATTCATTTTATATCCTTGGTAAGCTCTAATTGGGTTGTCATCAGTCATCAAAAAGGGGGAGATTAAAAGTGCAACCAAGCCCTAATTGTGGGTTTTGGTGATAATGACCACGCAATTAGAGAACTAATGAGATTTATCGAGATCATAAGCAAAGAATCTAATTTGAGGATGTTACACGAAATGGAGGAGCCCCCAATTACAAATGTTGCTGGCTTCAAACTTAAAGGAGGTTTAAATTCTTTTATATTTTGAATTTGAGTATAAGAAAAGCCGTACTATAAATGGGGACACAATGCTTAAGCTAACATGTGTTACCAAGTGCTCAATCTTACACATACATCCTAAGTTACTCAGCCAAGATAGCTAACACTTCACTCTTACCTTTACTGTCTTGCCTGGTGCGGTAGTGCCGCACATGGAGAGAGGCACTGCCGCAGAGCAGCACTGCCACACTTGAGCCGTGGCACTACCACGACTTAAGTGACCGTTGGGTACTAGGGGTACTTATACCTTTCCCCTTCCTTCCCAACATCTCTCTTCTCTCTCCCACTTATTTAGCTCATCTAAGAATAGAAGAGTGTCCTTCTCTCTCTCCTCCATTGGTGACCTTGAACTCTCAAGCATTCTCTCTTGATTTCCCCATCAATCCTTGAGAGAAAAAGGTCCCAAACTCAATTAGAGAGTAGATCCTTTGATTCCCCAACTCAAATAAGCACTTGGTTCACGTTTTGGCCGACGGTTGTATTTATTACTCTTGGAGCTTTGCTTCTAGCCGGCTAGAGCGTTGCTCGTAAAGCTTGCCAACTTGTGTGGTAGTCCCGAGAGGTTTGTAACCACCTCTTGAAGCTAGTAAACTCACCCCTCATCTCAAGAGTTGAGTCTCTTGACTTGAGAATGAGGAAGGATTATAAAGCCCTAATCCTTAGTGGCTAACCTCAACAACGTGGACGTAGGCAAGCCTCGGTGGCGAGCTGAACCACGGGTTAAATCATCGTGTCACCTTGTGTTTGATTTACATCATTTGCATTTCATATTGTTGTTGAGGTAATTTCTAGGGTTTGTGGTCGATCTACTTGTGTGTTGTGTTCCTACCACTTCTAGCTCTCGATCTGTGAATCTCATACCTGTAGGAAGCTAAGAAATTTCTCTGATTTAAGTTTACATTCACTGATTTTGAACTATGACTCGAAGTTGTCTGTAGGTGCGACAGTGTCACTGTTCTGTCCCGGCAGTGCCGCGAGATCAGAGCGGCAGTGCCGCAGGTAGAATTCGATAAAAGTATGAGTGTTTGTTTTGACAGACCAATTCACCCCCCTCTAGGCTAACTAGAGATCGTACAGTTGCTGCTGACAACTGATAATAAATATGGTTAAATTCAAAAAGATTCAAGTATGTGTTGACGTCCGAAGATTATTTGCATTTATTGTTTTTTAAAGTTTTTCGTTAATATTGTATGCTTTTTGTATTTAGTCCTCTAGGCAGTTTATTTTGTCATATTATTGCTGCTTAAGGGTTGTTTTTAAATTTGTCCCCTAGTTTGCAGTTTGTTTTGTCGTATTGTTGTTGTTTTGGGGTTGTTTTTAAAATTATCCCCCAATTAGCAATATTGTTGTTGCTTTGGGGATGTTTTTAAAATTTGTCCCCCAATTAGCAACTTGTTTTATTGTATTGTTGTTGCTTTGGGGTTGTTTTTTAAATTTTATTCTCCCAATTGGAAGCTTGTTTCGTTGTTTTAAAAACTTGTCCTTGGCAGCTTATTTTGTCATATTGTTGTTGCTTAGGGTTGTCTTTAAAAATTTGTCCCTTAGTTGGCAGCTTGTTTGTTTTATTGTTTTTTCTTGAGAGAATTCCTTATTTGACACTGGAAAAATGAGTCGTTCCTGGCCCTGAAATTTTCTTCGTTCCCTATTTGACACTCACTTCAACTTTCATCCCTAATTTGACACTACCGTCAAATCCGTTAGCTAACGGTGTTAACTGGCTGTTAAAAAGACGTTTTTGCCCCTAGAAAAAAAGCGGCGAAGCAAATTTGAGAGGGAAAAAAAACCTGCGCCTTTTTTTGCAGCTGGGCGCATGCATCAGAGGTGGGCGCAGTTTTTTTTCCCTCTCAAATTTGCTTCGCCGCTTTTTTTTCTAGGGGCAAAAACGTCTTTTTAACAGCCAGTTAACACCGTTAGCTAACATATTTGACGGTAGTGTCAAATTAGGGATGAAAGTTGAAGTGAGTGTCAAATAGGGAACGAAGAAAATTTCAGGGCCAAGAAAGGAACGACTCATTTTCTCAGTGTCAAATAAGGAATTCTCTCTTTTTTCTTTGAGGTTGTTTTTAAATTTTATCCTCCCAGTTGGCAGCTTGTTTTATTTTATCATTGTTGCTTTGCTGTTTTTTTAATTTTATCATCTAATTAGAAGCTTGTTTTATTGTATTGTTTTTAGGGATGTTTTAAAAATTTGCCCACAATTGGCTTGTTTAATTGTATTGTTGTCTTGGGATGTTCTTAAAATTTGCCCCCCCCCCCCTTGGCAGCTTGTTTTGTTGTATTGTTATTGCTTTGTCGTTTTTTAAATTTATCTTTTGAATTAGAAGCTTGTTTTGTTGTGTTGTTGTTATTTTGGGGATGTTTTAAAATTTGCCCGCATTTGGCAGCTTACTTTATTGTATTGTTGTTGTCTTGGGGTTGTTTTGAAAATTGTTTCCCGAATCGACAACTTGTTGTGTTCTTGTTATTTTCTGATTAGGACCGTAGCAGGCATATCAATTAGTGATCACACTTGGCATATCGATTGGGGCTATGGATTGGAGCTGCCATCTTTTAATATTGCTACTTTTTAAAATATTATTTAAGAAGGTTTTTAAAAATATTATTTAGAATGGATATAAAGAGGCGCTTGGAGTTGCTTTTATGTACTCCATCCGTTCCTAAATAAGTGTTGTTTCTCGCTTCTCGAGGAATCAAATATTTTTAACTTTGACCAAATACATACAATAAATAGTATTTATTTAGTACATAATTAATATCGTTTGAATCGTTAGATAGATCATTAAATCTATTTTATAATAAACTTATTGTGAGATACAAATATTGCTAATTTTTTTCTACAAATCTAGTCAAACTTTTAGTGACACTTATTTTGGGACGGAGGTAGTATGTATCAAGCTCTATTTTTTATTTGGATAACTCAATGAGGTGGACTCGTTATGTTGGCCAAACGGTCTGTAAAAAATTTTATTACAGTAACAACTGTAAACTCATGCTCAAAATTGTCTGCAAAAAAAAAGAAAAAGAAAAAAAAAACTCACGCTCGAAATGACAAAGAACAAAGCTTATCGGGTTGGTGCAGATTAGCTTGTGATCCAATAGAACAGCACAACAAATCTGGCCGTCAGCTTGTGATCCATGTGTTTGATACTAGTGGAACACTCGTTTTTTGCACTGCGTTTTAGGCGGTTGTTTTGGTGGCACTAAACACCTGGCTATTTTGCCACCAACAAAACAAACGCATGTCATGTAGACATCCCCACAAACTAATGTAGTATTGCTATATGGCGTTCGGTTGAAATTCTTTTCCATTACACTTGAATTTTTTACTTCTTTTTTATTTTCCTTTTTCCCGCGCTAGTATAAATACATCTATCTATTTATACTAGCAGTTTTAAGACATGGATAGATTCATGCTCCGCCTTTTGAGCATTGCCAGTCAGGGGTGGATCCAACACCAGGGCGGTGTTGGGCTCGATCTCCTCCTACTGCTGCTCGGACCATGGAGCCTCTCCTATAAATTTATACCTATTCAAGCTTGGAAGGAGAGGTTACGAGCGAGTCACGGAGAGAGGGCGATAGAGGCTGCCTCCTCGGCGGCCGCGCATCCCGGCGGTTCTGGATTTCCACAGGCAAGCGGGTGCACAGGTTAGTGATGCAAAGGTATGTTCTTCGGGTGGTTTGGACGAAGAAGATGGGAAGGAGGACGAGGACGACGAATGGAAATTTGTCGGTGACTGTGGTCGTCGACCAACACCCGACCCTACAGAGGACCTCCGCCCCATTGGATCAAAGTCTAGGTTTTGGGCACTGGCGGACGACGATGACTCCGATGAGGAGGTCGCGTCTCAATCGCCATATGCGCCAGACTTGGAACGCCATGCAGTTGTTCATGGATTCATCAAGGACTAGTTGATTGAGGCAGAGCTAGCGTTGCGAGACTCGTCGATTCGCCGACGAGTAGAACCTATGTCTTCGACCTCCATGGATTTGAAGGTTAAGTTTGTACGAAATATTATGAAGCCATTGACAGATGGTCGTCGAATGTCTATGTCACCGTGGTCGGGGAAGATGCCGCGGCCAAGGCTATTGCCTGCGATGACCCTAGGTGCTTGTGCGGTGAAGGATACGCGTGGTCATCGGCCAGTGTTCGAGGGCACTCTTTCTGAGGCATTACGTCGTCACCACTGGTGACGAGAGAGACACCGGTCGGGAACGGTGATCGGCGATCTGCGTTTCAATTTCAAATCGAGTGTGATCCGATTTCTGTGTTAGATAAATGGTTGTGCTCTCGATTCGTATCAGCCGCAGGGACGGGTGGGACTTCTGAGGCCCAACGTGGGCCTTGCGCTCTAATCAGATGCGGACGCAGAAGGGGTCGCGCTGGGAAATTGGCATCACGCTTTCTACTCGATACTTGCGATCTTAACACAATCAACAAGCTAACCCTAGCCGCCACTCCCTCCTTGGTTTATCCATCATACGTTCAAGTTGTGCGTGCAGGCATGGCGACATCGGGTGCAGGTGGCGCAGGCAACAACGGTGGTGGTGCTGGAGGAAGGGGCGGGATACGGAACCGGCCGCGGCGGAGGGCGGACAGGTGGTGGTGGTGGTGCGCGCAGTGGCCGACAAGGCTACGTACGGTGCCAGGTACGGGTACGGCTACAACCAGGAAATTGACGATGGCGTACACTTCAACGGTCCTCGCTTCAACCCTAACCTCGGGGATCATCCACCGAACTATGGCCTCGGCTAGGATTATGAACGGGGACGAAGAGGACGTTTCGGTGGCAACGGTGTTCATGGTTGGAACGGCGGGTTCCAACAGGGGCGCAATTACCAGCGGCACGCCCCACATCGGGATCAACAGCGACCACCGCCACATGGTCCACCGCAGCATCATGTGCCGATGCCCGAATCAACAGTAGTAGCCACAGCATCATGTGCCGAATCAGCAGCAGCAGCCGCAGCAGCATCATGTGCCGAATCAGCAGCAGCAGCCGTAGCATCAGCAATTGCAGAATCAGCAGCAGCAGATTCCTCGAGCTCCTCCGGTGTTGTCGACCACGACACAAACACAAACGGGGCCGACATTGGAGAAGCAATAGGTGACCGGTGCTGAGAAGCAATTGACAGCAGCGAAGGGTACAGCAGCAACCGAGCAGGGTGTGGTCAAGACAGACAAGATGCAAAATTCTCAAATTTTGCAGGGCTCCTCTTCGGCGGCTGGAGCAAGTGGTCAGCGGGTTGAGAACTTGGCTGTTGATACAACTGGTGTTGGGGCTGCTGATGTTCAGAAGACAACCACGTCCAAGATTTGCAGGCGATGCGGAGTGAAAGGCCATTTGATGTTCGAATGCACGGTAATAGTCTTTTGTGAAATTTGTAAGAGTAAGGACCATGCTATGTGCAGGTGCCCGATTCTCAAGCAGCCGAAACCAATAGCATAGTTGGTTGGACAAGCTGCTGATGCACTTGCCGATTTTCATATTCCGCATGGACCAATCCAACCGACAAAGAAAGATTCTAGAATGGCTCTAGTCTCGACTTCAGGCAAGAACTTGACAGAGGAGGATGTTGCTGTGTTTTTGCGGGTACTGGTTTCTGACACGTTTGCATGGGAAGTGAAATGGTATAATGGCTCTGAGTTTAAGGTTCTCTTTCCTACAAAAGGGGATCTTACAAAGATGACAAAATTCAATGCCGAGATGAAGGAAGGGGTGACTCTCAAATTTCAAGAATTCAAGGAGGATGAGGAATATTTTGAACATGCTCTACCAGTGGTATGGATGCAAGTCAAGAACCTGCCAACAATCTTAAGGGAGTATGCCATTTTATGGGCGCTTGGAACTCTTTTTGGTGTCACTCAGGATGTGGATATGGTCACTACCAGAGCAAGCAGTTTTGGAAGGTTTGCAATGGCAGTGCTAGAACCTGAAGCAATTCCGACCAGTTAGATGTCATCATTGGTAATAGATACTTTCAATTGATTTTTGAGGTTGAACCTTTTTTACCAAATATTGGGTTGCGGAGCATTTGGAACTCTCAGAATAACGACAGTGAAGATCATGGCAATGGTGCAGCGAAGGACACTGAGACGAGGGAGGCACAAAACAATGGGGACAATAATATATTAGATGCAAGTGCTGGGAATGCAAAGAGGAACAGCATGACTGGAAATGAAGCTAAGGTTCCTGAGGCACAGATGGACAGATTTTTCAGAGGAAGACTTGCTAGGAGAGGAGAATGAGCTCAGCAAGGCAGCATGCGATTTTGTAGGAATTAAAAAGGGAGATTCGGTGAATGTGAGGAATGCAGCATCACTTGCACCGTCTAGCTCTTTTGGATCTTTGTCGGCTCCAGCACGCTTGCTGCAGCGGTTGCCGCAGCTCGGCTGGGCAGGCAGCAAGCCGTCGGGCTCGGCCATGGTGGCTCAGCCGAAGACCACGGTGGAGGAGAACTTGGGGATGAATGGCTCCACGGATCGGACGCTATAGAGTACAGAGAAGGGGTTGGCGGCACATCAAAACAAGCCGACCATGGTTACTATGGCTACAGCTTGTGATTCACAACAAATTGCATCTTCCAATCAGCCGTCTATAGTGAATGGTGAGGAACAATTGGAGCCTTCAGTGGGGCAGTTTGATGGGACTGCAGAAGAAGTGGTTGTTCACGGTGAACAACACCTTGGTGCCTTTCTCGATGCCATGTTAGGAGCTGGAGTGTCAGCTGATGGGGGATCAGCTAAAGAGATGGGGACCGTCATGAAAATGGCGGTGCTATCAGAGGGAGAACTTACGCCAGTGCGGCACAGCAAGCGGAATACGGGCGTGGCTGATGTACACTCTCTTGAGAAGGCAGAAAAAAGAGTTGCTGTCAAGAACCTCGAGGTTACCCAAGGTAACGCATTTACAAATTCAATTTGTTCTTTCTCTAATAATCGTATTGAGGAAAACTTAGGGGGAGTGGGCATTACTTTGGGCAACAATGAAAATTTAGTGCTTAGTTCTGTTTCTTTAATTAAAGATGTTGAGAAAGAGAGAGTGATACCTTCTAGTTATTTTAGCAAACTTGAGGCCGAGCATGACATTGACAATGAAATTAATTTTGAGGATGAGATCGATCCTGACACCTCCACTATCAATCGACTCTGTGGTGACTTAATGGAGGAGGTGATGGACGATAATAATGCGGACCTTGATGGAGTACTTGTAGATGTACCTGTCAAGGTGGCGAAGAGTAAAAAGAAAAAGAAACTCCTCAGCAAAAATTCAATTGCAAGGAAAAAACATTGTTATAATGAAAGGGATTTTTTAGAATTGTAGAGGTCTATGTGGCCTAGCCAAACATACGTTCTTATATGATGTAGCCGAGGACAATAAACTTGATTTCATAGCACTATCAGAAACAAACAAAAATAGCTTCTCGACTCAGTGTCTGAAAATTTTTTGTGCGGGGACGGATTTTGTCTGGCATTGGCGGTGTCCTCGAGGTATGTCCAGGGGATGCTAATGGGGATAAATCAAGGATGTTTTGAACTAGAAAATATTGTGGATGGTGATTACCATATCAAGTTTGTCATAAAAAATAAAGTAGATGGTTTTCGATGGGCCCTTCTGTATGTATATGGCGCAACGCAAGAGGAGCACAAAGAACACTTTCTATCAGAGTTAGTACGAGCGTGTACTAGCTGTGGGGATATACCTTTCTTAGTAGGGGCAATTTCAATATAATTAGGAACCCGTCAGAAAAGAACAACTCAAGATATAATAATAAATGGCCAATGTTATTTAATGCTATTTTTGAAACGTTGAACTTAAGAGAGCTAGAGATGACGGGTAGGAAATACACATGGGGTCGTATTTTGGTAACAACAGATTGGGAACAGAAATTTGCGCTAGCTTCTGTTCAGGCTCTTACACGAGAAATCTCAGATCACACACCGCTATTGCTAGATGGAGGGGAACCTTCTCACAGAGGCAACACTAGGAATTTTAAATTCGAACTAGGTTGGCTAACAAGGGATGGTTTCTTTAAGCTGGTGAAAGAGGTTTGGAAATCTGAGAATAGGGGTCAGCCACCAATGGAGCGGTGGCAAAATAAAATTAGGAGACTGTGACGTTTCCTTAGAGGTTGGGCTAGGAATTTAGTCTCACCAAAAAAGAATAAAAAAACCCAATCTGTTGGCTGAGATAGATGTTGTCGGGTTCATAAACCTGGGGTCCCTCATGGACCTACTTCCCAGTAAAAGCTCGGCCCGGCAGACGACGTTGCAAACGACGCGCAACTCCTAGGCCGACCCAAAAACCTAACGATGGGCCAGAAGGGCGATCGAGTCTCTGAGCTGAAGGCCTAGCCAAAGAGGAACGACGCTCGCTTCTGATTCTGACTAGCCTCTCCGACCAGAAGGCCTGGCCAAGGAGGAACGGTGCTTGCTTCCAACTCTGGCCTGCCTCTCCGACTGGAAGGCCGGGCCGAGGAGGAACGGCGCTCGCTTCTGACTCTAACCCGCCTCTCCGACCAAAAGGTCTGGCCGAAGAGAAACAACACTTGCTTCTGACTATGGCCCACCTCTCCGACCGGAAGGCCTGGCAAAGGAGAGGACGACGCTCGCTTCTGACTTCGACCCGCTTCTTCGATCGGACCTCTGCTTATAGCTCTTCTTCGACCGGGAGGCCGGAGCCGACTAGGGAACGACTAACTGGGGACGCCCGCTTGGTGAGGACCCAGGAAACAGACAGAGCAAGTAAGGCGGGGCGCTCCAGTCAACCGCAATAACAAGGATCGTACCCTGCACACCTGCAGGACAGTATTGTCAAGTCATGTCAGAAGGGTACTTTATGACCTTCCAGACATGACCTGACACCTATAGTGTTATAGGCGCCAATATTTGACCTACAGTATGGTAGGCCCCAACATTGCCATACCAGAAGAACATGGTGGAACCAACCACATGCATCTAGCCATCAATAGTATTATGGGCGCCGATAAACCGTCTTGTACCCGACAGCATGGGCAACAAGACTAGGTAGCACACACTCTCTCTTTCTCTCACACTCTCTCTCTCTCTTGTAAAGACGTCCCCTTCATCTATAAAAGGGAATGCGCTCTCTCCAAAAGAAGGATGATCCGGACGATTCGAATAACCAACGATTTGCCTAAACAATTCATATAGTTCTCTGTGCTTGGCTCTAGAACTCTAAAGCTAGATAAAGCATACGTTCGAACACCTAGCGCATGTCCGAGCTCCCATCACTCTTGGCCCTTCGGTTCGGAGTCTGACCAGACCTCTGATACCCCCCATCTTACTCCCTCTCATTTGTAACTCCATAGCAAACATTGAGCACCTGGCTCAGTAATAAAGTCTCCGACTGACTCAAACTAGACATAGGGCATGTTGCCTGAACCAGTATAAATCCTATGTCATTGAGTGCTAGACCACATCTGATCACAACGTACGACAAAACTATAAATATTTACGAGTTAGTCACTTTTCGCACCAGTAGTTGGCACCGTCCGTGGGGAAGACGCCGTACGTTCACGCTTTTGGTCATCAGATGGCCCACTTTTCCGCCATCTATGGCACGGTGGGCTCAAGCGATTCGACTCGCTTCAGCTTGCTGGAGTTTCCCACGCTCCCACCTGTTGGGATTTGGGTTCCTCCCATCTTCAAGCCCTCCCAGGCCTTCCTCTTTGGAAGCCTAGACTTTATCACCGACCGGCTCGACGTGCTTCACCTCCATGGAGAGACACTTGTCCCAGCGCCCATCGGAGGAGGAGCACCCTCTGTCAGCTCCGGGCCACCCGGCAACCTCTCGGATGAGGCACATGCGCTTCGCTTCGAGCCCACGCTGGGCTCAAACCCTACTGTGAGTAATGTACATACTATTCTTTACTCGCTTTTTCATATTTTCCGCCGACTCTTTGGGGGGACCCAGTTTCCCCTGCCACGACCGCCATATGACCAGTTCCCCTACAGCCTCATGTCCCCTGTGGACACGTATGCCCAGGGGCTCTGAAGGATGCTGGTGCTGCCCCCTCTCACATCCGAATTCATGGGGATGGCGGGCTATGCTCCCGCCTCTTTCCATGACCTCATGGATGACGATGTTGAGAGCGACGGCTCCAGCATTGGCGACGTCATGGCACCAAGCCACCCACTATCCTAGGAGTGCGCTATGGCAGATGCTCCAGGATAGCCACCCATGGTGGCAGAGTCTCTATAGACCCACACCCCTCCAGACCCTCATGCGAAGGCCCTCGCATGTGCGCAGGAGCATGGCAAGGAGCTATGACAAAGGCAGCAGAACTAGCCACCACCTGCACCGGCGCGCTCGGCGCAACACACTGCGCCCCGTGCACATGACCCGGCGAGCGACGCTCGAGGTCACGCCCATCAGGTCCAGCGTAACATCATGGATGGGAGGAACAATCCCCCACAGTTCGCTCAGGTTGGCTAGAACATCGCCGCTGCAGCGATGCTTCTACGTGCCCTTCTAGAGCCTATCGACCCCTAGGAGCAGGTGGTCCACTGGAACCTTTGGGCACTGGTGTAAACCACCGCCGTTCAACAGACGGAGAGCTCTACGTCGCAACACCAACTCACGGCCTCTCTCCCCACCAGGGGAGTGGGGACGCACCAGATGAGTCACTCCATTTGCTCACCGCCATAGCCACTAGGCGTGGAACAGGAGGATGCGGCAGCATCGTGGCCTAACTCGGTGCCTGTTCCACACTGGCCGTCTATGCGTGAATGCCTTAGGCTGAACCGAGATGCTCGCAGCATCATCAACAACTGGTGTCAGGCTCGGCATGACGATGACGTCCATCGAGCGGTGATGAGAGCATGCAGCACGGGCTCCGGCCGGACCATCCAGTGGACTAGTGAGACGCACCCTAGGCGTGGTTGCCGACCCAACGACCGAAGTCCTAGCCTGGATGGCCTAGGACCATAGGCCTTTGGCCAACACATCTAGAGAACGTCGTTCCCACAGTGCTTCCGACCACCTACCAACATCGCTAAGTATACTGGGGAGACAAACCCCGGTATATGGCTCGAAGACTTTTGGCTCGCCTACTGAGCCGGAGGAGTGGACGATGACCACTTCATCATTCAGTACCTCCCCATCTATGTGGGGGAACATGTTCGAGCATGGCTTGAATTCCTCCCACACGACAGCATCCGCGACTAGGCGAACCTCAAGAGGATCTTCGTCGGAAATTTCTAGGGGACGTATATCCGCTTGGAGAACTCCTAGGACCTCAAGAGCTACCAGCAGGAGCCCAATGAGTCCCTCCGAGACTACATCCATAGGTTCTCAAAGTGGTGCAACTCTCTTCCCGATGTCATTGACATGGACATCATCAGCGCGTTCCTCTCCAGAACAACCTATGAGTCTTTGATTCACAAGCTTAGCTGTCTGAAGCCCCAGACCACCCGCGACCTGCTCGACGTCGCCATGAACCACACCTCCGGTGAGGAGGTGGTCTTTAATAAAGGCCGGTACAAGGGCAAGGTGATGAGGACATCACTTCTTCATCACATACAAGCCAAGGAGAGGAGGAGGTCCAGCATAGGTGTCCAATTCATCTTTCTCATGGTGGAGCCTAGTCCAACTGAAGTTGGAGCCCATCTTGGATTCCAGGACCAGTCTGCCTTAAACTGGTCACCCAGGACGCATCTGGACTCCGTTTTCAATGATCCACATATGGTTGGAAAGCTAATTTGATAAGAAAGTCAATGGAAATGGTCTCACGTCAAAATTCCTTTGGAATCATCAGGAATCATAAAAACAAGTCAGCGTCACGAATCTACCAGGGTGCTGCGACACCGTCTTTTGGTCTGTTTGACCGTGTATCGTGTTTGGGCCCATTAGGGGGCGCATCCAGGGAGGTGACACCCAAGACTCTATAAATAACAGCCGTCGCTCTCCTTAGGGTTTGGGTTTTGTTTAGTTCTTGATTTCCTTGTGAAACAAACATCGTTTTGCTGCAACTGTGCTGCCAAGGCTGCTTGCTGTGTACCAGGGCCCTAGTTCTTGATCTTGTTCTCCTATGACGATTAATCCTTTTGAATGAAGTCTTGAACTCCTTCTCGTTATCATAAGTCTCATATTTATTTGCAATTTTAGATTGTGTTCATCCCGTTCTTGCTTGTGTTTTTGATTCGCTTATAGGAAAGCCTTCTCGGCGAGGTCAATCGCGTTCGCATGGTTGATAACCAACAGAGCAGTGGTGTAACAGTTGCGGAGGTCCGAATCAATCTTGGTTCGAAGCCTAGATCATGAACATCGAGTCTCCACCAATCGACGCTATCATACCTTTTGGAAGATCAGGCCTAGTCTACATCAAGTGTTATCAGAGCCCTTGTTACCCGTTAGGTATAACTTTGTTTTTCCCTTTAGATTGTTAGTATTTTTGCATTACCTATAGTCCACAAAAAGCCAAAAAAATATACACCACCACATATTCCCTGTCCTATAGCCTCATTGTGCCATGCGATTTCATCTATGTGTTGTGTGGTTGAGTTTGTGCCCTAGGTCAAGCTCTGGTTGCTGGTTTTATATCGTTTTTAGTCCAGTTTGCGTTTCTTCCTTTGTTTTTCATCATAATCCATGAACACCTTCAAGTCTTGCTGTGTTTCCTTTATATCCATCAAACCCTAGTCCCTGCCATCTCATTTGTTATACTTGTCTTCACTGTTTCCATCAAATCCTTATTGCTGTGACCAATTTTTACGCGCATTGTTTCCGTTTTGTCCTCTAATTCGGAGTTAGTTCGTAAAATTGGTCTAGTTTTCGCATATGAACTCAGATTTCGACGTTCCATATATCAAAATCAATCAGAAAAAATTTCAGATCTGTCCAACCCCACTTTGATGGGGTCGGAGATTTTTATTTTGGTCAAAAACTGGTCACAAGATCCTCTTTTGGTGGTCACAAGCTTTTTGTTGATTTTGAACACGTCTTCTGAAATTTCTATAGGCCATGGCTTTCACTTGCTTAAGCTCATATTTTATGTGGTTACTTCTTTTATGCTCCTGAGTGAAGAAAAAATATCAAAAAATAAAAAGGAAAAGTCAAAGAATCCCAAAAAAACAACAACAACCCAAAAATAGAGAAAAAAGAGGGGGCAAAAGTAGAACAATATCTAGAGGAGCACATAGAGAGCGCCATTTGAGCTATGTTTGCGTGTGTTGATTTATGCCTTATTCCTAATCATATTCCTTCTATTCACATCACTCAATACATCTGGTACTTAGAACGTGAGTAGGCCAGCAACTAAGACAAGTACTTGGGATACTTATTCAGCTTTGCTATTCAGTTGCGAATTTTGCTATTCCTTGCTACTATATTATGCCTGTTCAAGCTCCACTTTCTTCTAACCAAGTACAGGTTCGCCTTGCAACTGTTACACTCAAGCTACAACGGTATCATAGTCACCGACCGATTGCACCGCCTGTTGCTTTGGTAAGAACACTTGTAAGACTGTGGTAAGACACTTGAGAGTTAAGTGCCTTATTTTTCCTTGTCCACAACCTAAGTAGTTGGTAGGGATAATACTATTGGTGTTATCTTCTTCTTTCTACTAACCATGTCAGGAAAAATGGAAGGCAACGGCAAAGGAAACGGGGACACACCTACAGATTTCAATGATTGTGTTTCTAAGAATGAGCTTCATGCCGTTCTTGATGACAAGTTCAATGAGATCCTTCAACAAATCACCAACTTGGCCAAGAGGATTGAAGATGTTGAACAACGACATCCTGAACCATGTCATGAAGAAGATGATGATGATCTCTCTAAGGAGGATGATGGCGACGCGAAGGCTGAAGCCGAAGCTCAATGACATGCTGAGGATGCACGTAACCGTAATCGGTTGAACTTTAACCGACGTGGTATGGGAGGTAATAACCAAGGTAATAATGATCCTTTCTCTAAAACCAAGTTTAATATACCTCCTTTTTCTAGTTCTGCTAATCCTAAAGCATATTTAGATTGGGAGATGGCTGTAGATAAAAAATTTAGCTCCCATCAAGTCCCTGAAGAATATATGGTTAGATTTGCTACTAGTGAGTTTACTAGTTTTGCTCTTTTCTAGTGGAATGATATTTGTAATAATGTTAATGTCACACCCAATTTTAAGGATAAAATTGAATGCATAAAGCTCATGTGTGCCCAGAGATTAGTCACACACATAAGTCGACAAATTCAAAAAAAGTATCATCACGGTGTATCTTACATCACGATTAATAATATCATATAGTCTTACACAACACAGCGAAAGATAAAATGTTAACTCTTCATGGAACTCCATCACAGGGAAGGTCAACTGGTTGACCACAAGCCTAATAATCCTCAGGAAACTCCTCATACCCGTTGTCATCTGTTACCCATCCGGGATTTTTATCCAAATATAGAAAGTAAACAAGCGTAAGTACTTCCCGTACTTAACAA
This sequence comes from Miscanthus floridulus, assembly GCF_019320115.1. Taxonomy (NCBI): domain Eukaryota; kingdom Viridiplantae; phylum Streptophyta; class Magnoliopsida; order Poales; family Poaceae; genus Miscanthus; species Miscanthus floridulus. The sequence continues at coordinate 37,954,650 of NC_089580.1, read as the reverse complement.
GATAACATGGGTTATGTAGCTCAAAAAGGATGACACTGGTTTACTGCAGTTAGCACTTTTAGTAAGTCAATGTTTTATTATCAAGTATTATCAAGTTATGCTTAAGCTCCCATTTATACCCACATAATCAGATATCAGAATCATTTGCATCATATTATCATCGTATAACATCATAACTGAACCACAATGAGTAACCAATTATTCTGTGAGTTTTTCGGGCCGCTCGTGACCGTGAGCACGGCTGTTATAATAGTTTGTAACCCTCTGCAGGGGTGGTGCACATTCACCGCGAGTCATGATTCCCATATGCCCGGGTTAATTACTCCCATGTCACTGCCAAGGTGACCGGGCAGGGTACACTATGAAGCTATTTCATAGGTTTCTCTAACAAGTTAGGGCCGTTATGTTTCCTCAGCAGGCAGATGTAGGAACCCCCCTTTCCTATGGCACATATCCATCGCGGCTATACACATAGGAACAAAGGCAGTCCTATACCCAACATGGCAAGCCCCTTTTACATCTTAAAGGTAACCTCTAACAAGCTAGAAAAGATCCTATTATTGAGCTAAAGTCAGAGCCATATGACTCTCACGGTTGCACTGTCAGTCCTAGCTTTTGCCGACAGATAAGTCCTTATGGAGGGCCGAGAGCAATATGATCGAAAGTCATTTGCTCCTTCGCCCTATGGATCAGTTATTATAAAACATGTTTTACCTTTAGTTGCATAGAACCATTAACCATTGTATAGACCATGTTCAGTTAGAGTGCTAGTAATCTACCCATATGCAATTAACCCATAGGAGTCAAGGAAACATGTCATCAAATGACTAGGATGTCCTTATGGTTATCAAAGTTAGACACATGCACATGAGTGAATGATTAAAGCGAATAGGACATCAAGGTAGGCCTATGCTATACTTGCCTTGGTTAGCAAACTCCTACTGATCCTGCTAGTCGTCAAAGTACTCCTGGTCACCAACGTTCTCCTCACTGTCTAAACACGACCAACACAGCAACATACAACATTCTAGGAACATTCATGCAAAGCAAACATTACTATAGTTAGAACAGTACACCAACAGTATAGAAAACAAATTAAAATGTTTATGAAAAGAATCTACATCTCGCTATGATCACGGCAACGTGAAGTTCATGAAAAACGGAGCTAAAACGCGAAAGTTATGATTTAAACGGGATTTCCTATAGCAATTTATTTAATTAAATCTAACCATGAAATTTAAAAGTTGCAAACATGATTAATAGTGGTACTAACACGTAGATTATGAAATTATGAAACTAACTGTTGATGCAAAAGTGGATCTGCAAACATAAAGGGCTAATACCCGAATCGATATCCAAGGCGTGCCAGTCGATTTGACCTGTTAATCGACAAGGATGAAGATACGAGCACTTTGGTCCTGACAACAGCGATACGCCCGGAAGTCATGGCCAAGAGGTACTCACGCGGAACTCGAGGATCGCCGAAGGTCACACTGAAGCGATGCAGCTCGCCGAATCAATGAGAACTCGTAAAGAGAAAATAATGCAAATTGACGAAGTCGCCGAAAAGTAAGTAGATGCAAATGGGAGTAAAAATTGGTTTTGATATTAATTGATATCTCTAATTACATTGCCCCTCACTCCATATTTATACCCTGATCTAAAGAGACACAACCAAACACAACTAGGACACCAAGCCCATATCTAAGGAAACACGTGACTCTTACATGAATCATACTCTAACAAATATAGAAAAGGAAATCAACTCCTATCTATTTCCCTGTCCGCCTCAATTACGATGGAAATCTCACCGTCCTCCTTCCCATCGGCATACCCCCTGTTTCATCGGCAATAGTCTTCAAGTCTTCCCTCATCAGCATACTCCTTGTTTCATCGGCAGTAGTCCTCAAGTCTTCCTTCATCGGCATACTCCCTGTTTCATCGGCAGTAGTCTTCAAGCCTCCCTTCATCGGCATCACCAGCTATTGGCAACCATCTTTACAAGCTGGCTTTCATCGGCTATCAAAGTATACAGTAACTTTCCCCTTGCCGATTAGTCCACTCCGATCATTTTAACACGTGCAAAAAATGGTGTCAACACATGCCCCCCAATTTTGGAGTATAAAACCATTAATGCTCCGAAATTTACTCCAGATTACCATAACTCATTCTCCAAGCCAAAACCTGATCTGTTATCAAATCCAATCAAATCTAATCCTGATTCACGCACTTCAGTAAATATCGCACAATCGCCAACCACTCTTGCCTTGATTATGGTTAAGATACCGAAACAATAACCCATCGGCAAGATCTTAATATGATAATGCTGTCATTTTCAGAATTAAAATATCCTGTACCGATATCTCTTCCAAGTCATGATTACTTGCCATCAACCCATCTGTACAATCCCCTGATTATCATGCGAACAGTTACCATATCCATCTGAACCACTTCGACCTACATGCGCACGGCATAGAGATAAGTCTAAAATACCCCTACTCTAAGCGGCTTATAAATAGATTCCTCCGGAACACTCGTCTTCTACCCTCAGACTCCAATCTTTGACATTTTCTCTTTCCAGCGGCGACTCCGACGAACCACTGCACGACCTCAATCAACAAGAACCCTTCTCCAGCGTTACCTCAAGTCTCCGGCTCGTGCCCTCATCTTCCTCAAGATAATGGCAATCAACTTCGACGTCCCCGCGGTTCGCTCCACTTCCATTACCTTTACTTTGATTCCCCTAGTTTTTGCAAATCCATACAGTTGGTGATTTTTCCTTTCTTTTGTTCTCCAGATCCTTCAAACTTAGGAACTGCGCAACAAATTAGTTATTCCAACTGATCAGCCGCATGTCCAATGCCTAGGACCAATGGGCAACCCAGATCCAACCGATCTGATTAATGCAGAGGTTAACAGAATCCCCTTTAGAGCCCAAAATTTCTCTCTGAATTTATGGAAAGACACATTCCAATCTTGGCCCAAAACCACCAAAGGGTGGAAAGATTGGTACTTAAGGGTTAATAGATCGATGCAAGTATACTGGGCAGAACGAAAGTTAGACCAATGCATTAGGTTATCTATTGCCGATATGCAGAAGAATGAATCGATGATGATTGCAGCTGCTTACTTCTGGTCAGACACAACAAACACTTTTATGTTTGGACATGGCCCAGCTACTCCTACACTTGCCGATGTCCACATGCTCACTGGCTTGGATATTTCAACTGCCGATGAAGGCTCCATTTATGGTAGAAAATCTGAATACAGGTTGAATACCCGCAACATCGGCGGTTGGACGGGATACATTCAAGAATACCAGAAGACTGGGACACTTAACCAGAGGGAACATGCCACATTCTTGAATATGTGGTTAGAAAAATTTATCTTCTGTGGTCGATCAGTAGGACCAACCAACGCCTTCCTCCCCGCAGCTGAACTTTTGGCTAATGGTGTAAGGTTTCCTCTTGGCCGACACCTTTTGAGCTCCACTTATCATCTTCTTCATCAAGTGTCTCAGAAACTTCTGCTTGGCGAACCCATCGGCAACCTAGGAGGCCCGTGGTGGTTTATCAACATGTGGCTGAATGCCCATATGCACAAATGTTTGCAATGGGACTTTTTTGCCCAACAATTCCCACGAGAAATTGCTGAAGACCATGTGCTTGGGGATGATGAATCGGCAACACGCTCACCCCTCAATTTTGGTGAAGCCATAATTGTCCTTCCTGGAACAGAGGCCAATGAAGACCAGATCGGCAGATTCTTCCAAAACTTCTACAATGGTCTTTCTCGTGATCATAGGGCCTGGGTACCTTATATTGACGAGGAAAACAGATTTCCCCTTCTTTTCAACTTTGCCGATGACACCCTGAATCAGGATAAGGAACTCATGATGGCCATCATTACTCCCAGGGCAATTCCAGTAAATACATTTGGTAGCGGGAAAAACACCAACATTTCATATGAATTTTACAACCCATCGGCAGTATCCCGTCAATTGGCTTTTGGGCAACTGCCAATCAAACTTTGCTTTGCTGATGTGATCAAACATAGGGAAACAATCACCTGTGGAATAGATTGGAACAAGGTAGTACAACTCTCCCCCGATGCTGATACCACAGATGTTGATATATCCACCTGGACACCAGTATCCTTCATCACCGAGTCATACAAGCAATGGTGGCGAGAGTGGAAGGAACAACTGTTTGCAACTTCTGCTCACACATATCGGCACATGATTGACCCTGAATATGCCATCCCTGACGACGTAGTAAGTTTCTTTTAACTCCTTTTTGCTTTTTCCCTACATATATCAGTAACTCTCTTATGACAGGTTAACAACCCAGCACCATCGGTGAGCAAAAGTGGGAAACCCTTCGATCTTCAGCCTGCTTCCCCGATATCACTGATCGGCTACAACGCCCCCACCTTAACTGCTTTGACCCACCAGAAGATCCGTACCAAGACCATCACCTCTAAGTCCAAATTGGCTACAGTTAGGGCCACTCCATCGGCTACTGCTACAACCTTGGTCAAGGCATTCAAGGTAACAACCTTGTTTATTTCTACTTATACCGATTACAAACTGTATTAACATTAATCATCAGGGGGTAAGAGCTGCCACTGGATCGTCATCGGCAATTCCTCCGATATCAAGCACCACTTCTTTTGACAAACCTTCAGAGGTATTCTCTTGACTTCTCATTTTATCCGTTAAATATCATACCTTACACTTGTTTTGCAGCAACAATTGGGTACATCGGCAAGCGTACCAGACGTCCAAGCTTCACAACCAACAAGTGCCGATGCCCCCAGCTAATCATCGCCGATGCCCAAGCAAAGCGCAAAGCTTTAACAGATGCCGAGGCATAGCCAAAACGACAAAGGTCCATGCCGATCCCTACATCTGCCCCAATGTCATCGGTCATCATACCTCAAGAGCCAACCACTGATGAAGTCACAGAGGACATCCCATCGGCAAGCTCAGCCGATCCCTCACACGGCACACTCCAGGTTGTTTCTTCCAGTCAAGCACAGGAAATTGCCTTGAAACAGGTAAACCGATTAACCTAGCTGATTTACAATATTCATATTTATCCTTAACCGACCTCCTTTTCTTTCTCTCAGGAACAAGACTCCCCAAATAGCCTATTCTCCTTCGCTATTGACATCTCTGACGATGATGGAGAGGAAACAAGTTCTTCCCTTGCACTGGGAACAATATCGGCAGAAACTAAGTCCAGGTTGGAAGCTCTCCTGAACTTGCTACAGCAGGATACCGCCCAACTGGTAGATGACTCAGACCCCGCAAAGGCAATTTTCAAAACAATCCGTGGCCAGGTCCCTGCCGATGTTGAAGAAGTACTCTTCCCAGCAGCCCATTTAGAGAGTCGCCAACTACAATATCAACGGGCTGCTCAACGTATTGCCGATAGAGCAGCTCAGGCTCAACTCAAAGAAGAGATGCTACAACTGAAACAAATTGCCGATGAGAAGCACAAGGGCATCGGCAACTTGTAGACTTCGGGTGCTGAACTTAAGCAGAAAATCTTGGATTTATCAGCAAGGAAGATGGCTCTATTGGCTGAATTGAAGGAAATCGATGCAGCCTTAACTCATGCTCAACAAGAAGAAAGCCAGCTACCCAATGCCATCAAAACCCTTCAGCAAGAAAGAGATATCCAGGCTCGCAAAGCTTTGGCCATAAAGAAAAAACTCAAGCCTGTGGAGGGTACTGCCGATGACGATATCAAAGAAATGGAGGAAGCCGAGCAGATTCGTCTGCGTGCGATATTAGCTATCCAATCCTTGTTGAACTTGTAATCTTGTTTATTGTATCGACACTTTATGAGACATTGACATCCTTGCATAATTCTAGCCGATAGGACTGTTATCGGCACTTATACTTTTATGCATCCATCCAGATACTAGGGTAATATTTCTTTAAATATTTTCCATTTAATGCTCTAGGAAACATAACCCCTTCGAGGGTTTCTAGAATATATGCGTTACCAGGAACAGACTAATTTATCCGATATGGACCTTCCCAATTAGGAGACCACTTTCCAAACTTTGAACTTTTAGTCCCAATCGATAAAACCAATTTCCAGACCAGATCTCCATCGGCAAACTCCTTTATCTTCACCTTCTTGTCATACCATCTGGCTACTCTTTTCTTATTTTCTTCGATGCTAACTAAAGCCCTTAACCGATGACCTGCCACATCTTCCAACTCATCCTTCATAAGAGTATTATAATCATCGGCTGTCAGCTGATCTTGAGAACGTATTCGCCTAGAGCCAACTTTAATTTCCCAAGGCAATACTGCATCGTGTCCATATACTAACTGATAAGGCGTTACTTTGGTTGCACCATGACATGACATCCGATATGACCACAAGGCTTCATTTAATACTGTATGCCACCTCCTAGGATTTTCTTCAATTTTGCGCTTAATGAGTTTGATGATCCCTTTGTTAGAAGCCTTAGCTTGACCATTAGCTTGAGCATAATATGGAGAAGAATTTAAAACTTTAATTCCCATACCTACAGCAAACTCATCAAATTCTCCTGATGTAAACATAGTGCCCTGATCGGTAGTGATAGTCTGAGGAATACCAAATCGGTAAACAATATGCTCTTTCACAAAATCAATCATATTAACCGATGTCACCTTTTTCAAAGGAATTGCCTCAACCCATTTTGTGAAATAATCGGTAGCAACCAGAATAAATTTATGTCCCTTACTCGATAGCGGATAAATCTGACCAATGAGATCAATAGCCCATCCCCAGAACGGCCACGGTTTGATTATAGGGTTCATAGCCGATGCAGGCGCTCTTTGAATATTACCAAACTTTTGACATCCCTGACATCCTTTAAAATATTTAAAACAATCTTCAAGAATAGTCAGCCAATAGTATCCATTCCTTCTGATCATCCACTTCATCTTGAAAGCCGATTGATGCGCACCACACACTCCTTCATGAATTTCACCCATCAAAGTTTTCGATTCATCACTGCCAACACATCTGAGTAAAACTCCATCTATAGTTCGATAATATAATTCATCATTGAGGAGCACATACTTAGTAGCTTGGAACCTTATACGTCTCTCAACCTTTCTATATGGATCCTTTAAATAATCGACAACCTCCTTCCTCCAGTCATCGGTATCAACTGCCGATGTTAGCACTTCCTGAATAGGCTGATACCCTGAAGCATGCTGAGCTAGTCGATTAGTTTTCTCATTATGCAACCGAGAGATATGTTCAAGACGAAAATCTCTAAATCCTTTCAACAATTGTAAATATCTTTCATAATACGAAATCAAAGCTTCACTTCGGCATTCATAAATTCCAGCCAATTGATTTATAACTAGCATAGAATCACCAAAGATTTCAACAGCATCGGCATGTATCTCCTTTAGTAATTCTAACCCTTTTATCAAGGCTTGGTATTCAGCCTGATTGTTTGTCGATGTAGCAACAATCGGCAATGAAAACTCATATTTCCTTCCTTGAGGTGAAATCAACACAATGCCGATACCTGCTCCTTCACCGCATGTGGAACCATCGAAGAAAAGTGTCCAAGGGGCAATCTCCAGAGAGTCCACTGTATTATAATGCTGAGTAACGAAATCAGCCATAACTTGCCCCTTAACTGCCTTGGTCAATTCGTAACGTAGTTCAAATTCTGATAATGCTAAAATCCACTTGCCGATTCTACCACTTAATATCGGCATTGACAGCATGTACTTGACTATGTCGTCTTTGCATATGACCGTACATTCGGCAGATAACAAATAATGTCTCAATTTGACACAAGAAAAGTATAAACATAGACATAATTTTTCGATGGCCGAATACCTTATCTCAGCATCCACTAATCTTCTGCTTAGATAATAAATAACACGTTCTTTCCCTTCAAATTCTTGAATAAGAGCTAAACCAATAACAGTATCATCAGCTGACAAATACAACCTGAAAGGCTTCCCGTGTTGAGGTGGAACTAGCACTGGAGGATTTGTTAAATATTTCTTAATTTCATCGAGGGCTAACTGCTGCTCAGCTCCCCATACAAATTCCTGATCGGCCTTCAATTTAAGTAATGGACTGAAAGCCTTGATCTTACCCGACAGATTAGATATGAATCTTCTAATGAAATTAATCTTACCAATCAAAGATTGTAATTCAGTCTTATTGGCAGGAGCAACCACCTTGTTAATTGCATCAATAGACTTCCTACTGATTTTGATGCCCCGCTGATGCACCATAAAACCCAAGAATTGACCTGCCGATACACCAAATGCACATTTATTAGGATTCATCTTCAATCCATGCTTCTTTGTACACTCCAATATCTTTCGTAGATCGGCTAGATGTTTTGTGACATCTCCAGACTTGATCACCACATCATCAATGTAGATCTCCACTAATGTGCCGATGTATTCATGAAAAATAAAGTTCATAGCTTTCTGATAAGTAGCACCGGCATTTTTCAAGCCAAACGTCATGACTACCCACTCAAACAACCCTACATGACCTGGACATCTGAAAGCAGTCTTGGGAATATCTTCTTCAGCCATGAATATTTGATTGTAGCCTGCATTACCATCCATAAAGCTGATAATTTGATGTCCGGTTGTCCGGTTGCAGCACCAATCAATAAATCAGCAATCAGCATTGGATAGCCATCCATCGGTGTGGCTTTGTTGAGATTCCTGAAATCAATACAAACACGAAGTTTTCCATTTTTCTTATAAACAGGAACCACATTAGAGATCCACTCTGCATATCGACACTGCCGAATAAACTTTGCCTCAATTAATTTAGTTATTTCGGCCTTAATATCAGGAAGTATATTAGGGTTGCATCGGCGTGCTGGCTGCTGATGTGGCCGAAATCCAGATTTGATAGGTAACCGATGTTCAACTACCGATCGGTCTAATCCAGGCATCTCAGTATAATCCCAAGCAAAACAATCTTTATACTCCTTTAACACATCAATTATTTGCTACTTACACTTGGAATCTAACTTAGCACTAATAAAAGTAGGTCTTGGCCTATCGCCATCACCGATATCTACTTCTACTAAATCATCTGCCGATGTGAACCCTTGACCTAATTTTCCATCATCGGCAAACCTATCCATTAAAATTCTTCTTCAGAACCGACTGCTTGGATCGGTGGAATTTCATAATCAGCAACTCTAAGGAACTCTTTTTCCCAAGCTTCTCCTGATATGCATTTAGTTCGCTCATAAGTATCTGATTCTGCCGATGCGATGATATAAGAAGAATCACCAGGGACAACCTCAATCTTATCCCCAATCCACTGTACGAGGCATTGATGCATTGTAGAAGGAACACAACAATTAGCATGAATCCAATCCCTCCCTAGAAGCAGATTATATGCACCCTTGCCGTTAATAACAAAGAACGTCGTTGGCAAGGTTTTGCTGCCGATGGTCAATTCAACGCATACTGCCCCTTTAGCCGGTGACACATTGCCTTCAAAATCTTTCAGCATCATATCGGTTTTGGTCAAGTCTTGATCTCCCTTACCAAGTTTCCGATACATCACATAAGGCATAATATTAATCGCAGCCCCTCCATCAATAAGTACCTTAGACACAGGCTGCCCATCAACTCTGCCCTTCACAAACAAAGCCTTAAGATGCTGTCTCTCGTCATCGGTAGGTTTCTCAAAAATAGCCATCATTGGATCTAGTGTCAACTGAGCTACTTGATCAGAGAGAACAACTTCTTCCTCATTATCAGATAGTGCCAAAAATTCCATCGGCAACATGAATACCATATTAACATCTGCCGATGGACCCTTATTTTTGTGTTTTACCTACCACTACTGATGACCGGACCTCTCATTGGAGGAATTTTCCTCTTGGTATAAATCCTCCTGACGCTCACGTTGCATCCTCCTTCTCTGTGTCTTTGTTAGACCCTCCGGGCACTATCGAGGAAACTTGGTTTTCCAAACCGGCTGATAACAGGTCCTAGTCGATTCTACATGGCGTATATTAGGGTCCCTGTAGAATATTTCCTCATCGGGAACTCTTGCATTCGTCATTTCCTCAAGCTCCTCTTGATTCCTTGGAAAATATCCAGCGCGTTTACCAAGCCTTTCATGTACACTAAGTCTGCCCCCTAGCCGATCATGCATTGATGCTCTGCTTCTGATCGGCTCATTGATAAATAAACCCTGATTGCCAGGTTGAAATCTTCTTTCTGACCGATTGACCCCATAATAACCATTGCACTCAGGGCAATTTTCAACAGTTGGCAATTTAATACCTTCTTCCCAGCAATGGATAAAAAACAGGCACCTTCAATGATCTTTATGCCGATGCCACTCTTCCCAACGTCTTTCTTCTTGCTGTTGTTGATATCGATCATTACGCTGACGCCAACCCTCCTGCTGCCTTTGATGAGTAATCACAATGCCAGGTCGAGGAGGTTTTTTGGAACTACTGCTTTCTCCCAGCAAACCCTTACTTTTTGCATCATCGGTAGTTATCCGATGTTGGGGATCCACTGATGTGTTTTTCTCAGCAGCCTCGGACGTCAATACCTTGGTCTTCCCTTTGGCCTCCAACGTATTTGCTGGAAAAGGGTGTTGATCAATTTTCATCGGCCTTTGGGCATTGGAAGTACCAAACTTAATTCTCCCAGATTCAATAGCTGATTGTAACTGTTGCCTGAACACCTTGCACTCATTTATACTGTGTGAAGTTGCATTGTGCCATTTGCAGTACAAGATCTTCTTCAACTCTTCTGCTGATGGGATCACATGATTAGGTGACAGCTTAATTTGGCCCTCTTGAAGCAGAAGATCAAATATTTTGTCAGCCTTGGTGATATCAAAGGTAAACTTTTCTGGCTCTTTTTGACCAAAGGGATAAGATATTAGCTTTTTATTCTTAACCCACTCAGCTAATCTGATAACTGTTTCTTCATCAGAATCAGAATCTCCTACTTCTTCAACAAATGATACCTTTTTACTCCAATTCTTTTTAGGTTCAAAAACCCTAGTATCTTGATTAGAGATCCTTTGCACAAGATGACTGAGGCTTTCAAACTTCTGAGAAGCATATCTGTCTTTAAGATGTGGCAATAACCCTTGGAAAGCCAGATCGGCAAGCTGCCGATCATCCAGCACCAGACTGTAGCACTTATTTTTTACATCTCGTAGTCTTTGTACAAAGCTCTCTACCGATTCATCATTGCGCTGTCTCAATCTTACTAAATCGGTAAGCTTCTTTTCATGGATTCTAGCAAAGAAATACTTATGAAATTGTTTTTCTAGATCAGCCTAGGTAATAATAGAATTTGGTGGTAATGAAATGAACCACGTAAACGCCGATCCAGACAAAGATGATGAAAATAATCAAACTCTTAATTCATCTCTGCTAGCTGCCTCTCCACATTGAATAATGAAGCGATTGACGTGTTCCATTGTTGATGTATCATCCTGCCCGGAGAATTTAGTGAAATCTGGTACCTTGTACCGATTTGGGAGAGGAATTAAATCATATGCAGGAGGATATAGAGTCCGATAAGAATAAGTATTGACCTTGGGCTTTATCCCAAACTGATCCTTCATAATTTCTGCTATCCTATCGGCCCAAAAAGCATCAGCTTCCTACTAACGAACTGGCTGAATTTCTACAGGAGGTACCTGCTGATATCCTTCCACATATCTTTGTGGCCCACGATCTCCAGCAATCGACATATTTGCCGTTACTTGTGGTCCATTAACCTGTTGGAAAGGATTCATCGGCTGAGCTGCCGATGCTTGATTCTGGACACCAGCTTGCATATAACCTTGTTGAATCCCTGCAATCTGTTGATTTTGCTGAACTGTATGTTGAACAGGTAACTGTCCTGACCAACCATTATTAGAACCCATCGGTACAAAACTTACCGATGGCTGGTAATTTGCTGGCATTGTTGGATAATTATAACCAGCTTGAGGCATAAACTGAACCCCAGTTTGACTCATAACAAGGGCTTTCTGCTGCATCGACAGTAAGCTTGCCGATGGATTTGAACTGGGCATTTGAACCAAAGGCATCTAGAAACCCCCTGGAGTTGGTTGCACAGTAGTTGCTGTGGCATATTGAGGCACTTAGACCATCGGCGAAACAGCCGATGGTATAGGAGCTTTTCCTACTGCATCAAACACTTGAGGTAATCTAGGATTGAAAGCAGATGACTCTGGAGGCATACCATATCCCCACCAATTAGTAGGAATCTGGCTATTCTAAGACACAGGGCCTGACATAGCTGATGCCGATAGATCTGTACTAAGCTGAATTCATCCTCCTAGTAGTACCGGATCTGATCGTATCGGTGTAGATTGAATATTAGGTAAGCCTGCCGATACTGGAGAAGAAGTAACTTCTGTACCCACAACGGCCGAGGGAGCTGATGGAGTATTGACAGATGTCGGCTCTGATACTGCGATAATGTTCCCCGCATCGATCTCGGAATTGAACATATTGATCGGATTGATTGGTCCCACTGGGCGTGCCAAAAGATGTGTTGATGCAAAAGTGGATCTGCAAACACAAAGGGCTAATACCCGAATCGATATCCAAGGCGTGCCAGTCGATTTGACCTGTTAATCGACAAGGATGAAGATACGAGCACTTTGGTCCTGACAACAGCGATACGCCCGGAAGTCACGGCGAAGAGGTACTCACGCGGAACTTGAGGATCGCCGAAGGTCGCACTGAAGTGATACAGCTCGCCGAATCAATGAGAACTCGTAAAGAGAAAATAATGCAAATTGACGAAGTCGCCGAAAAGTAAGTAGATGCAAATGGGAGTAAAAATTAGTTTTGATATTGATTGATATCTCTAATTACATTGCCCCTCACTCCATATTTATACCCTGATCTAAAGAGACACAACCAAACACAACTAGGACACCAAGCCCATATCTAAGGAAACACGTGACTCTTACATGAATCATACTCTAACAAATATAGAAAAGGAAATCAACTCCTATCTATTTCCCTGTCCGCCTCAATTACGATGGAAATCTCACCGTCCTCCTTCCCATCGGCATACCCCCTATTTCATTGGCAATAGTCTTCAAGTCTTCCCTCATCAGCATACTCCTTGTTTCATCGGCAGTAGTCCTCAAGTCTTCCTTTATCGGCATACTCCCTGTTTCATCGGCAGTAGTCTTCAAGCCTCCCTTCATCGGCATCACCAGCTATTGGCAACCATCTTTACAAGCTGGCTTTCATTGGCTATCAAAGTATACAGTAACTTTCTCCTTGTCGATTAGTCCACTCCGATCATTTTAACACGTGCAAAAAACGGTGTCAACACTAACGTAATTTGAACGGGTCGATTCGGAGCTAAAACGACGATTCTATGAGCAAAACAGTGCAATGACATTTCTGTAAATACTGAAAACATATTTTGGACTAAAACAATATACTTTATGTTTTCAAAAGGGGAAAGCGTACTCAAGAAAAGTGTTATGGATGGTGGGTTCTATTTGTCCGAACTCGAGGGGCTCTTTAGCAAAATCACCCACGAAGGGGTATCGGCCACTCAGAGCCGTTGATCAAGCAACAGACGGCTCAGATTAGAGAGGGGAAGAGAGAGAAACGGCAGTGGTGGCCAGAACAGTGCGGCCACAGCGGTGCAGCCATTGCCGGCGGTGAGGAGGTCACAGGCGCGCGTGGAACTCGGCCTATGGGCCATGGTTCGAAGAACCGAGGGCACCGGGAGATGGCGGGGGAGAAGGGGGCCTTGGCCAGGCCGATACGGTGGCCGAGGGACGCGGCTGAAGCAGTGGTCGCCATGGCCAGCGCCATGGAGCTCTTGGGCGCATGCGAAACAGGGTCTACGGGCCATGAAACAAGCAAGTAACAGCACAGGGAGAAAGAGGGAAGCACGGCGAAGCTCACAGCGGGGAAAATCGATGTCGACGGCGGCTCGGGGACGGCGGACCACGCGGAGTGCGGACGGTGGATCATGACGTTCTCCGATGCGGTAGTTGTTGCTTCTATAGGCACGGTTGAACGCGAGAGGGAGCAAGGAACACAGCAGGGGGAGCGGCTCGGGCGGGGCTTCCTTTTTGTAGAGGTAGGGGCATGGGGGAACGCTCCCACGACGCACGACGTGGGCTTGGCGGTGGTTACGCTAGGACCGGACGCAGGCATGGGACGCACTGGAGGAGGGGGACGGCGCCGATAGGTGGGCCTAAGCCATCAGTGGCTGAGGCACGGGAAGGGCGCGGCGGCAGTTACCGGCTCACCCGAGTGGGCCGGCGCCTTGCTGTGCTGGCGCGGTGCGCAAGGGGGGATGCCGAGCTGGGCTGGCGGGCTGGCGTAGAGGGAGAAAGGGGAGCTAGGCCAGCGGGGAAATGGCCTGCGGGCCGAATGAGGAAGAGAGGGGAGAAAAGAAGGAAATTCTTTTTTTTTCAAATAAAATTTCCAAACTCATTTTCAAGTTGAATTTGAATTCAATTCAAATTTTAGTCAAAGCTAATCATTACAAAAACAAATGTGCAGCAGCATGAATGCATCAACATGTTTCTATCCTTATATTGACTTTTAATTTCATAAAAATATTATTTCCTAAATTTGAAATGCACATATAATTGCCTAATTAAATCAAATTTTTCTTATTTCAAAAGACTGAAATTTTTGGGTGTTACAGTTATTGCTAATGCTAATGCTCAAATATCTCAAACCTGGACTGTACTTAAACGATGAATGAAATCGAGATTTATTCCTCCGTACTATCAGCGTGATCTGCGATTAAAACTATAACATTTAAATCAAGGTAGTAAGACTGTTGAGGAATATTATCAGGAGCTTTTAATTGATCTAGCACATAGTAACATATAAGAGGATGAAATGGATAAGTGTTCTAGATTTTTTTGGAGGTTTGCGTCATGAAATACAGGATGTTCTTGACTATAAAGAATGGACTAGATTTTCCTAGTTATATCATTTTGCTCTTAAAGCTAAAAGGGAAGTACAGGGACGACAACCTAGGCGTTCCATGAATCTATCCACTCCTTCACGTCCAACTAAGGTGAGTAAATTTTTTGATGTGCAGACACCACCAGCACCTGTAAAGAAGAGTTCTTCTATCACACCTTCTTCTAGTGGATCTGCTACACCTTCCTCTAGCAGCTCTTCTAAAATTATTTGCCACCGCTACAAGGACATGGGACATATTGCTAAAGAATGCCCTAGCAAACACACATATATTGCTACTGATGATGGTGGGTATGCTAGTGCTAGTGATGAAGAGAATGAATTTGTACTTGCAATTGATCTTTATGCAGATAAATTTGCGGATAGTGCTGAAGATCCTGATGAGGTAATTGATAGTGTGACATGCACTGCAAACTTCAAATCAATCCTTGTTCAGCGTGTTTTGAGTACACAAGTTGAGCCAGTAGACAAGCTACAACACCACAATTTGTTTCAAATGTTCCTCATTGTCAATAATTTCCGTGTTCATGCTATAATTGATGGAGGAAGCAACAATAACTTGGTAAGTTCTGAGCTTGTCAAGACCCTTGGTTTATCTACATGTGCTCTTCCACATTCATACCATGTTCAGTGGTTCAACAATAGTGGTAAGGCAAAGGTAACATAATCTGCTCGTGTGCATTTTTCTATCGAATCATACCATGATTATGCTAATTTTGATGTCATGCCTATGCAAGCTTGTTCACTTTTGTTAGGCCACCCTTGGCAATATGATAATAATGTTCTACATCATGGTAGGCAAAATAGATATACTTTTATATTTAAGGAAAATACCATTGCTTTACTTCCTTTAACTCCTACTGAAATTGTACAATATGAAAAGGAACTTGCTTAAAAGAAAAAGAAAGACCATGATAAAGACTTTAGCAAACCAACAAATGAACCATCAAGTAACATAAAAGAAGTTTTATTTGCTCTTAAATTTATTCTTGCTGATCATGATGAACCTTGTTATGCTTTAACTTGTACATCGCCTATATGTCCACTTGGTCCTGCTTCTAGTGCTATGCCTCTTGTTGGTACTAACCTTTTACAGGAGGAGGATGAATTCCTAGCCAGGAAGCCACCATGGCAGCCGCCTTTGCGAAGGAATGGGCGCCAAGATGAACGTCTTCTTCCGGAGCCATCGTTGCTGTCATCCAATGGAGGAGACGATCTACTTCAGTCGGGGACGACTTCAATTCAAGAAAGGGAGGATGATGAGGATGTTACTTCTTCATCGCATACAAGCCAAGGAGAGGAGGAGGTCCAGCATGGGTGTCCAATTCATCTTTCTCATGGTGGAGGCCTAGTCTAACTGAAGTTGGAGCCTATCTTGGGTTCCAGGACTAGTCTGCCTTAAACTGGTCACCCAGGACGCATTCGGACTCCATTTTTGATGATCCACATATGGTTGGAAAGCTAATTTGATAAGGAAGCTAATGAAAGTGGTCTCATGTCAAAAGCCCTTCGAAATCAACAGAAATTGTCGAAATAAGTCAGCGTCCAGAATCTGCCAGGGTGCTGCGACACCATCCTTTGATCCATTTGACCGTGTATCGTGTTTGGGCCCATTAGGTGGCGTGTCTAGGGGGGTGGTGCCCAAGACTCTATAAATAATAGCCGTCGCTCTCCTTAGGGTTTGAGTTTTATTTAGTTTTTGATTTCCTTGTAAAACAGACATCGTTTTGCTCCAACTGTGCCGCCAAGGCTGCTTGCTGTGAACCAGGGCCCCAGTTCTTGATCTTATTCTCCTATGGCGATTAGTCCTTTTGAATAAAGACTTAAACTCTTTCTCGTTATCATAAGCCTCATATTTATTTTGCAATTTCAGATTGCGTTCATCCCGTTCTTGCTTGTGTTCTCGATTCGCTTGCAGGAAAGCCTTCTCGGCGAGGTCAATCGCGTTCGCATGGTTGATAACCAACAGAGCAGTGGTATAACGGTTGTGGGGGTCTGAATCAATCTTGGTTCGAAGCCTAGATTGTGAACATCATGTCTCCACTAATCAACACTATCATACCTTTTAGAAGATTGGGCCTAGTCTACATCACAAGGCCAAGTGCGAGGATCAAGACGAGGGCCCCTCCACATAGAGGGGTAAAAAGAACAAGAAGGATAGGCGCCGACTGGCCAACTCCGCATTGGTTGCCGTAGCCGATCGCACAGGCAAGCAGCCCCAGCATGGCCAGCTCAGCCACTTCAACAAGCTCATGGATCGTCCATGTACCAACCACGCCTACCCCATCAAGCACCTCTATAAGGATTGTGAGCTCCTCAAGCACTTCCTACAATAGGCCGACGGGCCGAAAGAAGGAAAGGGCAAGGAGGTAGTAGCCAAGCAAGGAGGTGTGGCGGGCAAGGATGGGAACAAC
This sequence comes from Miscanthus floridulus, assembly GCF_019320115.1. Taxonomy (NCBI): domain Eukaryota; kingdom Viridiplantae; phylum Streptophyta; class Magnoliopsida; order Poales; family Poaceae; genus Miscanthus; species Miscanthus floridulus. The sequence goes on along the minus strand of NC_089580.1, from coordinate 37,937,245 downwards.
TTTCCTGACCCTGAGGAATGCATCATGATCTTCGGGGGCTCCAATGCCATCTACTCCAAGTGCCAGCGCAAAGTGCGCTACAAAGAGGCATGCGTCGCCGAGACAGCCATCACCACCTTCCTTCATTGGTCAGAATCTCCAATCACCTTTGATCAGAGGGACAACCCTTCTCACGTCGCTAGACTGGGTCGCTACCCACTCATCATCGACCCCATCATCCGCAAGAAGCGCCTCACCAAGGTGCTGATGGATGGAGGCAGCGGCCTCAACATCCTCTACGTCGACACCCTTGACACCATGCACATCCCCCGGTCGAAGCTCTGTCAAGTGAGCTCTCCTTTCCATGGCATGATCCTAGGGATGTAGGCACACCCGCTCGGGCAGATTGACCTACCTGTCATGTTTGGTGACCGAGCCAACTTCTGCTTGAAGGTACTTACCTTTGAGGTGGTGGACTTATCGGGGTCTTACCATGCCATCTTGGGGTGGCCATGCTACGCTAAGTTCATGGTGGTCTCCAACTACACCTACCTGAAGTTGAAGATGTCAGGACCAAACGGCATCATCATTGTGGGTAGCACCTTTTCGCACACCTACACATGCGACCACGAACATTACGAGCTCGCCACTGCCGTCATCAACTCATCTAGGCTCCCACGGCTTGGGGAGTTGTCGACCCCAGCTATCCTAGACTGTAACAAGCCAACCTTCTCAACTGCCTTCCACCCACTCGAGGAAACTAAAGCGGTGGGGATCGACCCCACAGACCCCACCAAGACGATGCGGATCAGGACCCAACTTCTAGCCAAATAGGAATGCGAGCTCACTGACTTTCTATGTGCCAATCATGATGTCTTCACATGGAAACCTTCTGACATGCCGGGCATACCGCGGGAGGTCGCTGAGCACACATTATGCCTCGTCCTAGGCTCAAAGCCTGCCAAGCAATGCCTGCATCGCTTTGATGATGAGAGGCGTGGGGCCATAGGCGAGGAGGTCACCAAACTCCTGGCAGCCAGATTCATCAAGGAGGTACACCACTCTAACTGGCTCACTAATCCTGTTCTTGTTAAAAAGAAGACCAGGAAATGGAGAATGTGCGTTGATTATACTGGCCTCAACAAGGCGTGTCCGAAGGACCATTTTCCTTTACCACGCATAGACCAGATAGTCGACTCCACCTCAGGATGCGAAATCCTCTCCTTTTTGGATGCCTACTCTGGCTATCACTAGATCGCGATGAAAGAGTCTGACCAGCTCACGACTTTGTTGATCACTCCATATAGTTCATACTATTACGTAACCATGCCTTTCGGTCTGAAGAACACTAGTGCCACCTATCAGTGGTGCATGTAGCAATGCTTCACCGATCAAATCGACTCACTCGATCAGCCTAACCAGGTTGAGCGGCCAAAACCAACAATTGCCGTCTATGTTGATGACATAGTGGTCAAAACGGCTCAAGCCTACGACCTGATCGCAAACTTAGCCATAATGTTCTTGAACCTCTGAAGGTTTAACATCAAATTGAATCCTGAAAAATGTGTTTTTGGGGTTCCAAAGGGGAAGTTACTTGGATACATTGTGTCCAAACGTGGCATCGAGGCCAATCCTGAAGAAATCACAGCCATCTCCAACATGAGTCCTGTATGTAACGTCAACGGCGTACAGAGGCTCACTGGCTATTTGGCCACCCTGAGCCGGTTCATCTCCCGGCTTGACGAATGAGGGATGCCTCTCTACAAGCTTCTCAAAAAGATAGATGCTTTTGTCTAGATTGAGGAAGCACGTAGGCTTTGGAGAGCCTCAAAGCATCACTGATGTTGGCCCCAATCCTCGTCACTCCTGAATAGGGAGAACACCTCCTCTTCTACTTCACGGTAAGGAACCATGTGGTGAGCGCCGCCCTAGTCATCGAAAGGGAGGAGCTAGGACACCACTTTAAGGTCCAATGACCTATATACTTCATTGGGGAGGTACTCACCGACCCCAAGGTCCGGTACCCCTAGGTGCAAAAACTCCTATACGCCGTGCTGATGGTGACCCGGAAGCTCCTGCACTACTTCACCGACCACAAAGTCTTGGTCGTCACATCATACCTACTCGGAGATATCATCTGCTACCACAATGCCATGGGATGAATCTCTAAGTGGGCACTTAGGCTAAGGGGCCACGACATCAGGTATATCCCCCGTGCCGCTATTAAGTCTTAGGCTCTTATGGATTTTGTCGCCGAATGGATAGAGGTCCAGCACCCGACCCCAGATGTCACCCACTAGTACTGGACGATGTACTTCAATGGGTCTGTAATGGTGCCCAGCTCGAGGGCTATAGTGGTTCTAATCTCCCTGGATGGGAGTAGGCTCCGCTATGTAATCTGACTCCACTTTTCAGCCTCAAACAACACCGCAGAATATGAGGCCCTCATCAACAGACTATGCATTGCCATCGAGCTCGGTGCTATGTGGCTCTATGTCCATGGTGACTCAGAGCTGGTCGTTGACCATGTCATGAAGGAGTCCTCTTGCAAAAGCCCCCTCATGGTAGCATACTGCCAAGAGGTGTGCAAGCTCAAGGACAAATTCTAAGGGATCAAGCTACACCATGTCCCCCAAAAGGTCAATGATGCCACCGATTTTCTCACAAAATTGGCTATTAGGCGGGTTCCGTCTCTGGACAAGGTCTTCATCAACGACCTTCATGAACCGTCTGCCCATATCCTAGAAGGTCTGATCTAGACACACCCTGATGCCGACCCAGCGCTTGGGGCTCCGACCCCAATACCTCCGTGACGACGTCACCCGCCGACGTCGCCGTAGTGGCACTCGATCAAGTTGATTGGTGAGCACCACTACTTACCTACCTCCTTGAGGAGGTTCTCTCACTCAAAAGGACTAAAGCATGACAAATCACTCGATATGCTAAGACATTCATCATGATCGGTAATGACCTCTACAAATGAAGCCTGTTGAGAGTACTCATGAAGTGCCTCCCTACAGACCAAGGTAAGCAGCTCCTCCTCGAGGTCCATGCCAGAATTTATGGACATCACGTGGCCCTGAGGTCACTAGTTGGAAAAACCTTTTGTCAAGATTTTTACTTGCCCATCATGCTATGAGATGTAGAGGAGCTCCAAACCATCCCCATCACTTGGTTGTTCACGGTCTAGGGCCTCGACATGGTAGGACCTCTCAAAAAGGGCTCGGGCGGCTTCACTCACCTACTTGTAGTGATCGACAAATTCACCAAGTGAATAGAGGCGAAGCCCATCACCAACATCCGCTCGGAAGAGGCAGTCAAGTTCTTCCTCGACATCATCTACTAGTTCAGCATTCCTAACTGTATCATCACTGGCCATGGAACTAACTTCACTAGGAAAAAGTTCCTAGACTTCAGTGATGGATACGGCATCAGGATGGACTAGGCCTCAGTCAGACATCCAAGTACTAACAGTCAGGTCGAGCATGCCAATGGCATGGTCCGCTAAGGACTTAAGCCACGCATCTTTGACTGACTCAACAAGTACGCCGGGCGATGGGTTGAAGAGGTCCCAGTGATCCTCTGGAGCCTGAGAATGACCCCAAACTAATCTGCAGGGTTCACACCCTTCTTCCTAGCCAATGGAGCTGAAGTAGTGTTGCCCTCCGACCTCGACCACGGTGCCCCAAGTGTAAAGGCCTTCGACCATGACCGAGCCATGGAGGCTCAGCAAGACATAGTCGACCTACTCGAGGAGGCCCGCAAGATGACCATCATCCGCTTTGCTCGCTACTAGCAGACTCTCCGCAGGTACCATGAGAGGAAAATTAGAGGGAGAATCCTCGAGGTCGGAGACCTCGTGCTTCAAAGGACTCAATCGACCAAGAAGAAACACAAACTCTCTCCACCATGGGAAGGACTCTATACGGTGACCGAAGTGATTTGGCCGGGTGCCTACCTACTAAAGGATGACAATGGCGACATTCTCACCAACACTTGGAACATCAAACAGCTATGTCGTTTCTTCCCCTAAAAATTTGGTCTTACCGCTTTCTTTCACTTAACATTTGCTCCTACAAGCACCCTAGTCCAAACACTCTTGGCCTAGGTCGCTCGGGGGCTCCATGGGGGTGTGATACCACCTCTCTTTTTTACTAGCATATGGTAAATACCTTTTTACCCAAATGAAAGGGTAGTTTGTTCCTTTAATTATCTTACGTAACTTTGCTTTTAACATTCCGACCGATGTCACCCCACCACGACCTACGGTTACGAGCAGCTGAGCTTTGTGGGCCACGCCCGGGTTCTTAAGGTTGCAGTGTATGGTTCAAATGGGCAAGTGCGAAAAAGAAAGAATAAAAAACAAAGTTATGCTAGGGTAAAAATAAAGAACGGATGGGACAAGCTTCTCCTCATGAAGTGATTCCATCACAAAATGAAGTCAATGTATTCATGGATACAAAAATGTCTACACGGGGACTCCCCCATGAACTTATCACTTATACATATCAACTGTTTCTACTTTGTATACTATTGTGGCAGCCCGGTGACATCGGTTGATGGCGTGACCAGTGAAGGTAGGGGTTGCTCGCTCTCCGGTTAGACAACATTCGGCTCAGTTAGAGGCAGGACAATGTTCGCTTCTGAACTAGGCTCCACTCCATCCGTAGGCTGGATGACGTCTTCTTGAGGCGCACCTTCAGCCGCGCCTGCACGGTGAGCCTCCATGACCCATTGCGTAGAGACTTGCTCGGCCACCAACTGTGCGTGTGGCAGCAAGCTTTCCCCGAGCGCATGGATGGCCTCTAGGCTCTAATCATTGGTGTACCCACTGTAGATGGTGGCGAAGTCTAGGTCTGAGTGGTGCGTCGCCACCGAAGTCAGCACCCCCGATGTCCCATAGAACATCCCATCAGAGATAAGCGCCCAAACTTTGTCCGAGACCTCCACCAGTCGGATGGCGGGCGTGCTGGTGCTCGACGCTGACCTGAACACCTCCAAGACAATGACCTAGATGACATTATGGAGCTAATGAAGCTCCCCCACAAGAGCATGTCGCTCCTTAAGGGACTTGGCCAGTGCCTCCGTGCTCTGACCGATCATCGCCTTGGCCATCTCCAGGTCCTTCTCTAGAGAACCAACCTTTCTGCCTAGTTCTGGAAGAAGGATGACAAGCTCAGAAGCAAGTTAAAGGAAAAACTAAGACATCAACCAAAAGCAAAAAAGGTACATACCGAGGTAGGTGTTATCGAGGATGGAGAGTCTTCCTCCTACTAAGTCACCTGCTCACGCAGCCAAGCATTCACCTCCTCTATCCCAAGCACCTAGCCTCAGAGCATGAGCATTTCCTGGTCGACCTCTGACCGGGCCTTCCGCTCCAACTCTAGGGCCTCTAGGGAACTCTAGAGCGCCGCCTCAGTCTCCACTAGGGACTTCTAGAGTGCCGCCTTAGTCTTCGCCTGGTGGACCTTCACCGCGTCAAGTCCCTGTTCAGTGGCGGTCGCTCGCTCCACCACGAGCAGTTCCACCGCCTGTGCCTTCGTCGCCTCAGTTGCCTGGTCTTGAGACTCACGGTGAGTGGACTCTAGCTGGCGCTCGAGCTCGGTGACCCACCGCAACATCACGCCCTCCCAAGCGTTCTCCTCCTAGAGGAAACGAGACTTGTGGCTCGACATCTCCTCCAAGACCTGCAAAGCAAGAAGTAGGCGTACTGAGACAACTGATCAAAGACCAAGGAGTCAAGGACGAATGTAGAAGACTTAACTCTGCGATGCGGGGCAGGTCAACCATAACCACCTAGTGGATGGAATTGACCCACTCCACAGCCTCCTCAAGCTTCACCCTAGTTTGGGCGAGATCGGACTCCATGGTGAGTCCTCTCCCCCCAAGAACGTCCTAGAGCTGCACCTCCTGCTCATCCTAAAGGATGAACCGCACCTTCCTCGGGTCGCCAGGGTAGGGCCACCCTAGGTTGGTGGTCGCCCCTAACCCGCTAGAAGGCCCCACCAACGACCAGACCACCGCCAGCTCCTACGATGGCGGGATGCCCAGTGGCTCCACCCTAGTGCCCACCTCACTAGGGTAGGGGATCTCCACCTCCTCAACCTTGCGGCCCACTAGCAGTTGTTCCACCTCTAGTATGGCCACATCTCCTCCCGACCTCGATAGCTCCTACTAGGAGGGTGAGCCATGTGTCCTTCCACTGGGTGAGGCAGGGAGCCCGGTCTCCCTCCCCTCTTCTACCACAGCTGATGTAGGAAGGATCGCGAGGGTCACCTCCAACCCAGCCTCCACCATCACCACCAGGATCACCGCCAATGTCGTTGCCGCTGCTACCACCGTACTTGTGATCGATTGGGAGGGCGTAGCCCCTAGAGGGGAAGGTCGCACCACCACCACCCTGCTCTCCCCACCGCTCATCGCAACGCACTATAAGGTGGGCCTCCACTCCTCCCACATAGGGGGCAGGGCGATGCTCAACCCTATCAGTATCTGGCCACTGTCAAAAAAGTATAGGTCAGCCGCACTCCAAAAACTCAACTACGAGATCAAAAACAAACAAAGAAAAGCATACCGAGATGTAAGCGGCAGGGCTCTAAAGCCCTGACCTGCTGGCAATGGGCCTATTGGACGAGGGCCACACACAGGTCGTGAGCCACACCCCCTCACCTTGATCGGAGGGGGAGTCGACCCAACTGGCTCCTGATCGGCCTGTGAGTCACCGTGACCGTCGGCTCGAGGCACGCCGACCAGAGCAGCTGGCGGGGAGTCCCCCGGTTGCGGGTAGCATGCCGCTGGTGGCCCTAAAGATGCGCAGGTGCGAACCCGCTCGTCCGACCACCTGGCCTACTGAAAGGTCCTAATATGGCTAGAGGGGGTGAATAGCCTATTTAAAAATCTACAAACCAACTAGAGCAATTTGATTAGTATAACAAATAGCAAAATGCAAACTTGCTCTAGCTCTACAAGGGTTGTAAGCTACCTATCCAACAATTCTAGTTTCTACGATCACTAATCACACAATTTTCTATGTCACTACTCACTAAGAGCTCTCACACTTGCTACACTAAAGAGCTCCACTAGATGAACTTAAACTACAAAGCAAGCTCTCAATTCTAGCTACACTAAAGAGCTTGCTACAACTAGTTTGCAAGAATATAAATGAGTGAGTAGGGTGATTATACCACCGTGTAGAGGAGTGAACTAATCACAAGATAAATACTAAATCAATCACTAGGAGAATACCAAAGGGCAAGAGATAACCAATTTTTCTCCCGAGGTTCACGTGCTTGGTGGCACGCTAGTCCCCGTTGTGTCGACCAACACTTGGTGGTTCGGCAGCTAAGAGGTGTTGCACGAACCTCGTCCATACAATTGGACACCGCAAGAACCTACCCATAAGTGAGGTAACTTAATGACACAAGCAATTCACTAGAGCTACCTTTCAGCGCTCCGCCGGGGAAGGCACAAGACCCCTCATAATCACCATGATCGGAGCCAGAGTCAATCACCAACCTCCACTCAGCAATCCTCACTACTTCAAGCCATCTAGGTGGCAGCAACCACCAAGAGAAACAAGTGAATCCCACAGCAAAACACGAATACCAAGTGCCTCTAGATGCAATCACTCAAGCAATGCACTTGGATTCTCTCCCAATCTCACAATGATGATGAATCAATGATGGAGATGAGTGGGAGGGCTTTTGCTAAGCTCATAAGGTTGCTAGGTTAATGCAAATGGCCAAGTGAGTGAGCTTGAACCGACCATGGGGCCTAAATAGAAGCCCCCATGAAATAGAGCCGTTGGCTCCTCAGTCCACTGAAAAATGGGTCGACCGGACGCGCCGGTTAGATCGACCGGACGCTGGACCCCAGCGTCCGGTTGCGCGATGCACGCCACCTGGCCCCTGCTTTAAACGTTGATCACCCGATCTCAATGGTCATCAATACATTCAAGTTGTGACCGGACGCGCTATTTTGAAGTGACTGGAGATAGGACCTCAGCGTCTGGTCGTTTCCAGTAAGCATCCAGAGACAATTTTTCACGATTGGACGTGTCTGGTCACCCTTGATCGGACTTACCCAGCATTCGGTCAGTCACCCTCTTCACTGTAAACACAATGTGTATCACCTTTGTGCATGTGTGTTAGCATGTTTTCACAAACATTGTCAAGGGTGTTAGCACTCCACTAGATCCAAAATGCATATGCAATGAGTTAGAGCATCTAGTGGCACTTTGATAACCATATTTTGATACGAGTTTCACCCCTCTTAATAGTACGGCTATCGATCATAAATGTGATCACACTCACTAAGTGTCTCGGTCACCAAAACAAAAAAACGGCTCCTACTACTTATACCTTTACCTTGAGCCTTTTGTTTTTCTCTTTCTTCTTTTTAAGTCCAAGCACTTGATCATCACCATGGCATCACCATCATCATGTCATGATCTTCATTTGTTTCACCACTTGGAATGTGCTTCCTATCTCATAATCACATTGATAAACTAGGTTAGCACTAAGGGTTTCATCAATTCACCAAAACCAAACTAGAGCTTTCAATCTCTCCCTTTTTGGTAATTGATGACAATCCTTACATAAAGATATGAATTGAAATTTTATTGAATCCACGTTGCTTGCCCAAGCATATTTACCATGTGTAAAAGGATATGGACAAGTTTCATGAATCCCATATGGTAGCAATTGCTCCCCCTATATATGTGCTAAGAGTTTGGATTGAAGCTTGCACATATGCTTAGATAGGAAATATGGGAGACAATGTCTACCGAATGATGCTAAGGTATAAGAGATGGACCTTTAAAGCATGATACCAATCGGAGTGCACCAATATACCATCCTTAGCACCATTAGTAACTAGACATACACAAAAACTAGAATACCCCATGAGATCAACATTACAAGCAAGGGTCTAATTTCCATACGATGAATATAAGTCTAGTTACTTTAGCCTATGCATGCTAGTTTTTCATTTCACCATTCAAGCATATAACTAGCATACACCACACAAGCATGGATATTGAAATTTAAAACTTATGTCATGCAAGCAAATATATGAAATGCATATTCAAATGCAACATACAAGTTTATGAGCATGCTCCCCCTACTTGTGTGCATTTTTTATTGATCCCCTTACAATGTCATTTCATTTGTTTTCATTTGTTTGCTCCTCCTATCTTACTATCTTTGTGATTTTCTCTCCCGCTTTGTCAACAATTAGCACAAAAGGTGAAGTATAGATAGGTTGGGGTGAAACCATATGAAATGAGGATCATTTTCCCAATTTGGTTCAATCTAGATCACTTGCAAAAGATATTTAACTTGGTTTGATCCAAGGACAAGATTATTCACACCTCCAAATAAGGGTTATCTTATACCATGTTGAGTTAAACACTTATAGCTTATTTTCTAGATCAAACACTAGGTTTACAAGCCTACAAATATGTCATATGCTACCACTAGATCATTTCAAACATACAAGCAATAGTGGCACCATACAAGCATCAAATTTATTTGATTTTCATGAATGAGCCTAGGACATGATAGGAATGACTAGATGCACTAAACAAGTCCTTAGCAATGGATGGATGACATGTCAATCAACTTTACCTTGCTTCGCTCGAAGGAGAGACATGTCATTTAATGGGGGGTGCATCAACATATATTGGAGAAGTCAAGTATGTTCAATTCATTCCTTAGCTTGCAAAACCTCTTCTCATCAAGTGGCTTGGTGAAGATATCAGCAAGTTGATCTTCGGTGCCCACACTCTCAATGCAAATGACCCCTTTTTGTTGGTGATCTCTTATGAAATTATGGCGGACATCTATGTGCTTTGTTCTTGCATGTTGAACCGGATTGTTGGTTAACTTGATTGCACTCTCATTGTCACATAGCAATGGCACTTGCTTGAATTTGATTCCAAAGTCATTCAAAGTAGCCTTCATCCAAAGTAATTGAGCACAACAACTACCAGCCGAAATGTACTCCGTTTTGGCGATTGAAAGTGCTACACAATTTTGCTTCTTTGATGACCAAGACACAAGTGATCTTCCTAATAGTAGATATGTGCCCGATGTGCTCTTTCTCTCAACTTTGCATTCCGCATAATCGGAGTCCGAATATCCAATCAACTGAAATCTTGCTCCTTTGGGATACCACAATCCAATATTTTGTGTATGCTTCAAGTACCTCAATATTCTCTTTGTTGCCTTCAAATGACTTTCTCTTGATGAGGCTTGAAATCTAGCACACACACATACACTAAACATCACATCCGGCCTTGATGTGGTCACATAGAGTAGGCTTCCAATCATAGACCGATACATGTTTTGATCCACCATGTTGCCACTAGCATCACTATCCAAGCTTCCACTTGTCCCCATTGGTGTACTAATAGCTTTAGCATCATCCATTCCAAACTTCTTGAGCATGTCCTTGATATACTTGCCTTGACTCACAAATGCATCATTCTTCATTTGCTTGATTTGAAGACCAAGGAAGTAACTAAGCTGTCCAATCATGGACATCTCAAACTCACTTGCCATCATCTTACCAAACTCTTCACAAAAATCTTGATTTGTTGATCCAAATATGATATCATCAACATAGATTTGCATTATAAACAAGTCATTTCCAAGCTTCTTGGTGAAGAGAGTGGTGTCAACCTTTCCCATTTTGAATTCCTTAGAGAGTAGGAAATCCCTCAATCTCTCATACCATGCTCTTGGTGCTTGTTTCAATCCATACAAAGCCTTTCTCAACTTGTAAACATGGTTGAGTTTCTTTTCATCTTCAAAACTGGAAGGTTGCTCAACATACACAAGTTCATTGATGTACCCATTAAGAAATGCACTCTTCACATCCATTTGGTACAACTTGATATTGTGGGCACAAGCATACGCTAACAAGATCCTAATTGCTTCCAATCTTGCAACCGAGGCATATGTTTCTCCAAAGTCAAGACCTTCAACTTGAGTGTAACCTTGAGCCACTAATCTTGCTTTGTTCCTTATTACTATCCCATCTTGATCTTGCTTGTTCCGAAAGACCCACTTGGTTCCAATCACATTATGATCCTTAGGCCTCTTAACTAACTCCCATACTTGGTTTCTTGTGAAGTTGTTTAGCTCTTCATGCATAGCATGGACCCAATCAACATCCTTCAAAGCTTCATCTATCTTTTTAGGTTCAATGGATGACACAAATGATAAATGCTCACAAAATGAAGCTAATCTTGATCTAGTTTGCACACCTCTTGAAATATCACCAATTATAGTGTCCAATGGATGATTTCTTGCAACATTGGTTGGTTGAAGCACTTGTACTTGATTGTTTGCATTTGATTGATCACTTGGTTGAGATGATGAACTAGTCACCTGTTGTTGATCTTACACTTTGTCATCACTAGTACTTGATTGAACTTGATCATGAGAGCCACTAGCTTGCACATTTGAGTTAGAGAGCACTTGATTCTTGTCATCTTCAACATCAATCACCTCTCTAGACCTTATATCACCAATGTCCATGTTCTTCATTGCATTGACCAATTGAGTGTCTCTTACATCATCTAGATTCTCATCTTCCTCTTGGGAACCATTTATTTCATCAAATTCCACATCATGAACCTCCTCAAGAGTACCACTAGCCAAATTCCAAACTCTATATGCCTTGCTAGTAGTGGAGTAACCAAGCAAGAAACCTTCATCACATTTCTTTTCAAACTTGCTCAACCTAGTGTCTTTCTTCAATATGTAGCATTTACAACAAAAAACCCAAAAGTATACTATGTTGGGCTTTCTTCGATTCAATAGCTCATAAGATGTCTTCTCCATCATGGGGTGACAATAGAGTCGGTTGCTATAATAGCAAGCCGTGTTGATTGCTTCGGCCCAAAAAGAATGACTCACATTGTACTCACTCAACATTGATCTTGTCATGTCAATAAGTGTTCTATTCTTTCTCTCAACAAGACCATTTGATTGTGGAGTGTACTTGGCTGAGAATTGATGTCTAATTCCAAATTCATCACACAACTTATCAATTCTAGTGTTCTTGAATTCACTACCATTGTCACTTTTAACTTTCTTGATAGTTGTTTCAAACTCATTATGAATGCCCTTGACAAATGATTTGAATGTTGCAAACACATCACTCTTGTCAACAAGAAAGAACACTCATGTGTATCTAGTGAAATCATCCACAATCACAAATCCGTATTTGTTTTTACCAATGCTAGTGTATGTGGTTGGTCCAAACAAGTCCATGTACACCAACTCAAATGCCTTAGATGTGCTCATCATGCTTTTCTTAGGATGTGTGTTACCAACTTGCTTTTTGGCTTGACATGCACTACATAACTTATCCTTCTCAAATGTGATATCTTTCAAGCCTCTAACTAAGTCATGCTTGATCAACTTGTTCAATTGTTTCATTCTAACATGATCAAGCCTTTTATGCCATAACCAGCCCATGCTAGACTTAGTGATCAAACATGTTGATAATTGAGCTTCTCTAGCATTGAAATCAACCAAGTATAGATTCTCATATCTAAATCCTTTGAATATCAAGTTAGATCCATCTACACTTATGATCTCTACATCATCCACACCAAATATGCACTTGAAACTAAGATCACACAATTGAGCTACCGATAATAGGTTGAAGTTCAAGCTTTCTACTAGTAGCACATTGGAAATGCTCAAGTCATTGGATATTGCAATCTTACCAAGCCCTTTGACCTTGCCTTTGCCATTGTCACCAAATGTGATACTATCAATCCCATTGCTCTTGTTTTCATTGATTGAATTGAACATTCTTGGATCACCGGTCATGTGTTGTGTGCAACCACTATCAAGCACCCAATACCTTCCTCCGGCTTTATAATTGACCTACAAAAGAAGATCAATTCTTTTTAGGTACCCAAACTTGCTTGGGTCCTTGAAGGTTAGTTAACAAAGTCTTTGGTACCCAAATGACCTTCTTCTTTAGGCCCACAATTGGTGTACCAATGAACTTAGCTTTCACACCATTGGCACCCTTAAAAAGCATGTAACAAGAATCAAATTTAATTGAGGATACAATAGATTGCTTGTTCTTGTTAGTCTTATAATATTGCTCTATATGCCCAACTTACTTGCATCTATTGCAAAACCGACCATTACCCTTCACAAAGCTAACTTTGGGAGTGACAAAGGCCACCTTGTCTTTCTTGGGGGTGTAGCCTAATCCCTCTTTATTGAGAGAAAATCTTTGGCTATCTAAGCACTTTAGCAAGTGGGCATCTCCACCATAGGCATTGCCTAAGGCATGAGTGAGCTCATTCACTTCTTTCTTGAGGGTCTTATTTTCCACCATTAGTGAGGCATCACAAGTGAGACCATCACTCAAAGGTGAAGTTGAAGTTGGAGTGCTACAAGAAGAGTTAGTGGGAGCAACTACAATGGGCTTATAAAAAGATTTATCAATAATATCACATGTTACTCCCACATCACGACACAATCACTTGCTTATTCTTGGCTTCCTCCTTCTTGACTTGCTCAATGAGAGAGGAGTGAGTTTTTTCAAGCTTAGAGTGAGCTTTGCCAAGCTTCTCATGGGCTTCTATTAGCCTCTCATGAGTGGCATTGAGCTCATCAAAGGATTGGTCAAGAAATTTGACTTTCTTACGTAATTCTTTGCACTCCTTTCTCTTCATCTCAATGCAAGTGTGCACTTGCTCACACATGTCCAAGAGCTCCTCCTTGGTGTACTCCTCCTCCTCCTTCTCCTCCTCATCATCATTCCTACAAGCATCACTTTCACATTCATCATCATCACTCATATTATATTTTACCTTGGTAGGCTTTGCCATGAGGCATGTTGATGGAGTGTCGAAGATGGAGGGCTTGTTGTTGATGGCGATGCTTGCTAGTGCTTTCTTCATAGATTTCTTTCCATCATCACTAGAGTCATCACTATCCAAAGAGCCATCACTATCCCAAGTGACCACATATCCTCCACCCTTCTTCTTCTTTTAGAAGGTCATCCTCTTCTCCTTCTTTTCTTTTTTGTCCTTCTTGTGCTTCTTCTTTTCATCCTCATCATTATCACTATTGTAGGGACAATCTACTACAACATGATTGGGGCTCTTGCAATTGTAGCATATTCTCACATATTCTTTGCTTTTAGTGTGATCTCTTCTCTTTCTTGCACCATACCCCTTCTTCTTCATGAATTTGCCCATCTTGCGCACAAAGAGAGCCATGGCTTCATCATCAATATCACTAAGATCATCATCATCACTTGATTCTTTGTTGGACTTGCCCTTGTTCTTGTATCATGAGCTAGCCTTGAATGCTACACTCTTCTTCTTCTTATCTTCATCTTCCATCTTGTTATCCTTGTCAACCCCTTCCCTTTCCACATGGTATGTTTCTTGTGTCATGACCTCACCTAGTACTTGGTTAGGGGTAGTCTCCTTCAATCCTCCTCTTATGATAAGCAATCTCAACATCTCAAATCTTGGAGATAAGCACATCAAGAACTGATAAGAGACATCATCATTCTTGATCTACTCTCCCAATACCTTCAAATCATTGACAATTACTTACAATCGATGGAACATCTCTAGAATGCTCTCATCTTCCTTCATCTTGAAGCTTATCAACTTGTCCTTGAGAATATACAACTTAGCACTCTTCACCTCCGGTGTGCTCTCATATGTTTCCTCCAATCTCTTCCACACCTCATTAGCTCTCTCACAAACCAACTAGATCAATTTGATTAGTATAACAAATAGCAAAATGCAAACTTGCTCTAGCTCTACAAGGGTTGCAAGCCACCTATCCAACAATTCTAGTTGCTACAATCACTAATCACATAATTTTCTATGTCACTAATCACTAAGAGCTCTCACACTTGCTACACTAAAGAGCTCCACTAGATGAACTTAAACTACAAAACAAGCTCTCAATTCTAACTATACTAAAGAGCTTGCTACAACTAGTTTGCAAGAATATAAATGAGTAGGGTGATTATACCGCTATGTAGAGGAGTGAACCAATCACAAGATGAATCAATCACCAAGAGAATACTAAAGGGCAAGAGACAACTAATTTTTCTCCTGAGGTTCACGTGCTTGCGGCACGCTAGTCCCCGTTGTGTCGACCAACACTTGGTGGTTCAGCGGCTAAGAGGTGTTGCACAAACCTCATCCACACAATTGGACACCGCAAGAACCTACCCACAAGTGAGGTAACTCAATGACACAAGCAATTCACTAGAGTTACCTTTCGGCGCTCTGCCAGGGAAGGCACAAGACCCCTCACAATTACCACAATCAGTGCCAGAGACAATCACCAACCTCCACTCGACGATCCTCGCTGCTTCAAGCTGTCTAGGTGGTGGCAACCACCAAGAGAAACAAGTGAATCCTATTGCAAAACACGAATACCAAGTGCCTCTAGATGCAACCACTCAAGCAATGCACTTGGATTATCTCCCAATCTCACAAAGATGATGAATCAATGATGGAGATGAGTGGGAGGGCTTTTGCTAAGCTCACAAGGTTGCTAGGTCAATGCAAATGGCCAAGAAAGTGAGCTTGAGCCAGCCATGGGGCTTAAATAGAAGCCCCCATGAAATAGAGCCGTTGGCTCCTCAGTCCACTAAAAAATGGGGCGATCGGACGCTGGACCCCAGTGTCCGGTCACGCGATGCATGCCACGTGGCCCCTGCTTCAAATGTTGATCGCCTGATCTCAATGGCATTAGTACATTCAAGTTGTGACCGGACATGCTGCTTCGAAGTGACCGGACATAGGACCTCAACGTCCAGTTGTTTCCAGTAAGCATCTAGAGACAATTTTTTCCGATCGGACACGTCTGGTCACCCTTGACTGGACTCACCTAGCGTCCGATCAGTCACCCTCTTCACTGTGTGCTGCCATGTTAGTAGGACTGGATGCACCCCATCATCATCTAGTCACTAAGTGACCTAGCGTCTGGTCGAAGACCGACTCCAGTGTCTTCACTGCTTCCACTGACCAGACGCAGGACCCCAGCGTCTGGTCATTGCGTGACCAGCGTCCAGTGCACTCTGTGAAATCCTATCTTTTCTGTACAGAGCGCCAGTGGCACCATCGGACTGTCCGCACTCTACGGGCGGACACTCCATTGGTGGAGTTTCAAACCCTTGCTCCCAAGTGTAAACACAATGTGTATCACCTTTGTGCATGTGTGTTAGCATGTTTTCACAAACATTGTCAAGGGTGTTAGCACTCCACTAGATCCAAAATGCATATGCAATGAGTTAGAGCATCTAGTGGCACTTTGATAACCGCATTTTGATACAAGTTTTACCCCTCTTAATAGTATGTCTATCGATCCTAAATGTGATCACACTCACTAAGTGTCTCGATCACCAAAACAAAAAAAGGCTCCTACCACTTATACCTTTGCCTTGAGCCTTTTGTTTTTCTCTTTCTTCTTTTCAAGTCCAAGCACTTGATCATCACCATGGCATCACCATCATCATGTCATGATCTTCATTTGTTTCACCACTTGGAATGTGCTACCTATCTCATAATCACTTTGATTTACTAGGTTAGCACTAAGGGTTTCATCAATTCACCAAAACCAAACTAGAGCTTTCACCTACCCCGCCGTGCCCAGAGCAGGTGGGGACAAGGTCAGCGATGCCTCCGAAGGGTGCGGCGACCACATTCGCTTCACCTCTCGCTCGCCAACAGCGTCTGAGCTCATAGCATGCTTCCTCGGCGTGGGGACATTGCCGTGCCTCTCTGCCTCCCACCCACTGGCAGCGGACACAGCTGTAGGCTTGCGATGCTCCACCAAGGTCATGATGACCTCCCTACCCCCTTGTCCTCGGAGTAGATCACATCATCACCCATATCCATGGGATCCTCTGACTCAAGCTCTGCCTTGATGTCGCTCCTGTTTTCCCTGGCCTGCATGCACCAGGCGATATCCTGCTACTTCTGGTGCCTCCTTTGAGCCTTCTCAGCTCTCTTCTTCTTCCTACCGTCCGCTGCCTCCTTTAGGGCCACCTGTCGGGCCACGCCATTCGGCCCCTTCGGAAGGTGCGGCCAGGATTTATAATCGTGAGTCCCTGTGAAACAAATGACTCGAAGTTAAGTCATAGGAGAGCGAGATCAAAAGGGACATGGAATAAGGAAAGGAGAACATACCAGATTGGGCAACTTCTCGACGTGGAGAGGTTCGGACTTTCCTTCAAGGGTCTCCTGGGCCTTCAGTTGCAGCACCCGATTGAGTTGGCTCTAGACTTCGTCCTTCGCCAACTCCACCGGCGACGCGTGGTCAGGGTCTATCAGGCCGGAGTATAGCCACATCGGCCACATCCTTTCTGCCAGTGGGGCGACCTGACCATGGAAGAAGGTGTGGAACACCCACACCCCATTGAGGCCATGCTGCAATAGCTTCTAGAGCTCTGCCCTAATGATCTCTAGCTTGTTTTGTCAGCTAGAGGGGCCCCACAACTAGCTCTCCCACCTCTCTGGTCTTCTTCTAGTGAACGACGGGAACAACGCCTCCACCAGGTTCCTAATATAAAACCATTCCCTAGGCCACCCCTGATTGGAGTCACAGGGGGTGTACGCGGGGTAGGAGCCCGATGCACTAGGCTTCTTCTACAGGGTGAAGCCCCTAACCAGTGCGGTCCTGTCTGGCTTCCCCTCTAACAAAGCTCACCCGGTGAAAATCCTCTGAAAGAAATCCATGTGTGGCTCCATCCTGAGGAAGGCCTTGTAAACAGTGACAAAGCCGACGACGTGCAGCACCCCAGTCGAATTGAAGTGCTGCAGCTCTAGGCCCCACTCATTGAGGAGCCCACGCAGAAACTAGTGCATGGGGTATCCTAACCAGTGCTCATGGAAGGCGAGGAAGGAGATAACCTCACCAGCCTAAGGTCACGGGAAATCCTCCCCCGCAGGAGCCCTCTAGTGTGCCACCTCCTTTGGTGGAAGCAGCCCCTTCCCGACAAAGGTGGCCAGCACCAACTCATCCATAGTGGATGGCCTCTAGCTCAACATTGTACTCCGAATTCATGAAACAGATCTATGAGTTCTCCTCTCCTCGCTCTAGCATGTCTCACTTAGGAACCACCGCACCACGAACAGTCTTGGCGAGAAGAAAGGAGGAGAGGCAGCAGTTGGGGAATAGGTGAAGGAATGGGATGAAAGCCCTCTCCCTTCTCCTATTTAAGGAGGAGGCATAGTAGTTGGGGAAAGGCGAAGGATTGGGGCGAAAAACCCTCTCCCTTCTCCCATTCGATGCAGATGGGATGCGGTGGGACGTGTCCTGACCGATGGGATGCGCCCTACCCGATGAGATGGCACCTGGTTAGACGGGATGTGGCCTAGGCATGGCCCGCCACTACCGCATGATGGGCATAGGAAACAAGGCACAACCACGCATAGGCAGGCCTTCGCCTTCCCAAGCAAGACTTCGAAGGGCCCAATAATGGGATCTCTGCCTAGGGGAAACAAACGAGCTTCCTGAGTCAATCGGACTATTTAGGCGAACGCCGAGAGACAGGCAAGGAGCAGAGGGACGCCCCATGTGGGCCATGCTAACTTCGTCATGAACGATGAACATGGATCCTACTTGGACATATCCGATAAAAACTCCTCAAAGCCTATCACTCGAATCAATAAGGTAACTCTACCGATCCCACTTACTTTATTTTTTCTAAAACATGATCATTCATTCATCCATTCTTGTACATGCATTCTCACATTCATTCACGCATTCATTCATTCATCCCATACATCTGAAGCATCGCATATGCTATTAAATATGTCACAATGCTCTGTGTTGCGTCACAAAGCAGAAGTTGCCTTAGTCGACATGAGCAACGACTGACCGAGGTTCAAAGGCCAGCCCATAAAGGGCTCGAGGCCGCCTCACGTTAAACAGAGCTAGGGGAGAAAACATAGATAAGCCCCAGCGACCCTCGCCTGATCTGCCCAAAAGCAGACAGGGTCATCTCCACCTTCTCATTTGATCCTAACCTTGAGCCATGCCCATAGAATCTCCATCAAGGGGAGGCCAGCGGGCCATCTGGGTTGGTCTCTAGAACAACCTAGGCATCTACCGAGATGAGGGTTAAGGAGTAGTGGAATACCACATCAGGGCTATGTCGACCACGTCACGAATGACGGATCTGGATTTCACTCGAACGTGCCCGTTAGCGAGCTCATCGAGTGCACAGCTCAAGCCATCGAGGCAAGCAATGTTAGCTCAGCCCCTCAGGTTGTGGAAACTGTGGATGGGGTAATGCATGGAACTAGACCAAACCCCTACCAAGCCCAACGGGGCTCAGGGGCTCAGGTCGCTCGACACCGATTCGGGAAAACAACCGACCGCGCAGGTCGTGGGCGAGACAAACACGGGCGAACACCCCGAACACTAGTCTATGGCCCTAAGGAAAGAGTACCAAGATGCTCAGCCTCCAATTGACTCGCTAGTCGGACGTAGGCTCGGGGGCTACACCCATGGGTGCGCTCACACGCACCCGCTGTCAAAACAAAAATTCCCCCACTGACAAAACAAAAAAAAACCTAGACGATTCAACCCAAATCGCCCGAGGGCTCGGGGGCTAAACCCGTGGGTGCGCTCGTGCACACCCACTGTCAAGACAAAAAAAATCCCCCAGACAATTCTAATCGAATCGCCCGAGGGCTCGGGGGCTCTTGTTGGGTTCATAAACCCGAGGTCCCTCATGGACCTGCTTCCCAGCAAAAGCTCGGCCCGACAGACGATGTTGCGAACGATGCGCAACTCCTAGGCTAGCCCAAAAACCTATCAATAGGCTAGAAGGGTGATCCAATCTCTGACCAGAAGGCCTGGCCAAAGAGGAACGACGCTCGCTTCTGACTCCAGCCCACCTCTCCAACCGGAAGGCCTGGCCGAGGAGGAATGGTGCTCGCTTCTGACTCCAGCCCGCCTCTCCGACCAGAAGGCCTAGCCAAGGAGGAATGGTGCTCGCTTCCGACTCTGACCCGCCTCTTCAAACGGAAGGCCTGGCCAAAGAGGAACAACGCTCGCTTCTGACTTCGGCCCACCTCTCTGACCAGAAGGCCAAAGGAGCGGATGACGCTCTCTTCTGACTCTGACCCGCTTCTCTGACCGAGAATACACCGAACCTCTACTTATAGCTCTTCTCTGACCGGGAGGCTGGAGCCGACTAGGGAATGATGGACTGAGGATGCCCGCTCGGTGAGGACCTAGGAAACGGAGAGAGCAAGTAAGGTGGGGTGCTCTAGTCAACCGCAATAACAAGGACCATACCCTACACACCTACAGGATAGTACTGTCAGGTCATGTCAGAAGGGTACTTTATGACCTTCTAGACATGACCTGACACCTACAGTGTTGTGGGCACCGACATTTGACCTACAGTATGGTAGGCACCAACATTGCCATACCAGAAGAACACGGTGGAACCAACCACATGCATCTAGCCATCAATAGTATTGTGGGCGCCAACAAACTGTCTTGTACCCAATGGCGTGGGCAACAAGACTAGGTAGCACACACACTCTCTTTCTCTCACACACTCTCTCTTATAAAGCCATCCCCTTCATCTATAAAAGGGGATACACTCTCTCCAAAAGGAGGACGATCTGGATGATTCGAACAACCAACAATTCACCTAGACAATTCATATAGTTCTCTCTGCTTGGCTCTAGAACTCTAAAGCCAGACATAGCATACATTTGAACACCTAGCGCACGTTCGAGCTCCTATCACTCTTGGCCCTTCGGTCTAGAGTCCGACCAGACCTCTAATACCCCCATCTTATTCCCTCTCATTTGTAACCCCATAGTAAACTTTGAGCACCTAGGCTCAGGAATAAAGTCTCCGACCGACTCAAACTGGACGTAGGGCGTGTTGCCTTAATTAGTATAAACCCTATGTCATTGAGTGCTAGGCCACATCCGATCACAACGTATGGCAAAACTACAAATATTTATGTGTTGGTCACTTTTCGCATCGATAGATGTCTTGGACAGAAAGGCAGAGACGAGTTTGCTATCACCTCAAGAGGAGGAGCTTAGACGTCATCTCATAGGGCAATTAACTAAGTTGCTGAGAGAAGAGGAGATTTACTGGCTCCAACGATCAAATGTAACAAAGCTATTGCAATGGGATGATAATACTAATTATTTTCATATGGTGAAAACAAAAATTGTTCAGCTAGAACAAGAAGAAGGGATTATTATTGGGGATACAAACTTGAAGAATTATATAACCAAGTATTATAAAGGGTTGTTTGGACCATATATGTAGAATTCTTTCTCAATGGATGAGACTTTGAGGCATGACATACCTCAAGTATCGGAGGAGGAGAATGCGGCATTGATGGATCCATTCAGCGACGAAGAGGTTAAAATGGTTGTCTTCGATATGGAACATAATAAGGCACCGGGTCCGGATGGTTTCCCAGTGGAATTTTTCCAATTCTTTTGGGAGATTGTGTAGCCAGATTTTATGAGCCTTTTTATGAATTCCATGCTTAGAGGTTGTCTATTCACAGCCTAAATTTTGGGATAATTACATTATTACCAAAGATAGCTGATGTGGTCCGGATACAACAATACAGGCCTATATGTCTTTTAAATGTGAGCTTTAAGATTTTTACGAAAGTGCTAAATAATAGAATTTTAAAAGTGGCAGATAAGCTTATAGGAGCATCGCAGATGGCCTTCATTTCGGGTCACTATATCATGGAATGAGTTGTGATCTTACATGAAATGATTCATGAGTTGCATAGGAAAAAACAAGATGGTGTGATTTTAAAACTAGACTTTGAAAAGGCTTACGATAAATTAAAATGGCCATTTATACAACAAGTCCTCAGAATGAAAGGATTCTCACCAACTTGGTGTGAATGGATTTCAAAAGTCATGTCTAGAGGGAGTGTTGCAGTAAAGGTCAATGAGAATACATGCCACTATTTTCAAACAAGGAAAGGTATACGTCAGGGGGATCCGTTATCTCCAATCCTGTTTAATATAGTGGTTGACATGTTGGCTATCCTTATTTCATGAGCTAAAGAGGCTGAACAAATCCATGGGGTTGTTCCGCATTTGATAGATGAGGGACTTTCGGTCCTTCAGTATGCGAATGACATTATTATCTTTATGGACAATGATCTTGAGAGAGCAAAAAACATGAAGCTCTTGCTTTGCGCTTTTGAACAGTTATCAGGACTCAAGATTAATTTCCATAAAAACGAAATGTTCTGCTATGGAGTAGCCAAAGCCAATCAAATTGAGTATACAAAAAATTTTGGATGTAATGTGGGGTCATTCCCATTTATATACTTGGGAATACTGATGCATCATAGAAAGCTCATAAATAAGGACTAGAAACATGTTGAAGAAAGGTTCCAAAAGAGATTGAGTTGTTGGAGGAGTAAGATGTTATCAGTAGGAGGGAGGCTTGTTCTAATTAACTCTGTTTTGAGTAATCTTCCCATGTTCATGTTGTCCTTATTTGAAATGCCTAGAGGAGTTTAGAAGAAGTTGGATTATTTTATATCTTGGTTTTTCTGGCAGAGTGACGAACATAAGAAAAAAATATAGATTGACTAAGTGGAGGTAGTATGTACACCAAAGGACCAGGGAGGGTTAGGAGTCCTGAATTTAGATGTTCATAATAAGTGTCTCCTAAGCAAATGGCTTTTTAAATTGTTAAATGGAGATGGGATTTGGCAACAATTGCTTAGGAATAAATATCTAAGGGATAAAACTTTGACACGGGTTCAATACATGCCCGGGGACTCTTAGTTTTGGGCTGGCCTCATGAAGGTCAAGGGGGAGTTCCTCTCGTTAGGCAAGTGTTGATATTTCTTAATGTGTAACTTGTTTGAAGTACTTAGCCACCTATCATAAATCTATATCCCTAACTTTACTAGGTTGTCATCCCTAGTGTTGATGCAGAGATATTTGTTTGGTACTACATAGTATTACTACTTGAATAACACTAAGCAGTTCTTTATTAATTATATGACTAGAGAGAATATATATAAATCTATGAATGAAAAGTATCTGCAAGCGCACAGATAATATACCATTGTGGCATTTTACCCGAGAGTATTCTAGGTATCGTTATTTATATTTTTACCACTGGAAATGTCTAGCATGGATATGTATTGATAACTTATACTATTGAAGGAGAAATAAACCATAACCAATGTTCTACTCATAACAGGGATAAGTCATAGGATAAGATATGTAAATAATAAGTAATAATAATGATAAATCACTCAGAGCACTCATTTCTATAGCATTAGCATGGTCAGGTAGAATATTAGAGGAATAATTCCTAAGTCGTTCTTAATTACAAGTCAAAGCATATATTTAATTAGTGCAACTATACCTAGTAATCATGGCTAAGATCATCATCATATCTACACCTAAGGGGTATTACTAAGGAAGATTGAGGGCAGAGCTCATTCTACCTTCGTAATCGGGCCCTACGTGCACCTATATTCGGGGAGTGGACTACAAAAGACTCAACGGGAGTGTCACATCCGTGATCTACCACATAATCCAGAATATAGGGTGTATCCATAGGTAAACAACATATAAGCACCACGCTTACACAATGTCGACCACCCACCCCGTGTACATCAGAGTGAGCGCTATACGAACTTATGCATAAACACAATGATAAACTAGATATACTAAGTATATAATCAAAGTAGACGTTGAACATCATAATGAAGAACACGAATAAGATGAACATTGAGATTGTCATAACAATTGTAACTTGCATATAAAAATAAGGGAGAAATAAAAGAGAGATAGGGGTACAAAGTTTATACCGAACCACGCTCTTGACAAGATCAGGAATCCAAGCGAAGTCCTACCTCCCTCCCTCTAGATCTATCCTAACTAGCTATGCTACGAAGGAGGAGGAGCTCTAAGGAGATTAGGGTTTCTATCTTCTCAAATGACTAGATGACTTATGATGCCTGGGGGAGGCAAGGGCTGGATTATATAGCCCTGAGGGTCCAACGTGAGCCATTGGATCAAACCGACTTAAGCAACGGCCTAGATGCATCCTCAAAGGTGGTGAGAGACCAACATACGAAACTGGCTGATAGGTGGGCCCAGGGGGGGGCGGACGGCCACACCTGCAGGTCGGGTGGCCCTACCTGTTAGGGGGTGGCCCTCTGCTTCGGTGACGTGGCTTCTGGACCCTTCTAGAGTCCTCCCACGTAGGTACTATGGCGAAACTCCGTATTTTCCTTCGACGATTAGGTCCTCCTTGGCGGTTTTCTTATTAAACCCTGCTGGAAACACAGATTCACCAAAACTCATGGAATTTATTAGTTTAAACCCCTAAACCTTCATTGGTGATTATATTTATACCCTTATACATGTTTAATTGATGATTTAAATTGGTTGTTAACTACCGTCAACTGCAAGTTTGATCTAGGTGATGGGTCTCAAGTGCGATTTTGGGAGGATTCGTAGATCAGACCACGCCCACTAAAATTGCTCTTTCCTGCACTATATAACATTGTGAGGAAAAAAATGTGTCTGTAAGATCAGTGCTATCTACGACACCGTTAAATATAGCTTTCAGAAGATCTCTGGTGGGTGTTAATTTGCAAGCGTGGCACAATGTGGTGGCTATGGTTGCAAATGTACAACTAATAAACCAGAGAGACCGCTTTGTGTGGGGGCTACATCAGAATGGTTTGTTTTCAGTTAAATCTATGTACATAGCCTTATTAGGAGCACAAGCTTTACCTTATAATACGTTAATCTAAAAACTAAAACTATCTCTCAAAATCAAAGTCTTTATGTGGTATTTGTACAAAGGAGTAATCTTAACAAAGGATAATTTAGAACGACGACAGTGGCAATGCGATAAGAAGTGTTGTTTTTGTTCTTCAGACGAGTCTATACAACATTTACTCTTTGACTGTCATTTTGCTAAATTTATGTGGAGAGTTGTTCATGTTTCCTTTAATTTAATACCGCCAATTAGTGTACATAATTTGGTTACCGACTGGTTGGAAGGGATAAATAGGAAACTGAAATCTCATATTTTTGTTGATGCAAGTGCCATCTGTTGGGCAATATGGCTAATCCGAAATGATATCGTGTTTGACAAGGTATTAGCACCAACTTACTTGTAAGTTTTATTCAGGGGGGACTTACTGGACCAGGTCCTGGTCCCTGTTACAGAAGGAGGATCATCGTATGATGAAGATAGGATGCAATACTATTGAGGCAGCCGCGATAAGGTGTTTGCAAGACATGGCTGACGTTTTACCAATAAGCTTGCTTTTTAGTTGTGGTTTTTGAAAACGCTTTTTGTTCTCGCTATGGCTCAAAACTTTGTTTTTGAGATTCCATGGGTTGTTTTACTCTAGTCTGTAATAAGGAACAACCATATGTATTGGTCGATGCAGAAGCTAGTATATTAATATATTCTTTTTTCTATTAAAAAATAAAAGATTAGAAGATATGCCCTTCCTAGCTTATTTTTCTAGATCTACCGCTGTCCCAGTGAAAAAAAAACGAGAGAGTACTTGTGATTGCTCGACCGGTCCGGGGCACTGCACCCATCAGTCACTGCGCTGCCCAAACTCAACGTGGCCGCCCTGGTAGCATGAACACAGAACACCGCCCGCATGCATGGGTACGACTACGAGTCTACAAACGCAACGCGGAGACGCGTGACGGCCGGGCGTAGACGGGCGGTGGTGTGGTCGCCGGCGTACTGCAGGACCGTACCGGCCTTGACGAAGGACAACGACAACGACAACGACAACGACAAGACGAGATCTAGCTAGGCCGGCCGGCGTTCGTTGGGCAGGCAGCCAAGCGAGCGGTCTCGCTAGTCGTAGTCCATGCATCCCTCGCTAGTCGTAGTCCATGCATCCCGCTCTCACTTGAGACTCGTTGATGCTTTATGTACTGTTCATGCTACCATGGATCTTCCTGCATATGGGATTATTGTTTCATCCATGTGCTTGACCCTCTTGGGGTCCTGTTGATCTATTACATTGTCTAGTGTAGACTTCATCTTTTTAATATACTAGGTAGCGTGCCCGTGCGTTACTACGGGACAACTAAACTTTTGTACTAAAAACACACAGATCGCATGATAAGATAACAATACTGTAAAATTAAATACGGCCATTAAAGTGACATTTAATTCAAAAAGCAAAGTTCGTGAAATTAATACGGTTACGGAGAGCGCGGCATCGCAGGCTCACCAACTCTATTGTGCGTTGCAACGGGAACAAAGAAAAATTTCACGTGATGTATGTTGCTTGGTATTATTCAAGGACTCCGTGAAGCCAAAATTAAAATATTTAGAGTTCATATCTCTGTGTTGCTAGACGTTTCCATTTTGCGTTGTTTTATCGAGAAAACTTCAGGTCTGTTTGGATGTCTTAAGAAAAATAAAAATATGGTGGAAAAATGAGAATGCGATCTAAACAGTTAGACTCTAGAATTAGATTGTAAAATCCAACTTCTACCATAAACCTCTACTATTTGACGATTTGCACTATGCTAAGACAATAATCACTGTGAGAATAAGATCCAAACTCTCATAATTTTATCTAGAATTCAGATTCACAATCTAGAGTCTAAAATATCGCTACGAGGATAAGATCCAAACATTCTTTTCATATCATCCAAATATGCAATCCATGTTCTAATCTAAACCTCGTAGTTTCTGATTGAGATCAGGCCCAGTGCTGAGCTACTTATTCTCAAATCTATTACCACCAAATAATAGCAATAAAACTTATGATTCATGAAAAAGGATGATAAGTCCTAGCTTAATATAAAACAAGGCACAAACTGTGTTTAGCACATTGTGATTGCCAAAAAAGAAAGAAAAAAGCACGCTTGTACCTCAATCAATCCTAAATGAACTCGTGCTAACGCCATGGCGATATTTAAACCACCAAAATATTATAATCACCACCAAGTTGAGTCTCCCCATTTGGAGGCAAAAAATATTCAAGGGAGATGGTTGCAGTGACTAAATTGATGCTATATAATGACATCACATGAATCTACATTTAGGTGATAAACATGCTATTTGGCATATATGTGGTCGGGCTCCAAACAATGTGTGTAATAACACCCCATATTTAGGAACAATGGACACATGCCAAAAATCAGTATCACGGGTCAATCAAATGGTAGGAACTGAATTCATGGCTAATCCCAACAAAGAAACATGTCACTTGCCTACAGGTAAGGACAGAGCATTGACACCTTTATAGAAGAAACCTAATTAGAAATAAATAATTTGTTGCTAAGTTGACCATACCACTTTCATTTTTTGGATTACAGTGATAAGTCATGAAAAATCACTCTATCAATAAAAATATATAGTTGTAACCAATCAACTATTTTCTGCTGCAATTCTAATGGCCTACATCCTGAATTATCATATAAGAATATAGTAAACTATCACAATTGTGACATACAAAATATAGTAACCAAAACCTCTTCTGATTACAGCACATCAAAATGGAAATTGGATAAAAAAAATTTAACTCACAGACTATACATCTACATACACACCAGGACCAAACATAACTATTTCCCAACAAGAAATGTACCAAGATTGGCTGTAGATCAAATGAGAGGACTGCAACCTTGCAAGCATGTTTAGGATGGCAAGTTGATAGTACAAGGTCTTCTTGATCCAGTAACCCCAAGAAATCCTAGCCTTCTTCTTCTTACAGTTCGATTAAGACTCCAAGCTGCAAAATCACAGATTCGGCATAAATGGTGTTTTTTTAGAACAAACGATTTTATTTCAAGAGCATCCTGCATTAATGGACGTTAGTTTACTTGATGGTTGTAGCAACAGGAAGACTCTAAATTTAAAATCCGTGGATCAGAGTCTGTGAGAGCCTGTCTAGCTAAGCATAAATGGTTTATACAAGATATATATGGACAGTGTACCATTTCATTTTCAATAATCTATACGTCAGTTCCTTTGTTCTAACATGAAAGATCACCAAAATAGCAACATATAAAAAAGCAGTGTGCTAGAGACGTCCGTCACCTTGCATCCTCTATTAGAGAGGTTAGCCACCAGCAGGATCAGCTACGTTCAACCTGTCGACTGTCATCAAATGTCGTGTCGTGACCAACAGCGCAAGCCCCGCACAACTGCGCTATGCCATAAATCATCACCTGGTGTACCTGTTCCCAAGCGTCCATGACGAGCTACATTAGAAAGTGAACCTGTGAGAAGGGAAAATCATAGAAAATTAATAGATAAACTAATATGGGTAAAACCTCTACATCTCATAAAATTATGAGGCTGTGAAAAATGAAGTACCTCTACTCCAAGAGGCTTGATTTGTCCCAAAGCTTTAGCTGCACCGAATACAGCTGCAGAGCCTCCCATGTCTAATTTCATCAGTTTGATGCTGCAACCTGACCCGGTCTTAATGTTGTAGCCACCACTGGATTCATAGGCAAATCAAGCATAAGAAAAATAACAAACTATTCCACCTTCATGTCTACTTCTAGTTTTTCATAAAGCCACTAAAAATGTTGCAAGTACTACAAAGTACAAACCTGTCAAAAGTTAAACCCCAACAATAGCCAGCTTTCTTTTGACGTTCCCATCAGTGGGTTTGTAACACAATAGCAACTCCCAAGTAGGAACCCATCTTCAACTCTTCGCATTTCTCTACATCTAGTATTGTGGCAGCGAACACATCACTATAAGTACAAGCGATCTTTGATGCCTCCACCGCAAGCACAGCTGAAAGGACAAAGGATGACTGTAATAAGTATACTGATAATAATTCTATGAAGAACAGTCAAAGTTTGATGAAATATCTACTGACCAGGGGTAAGGACAGGAGATTTCATAAGCTCTCTTCTGAATATCACACCTGACGAAAGATCATTAGCATACTTGTTTCTGATCCACCTTGGCACCATAACCCAGTCCAATAATATCAACCTATTTTAGGTGCACCTTTTTTATTCAGACTTGTATTTGATATCCTCATAGCAGAGGACAGAACCATTGCCATTAAGCTTCAGTAGTTCATCATGCAGTCTATCCATGGCAAAACTTTAAAACTCTTAAGTGTCTTCCTGCCTATAGAGCGCAAAAGTGCATATAGCATCACATAGAACTGCAAGCGCAGATGCAGTAAAGGACATGGGTGTGCACATGTACGCATGATAATCTTTGAAAGGGGACGAAGTTAGTAGGCATAAATACATGTCCGACCACCTTCGTGTGGGCCGACATCATGTTGTAAGGGTGATACATCTATGTGATGTTATTAAAGAATCATCTTAACCATTCTCTACATTTATGTGTGTTACCCGCTGGAAGAAGGGGATCATCATCGCCACCACCAGCTATGACCGGCACTGCTGAGTGTTGCCATGATGCACTCTGTTCCCATCATTACTGCATCAAAGAAAGTCACTTTGATCAGCAAACCAAGAGGTACGGTGGAACTAAGATGGTTACAAACAAAAGAGATAAGCATATACAAATGCTTACTGTTAAGCTACCAAGGCAGCCAGGAAACATCAATATAGTTAGCATCTTTTTTCTGATGCAACGATTTGCATGTCATATTAGTTGGAGATAGGGTACAACTCATTATTGTATTCATATTGCTCCAAACCAAATCATTGAAATGATGCAACGGTTTGCATGTTCTGTTAACTTCAGATAGGGTACTGCTCACCTGCATTTGCCACACCATTGTACATACACTGAATCACCCATCTTCAACACGTTAGCCACTATAGTATAGAAAGCTGCAATCATGATGTTTGTGTCGACACGGAATTTCGTCCCATGTCGAGGACACACGTAGCAAGCCGAAAGGGGCTGCTCGATGGAGCTAGAGGTCCGCCTAGTTTCAGCGCAAGGGTAGTCGATCCTGCGCACTCCTCCCGAGACGTGCCTGTCAATTTAACCCTGCAATTGACAAGGAGAGAAAGCTCATGGGGTTGTGTAAGAAGAATCTGTTATCATTATCAATATCATTGTTTAAACAATACTGGTCACTGGCAAAAAGATATCAACAGTAATTAGTTCATGCTAAGCCAATGACTGCAAGTAACCGAACCCTTTTTTTATGAAAGAAACAATTCATCATCATTCAGCCATTTAATAGAGATAAATCTAATAAACATATTAGGTCTCATCTATCGCTATGACTAGTGGGGCATGAGGTAGAATCATGCAGGCCTTAGAAACAATAATAGACTCGACGACCCTAACTTATTACTAATATCAGTGGGGCATGAGGTAGAATCATGCAGGCCGTAATACAATAATAATATCATGGGGCTAACGCATCTTTCAACCTATCGCTACTTCAATGATCTCATGATGCGAATCGTTCATGAAAGCTCTCGATATCGGCTAAAATAGCCGACTCAGGCATAACGCACAGTTAAGGTCGTGCCCTCTCAGAAACAGATATACCAAATAATGGTCCCCACTCCATGGTGCTAATAGTGGGGTGTGAGGTAGAATCACATAGACCATGATAACGGTCCATGGAATAGTTTTTGCTAGCAAATAGATCTACTCAAGATCAAACACGCCTTAACTGCACGCTATGCACGATCAAGATTGATATAAAACAGCCGATAAAACATAACTCATCATTTAAAGTGTAGATTAAATCGGTTTAGACTAACAAACGATGGGTTAACAAAGATGTAAGGCCAATCTAGATCAATATCAATCGGGCGAAGTGATATTGTTGTAATTAAATAAACAATGGAAGCAATAAGCAATATCGGTAACTTAATGAATCTATCCGAAGGAACGTCACCCTTAGATAGAGTCGATAACTTGACCTTAATCTAGTTTGAGCAGTGGAGGTCGACCAGATCGATGTAGCCGTACTTGAACTAGACAAGAGTCGATAACTAACTCATACTAGAGTTGCAGTGGAGGTCGACCGGATCGATGCAGCCGTACGAACAGAGGTATAAGCCATGATGGTACTTATAGACAAGCAGTGGAGGTCAACCAGATCGATGCAGCCATACTTACTGAAGAACTCACCGAGATCTACTCTACTCCTACTCCTAAGGGGTGGCCGGAGCTGAAAAAGTAAATAACTTGTATTTCATTGATTATGTGTGTTTTACAATAGCCGGGGTTTGGTATTTATACCCAGAACCTACGCATGACTCCTATCTAAGCACGACTCATCACAATCTTTGGCCCTATAAGAAAACATTCCTAATTTAAGATAACTTGGACTCTAATCTTTCCCTTTTTGTAGAGTCCAACATGCTTTGTCCTAGCGCCGATCGTAGCCTTCATCGTCATCTGTTGGCGTTACCTGAAGAAAGCTGATCTCGGTGCTGCATTCGAATTAGCTAATTCTGATCTGCCCGCAATTGATTCCCTGCTGACATGATCTTGGGAGCTTTTGAGTCCTTGTGACTCTTCTTCCAAATTTTGGTGTAAACACATGCCCTCTAATTTTGGGATAAAAGTAATTTTATTCCAAAATTATCACGTCAGTGCCCCCGATAGGTCCGCAGTCACGGGTAAAGAATCTTGATCTGGGGTCTACTATTTGTCATCGTCTATGTCTACTCATGAGCCCATGCTTCAAAACTTTCACGAGAGCATCGTTACTTCACGGGCACTTGGACTCATCTTTCTGGGCTGGCTATAAAATACCTATCCGACCCTGGCGGGAGCAACTCAATAATTCAGTCATGTTTCTCTTCTATCTGCCTCCTCGAGTGCTCCCAACTCCGTTGGACCCTCCATGGTCTATCTTTTTGCTATGAAGATCTCAAGCGGTTAGAAGTATTCTTGTGCATAGGTTGATTGTGTCGCTCATTCTAGCGCCTCATTGAGCAAGAAGACCAGCCATTGCGGTTAGAAGAATTATTGTGATATCACCTGAGTCTTCTCTCCATGCTCGCAAAGTTGTTCTAGTGTTTGCGAGGGCCAAAATGTGTGAACACCTTCCCCTTGTTTGCTCCTCCAAACGCCCACTGGGAAAGCCACAGGCTTTTTTTCCATAGTTCCTCAATTTACCAAGAAATCTGCTGATCATATGTTAGGCGGGCGACCTTTCCTCTTCTCTAGCAAATTTTATCAACGGACCGATGTGACTCAGTTCACGATGAGTTTTGGCCTTATGGGGATTCGGACTCCCTTCAATCCAAAGAAGACCTAGTGGGTTAACCTTGGTCGATGTAAATTCTTTGTATCCGTCCCATGATATTTTGTAATTTGGGGAAGCAATAAGTTCGAGTCCGTTATCTCCTCGTTATCCGTCCCCTGAATTTCTGGAGTGTTGATCCATTTTTGTTTTTGATTTCAATTTCACATCCCCGGTGAGATCTACCTTCTCGCTTTCCTAGGCTATATATATGGGCCACGGTTGTGGATCAAAAAACCACCCACTTCGTCTCAAACCTTCTTCGTCTCCAGTATAGTCCCTGCCTTTCCATAGGTTTGAGGTCATGGAGAATAAAAAAGAGGTCTGCTGAAGAAGCCCTCAACAGATCTGCATCATCGCGCCAACACCTTCATCGCCAAGAGGACGCAACTTGGGGAACTCCCATCGCTTCGGATCAGAGGGCCAACTCTAGCCAGCCTTTGGAGTCATCTTTAGCACCAATTCACCGACAGCTTCCTCGTCACTTGAGGAGACAGATCGATAATGACAATCTGCTAGCCTCCATCGATCAGACCAACTAGCATCTAGCTAACTGCCTCTCCCTAGCAGAATCGGCTGTGGCCATGATTGAAGGCCGATCACCCCTGAGGTTGGCCTGGTGGGAGAAAGGTTGGCCTGGGCTAAAGCTAGAATCATGGGTGAGATGTCTGCCATAATTTCTTTGTTTTCTTCTTACTTTTGCCCTCAAGATTTCTGATCACTCTTTCCTTGAATCTTTTAGATCTAACTACTCAGTTGGAGAGTCTTCGATCCGCTATGGATCACATGGCGGGATTTGTCAATGCTAGGGATGCCGTTCTGGTGGTTCGTTTGCATGACATCCCAAATCATGTCAGGGAGGTCGCACTTCATGGCGTTCACCATGGTGTCGCCATGGCACTGGCTGCTGCACAAGCCCGTTCTAGTCATAATCTTCGGCTTCTTCCCCATGGTTTCCCGGACGTAGCGTACCCTGGGGAGCATGAGCGCTTGGTTGACTTCATGAGCGCCACCAACTCTGTAGCCTTCAACACCCTGGCCGATGATATAGTAGGCAAAGTGTTTTCTGACCTGTAGCTTGTAATAGGTGATGTTTAGCAAACAACTTCTCTGTCTTGAGTGATTTTCCTTTGTTTTGTGCTTCATACACATCACTTCATCCATGTTTGCTTTGCTTCTATAGGCGATACACATCATACCAGCTTTTACCCCTTTGGGTTTATTTTTGTACTAGAGGCGATACCTTCAAATATCGGCTATTAAAGCTATCGACCGAACAAATCGCTTATTAAGTATTGATCCAAACGCTAGGATAATATTTCTTTAAATATTTCCTATTGATTGCTCGGCCAAATTCTTCCTCTCCTTTTAGTGTTTCCAAAATATAAGCATTATCAGGTGCACAATGTTTGATTCGATAAGGTCCTTCCCAGTTAGGTGATTATTTGCCGAATTTACTATCCTTTGACCCTATCGGCGATTTCACTTTCCAGACCAAGTCTCCTTCAGAGAATTGCTTAATCTTGACCTTTTTATTGTAATATTTCACAACCCTCAGATTATTGGCTTTGATATTTTCAAGAGCACGCAGCCAAAGGCAACTCAAGTCTTCCAAATTGTCTATCATAAGATTCTTATAGACTTCGGCTAACAAATCATTCTGCAGTGTAACATGCCTCGATCCAGTCCAAACTTCCCAAGGACGAACTGCATTATGGCCATACACAAGTTCGTAAGGTGATGTTTTAATTGATCCATGGTAGGCCATCCTATATGCCCACAGCGCCTCATTTAGCGTCGAATGCCACTTCTTTGGTTGTTCCTCGATCTTTTTCTTGATTAGCTTAATCATAGTCTGGTTGGACGCCTCTGTCTAGCCATTAGCCTAGGCATAGTAAGGAGAGGAATTCAATAGCTTGATTCCCATACTGGCAGCAAAATCTCTGAACTCTTCTGATGTGAATATTGTTCCTTGATCTGTAGTTATAGTTTGAGGAATCCCAAAACGATACACAATGTGTTCCCTAACAAAATCAATCATGTTCTTTGAGGTTACCATCTTCAAAGGAATTGCCTCAACCCAGTTAGTGAAGTAATATGTTGCTACCAATATGAACTTATGTCCTTTGCTTGAAGGCAGAAAAATCTAGCCAATTAAATCAATTCCCCAGCCTCAAAACGGCCATGGCTTGATTATTGGATTCATGGCCGAGGCAGGCGATCTCTGGATATTACCAAAACATTAACAGTCCTAGCATCCCTTGTAATATTCAAAACAATCTTCCAACATCGTTGGCCAAAAATATCCAGCTCTATGAATAATCCATTTCATCTTATAAGCCGATTGATGAGCTTCACATATCCCTTCATGCACCTCACCCATCAACACCTTAGCTTCTTCCTGGTTTAAGCATTTGAGCAACACCCCATCAACTATTTTATAATATAACAGATCATCTAACAAAACATACTTAGCTGATTTATACCTTAACTTTCTGGTAACTTTCTGAGACGGATCTCTAAGGTAATTGGCTATTTTGACTCTCCAATCATCACTTGAGGTTTCACTACTCAAGACTTCTTGAAACACTCGATATCCTAATGCACTTTGAGCTAGACAGTTAGCTTCTTGGTTTTGTGCTCTCAGAATATGCTGGAAAGAGATATGAAGAAACTCCTTGAGTAACTTTTGACACTCATCATAGTATCTTTTCAAAGTCTCTTCTTTGCACTCATATAGGCCGATCAACTGATTAATGATTAACTATGAACCTCCAAACACTTCAATTGCTTCAGCATTTACTTCATGAAGAAGTTGAAGTCCCTTGAGAATAGCTTCATACTCTGCTTGATTGTTAGTAATCATTGGCTCAGTTGGAAGAGCAAACTCAAAACTTGCCCCTAAGGCAAAATAATAACAATACCGATGCCACCACCCTTCTTGCATGATGACCCATCAAAGAATAACGTCCAAGGCATCAGTTCTACATAACCAATGCTTGGCTTATGATGCTGGGTGACAAAATTGGCCATTACTTGTCATTTAACTGCTTTAGCTGATTCGTACTTCAAGTCAAATTCTGATAACGCAAGAATCCACTTTCCCACTCTTCCATTCAGTATTGGCATTGATAACATGTGCTTAACCATATCAGCATTGGAAACAACTGTACACTCGGTCGATAATAAGTAATGTCGCAATTTAGTGCAAGAGAAATATAAGCATAAGCATAACTTTTCGGTGGGAGAATATCTCATCTCTGGATTGATGTAGACTAGGCCCGATCTTCCAAAAGGTATGATAGCGTCGATTGGTGGAGACTCGACGTTCATGATCTAGGCTTCGAACCAAGATTGATTCGGACCCCTGCAACTGTTACACCAATGCTCCGTTGGTTATCAACCACACGAACGCGATTGACCTCGCCGAGAAGGCTTTCCTGCAAGCGAATCGAGAACACAAGCAAGAACGAGATAAACGCAATCTGAAATTGCAAATAAATATGAGGCTTATGATAATGAGAAAGAGTTCAAGTCTTTATTCAAAAGGACTAATCGCCACAGGCGAACAAGATCAAGAACTAGGGCCCTGGTTCACAGCAAGCGGCCTTGGCGACGATAGTTGCAGCAAAACAATGTCTATTTTATGAGGAAATCAAGAACTAAACAAAATCGAAACCCTAAGGAGAGCGATGGCTGGTATTTATAGAGTCTTGGGCGTCAACCCCCCTAGACGCGCCCCCTAATGGGCCCAAACATGATACACGATCCAACGGACCAAAAGATGGTGTCGCAGCACCCTGATAGATTCTGGACGCTAACTTGTTTCGACGATTCCCGTTGATTCCGAAGGGCTTTTGATGTGAGACCAATTGGGTTGGCTTCCTTATCAAATTAGCTTTCCAACCATATGTGGATCGTCAAAAACGGAGTCCGGATGTGTCCTAGATGACTAGTTTAAGGCAGACTGGTCCTGGAACCCAAGACAGACTCGAACTTGAGTTGTTTTAGGCCTCCACCTTGGGGACTCGAACCGAATTAGCCTTGGACCTCCTTCTTGCTTAGGACACCCACGCTGATCTCCTTGGTCTCCATATGGTTCTTCAAGCATGGTCATATGTATAGAGGTCATGTCCTCATCATCCTCCCTTTCTTGATGAAAAGCCGTCCTCGGCGTCGATTTTGTTTGAAGTCGATCCTGCACAACATGAGGACAAATGAGGTTTCCAAAATAATGGGAATGGACAATGTTGTGAGAAAGAATATGACCACATATCTAAGTTTGTAGCATGTCTTGTCCTACAGACATATAGTCTGCTCGATTGAAATACACATGATCTTTGCCAATACTATCCTGCAAAAGATAAGTACTAACAAGAAATATATGCTCCCTTTCTTTGGATTCCACTTGTGTTCGAAAAGCAAAACTAGAGGAATATAGCATAACAACAATATTGATTTTACTGTCCTCTAGTTGATCATTAATTTGCATAACTAAAGGAGAATTTGGATTTGTACAAATGTAAACTCATTGTATCAAGTATTGCCCTTGGTTGTTATATTTACCAAAAACATGATATGTATGTCTAGAGAACCATGGCAAATCAGCATATGCATAAAGTTTCTCCTCTAAAGAACTAAGATTACACGGAACATCAAATTCAATGTAACCCAAAGTATTTAAAGAAGACAACAATTTTAGCTCATCAACTTCACTAGCATTATGAATAATAAGTCTATTTTCAGCACAAGTGCTCATTTTCAGCACACATATAGCGTGATCATTCTTCAATGATTGCATGGGTATAACATAAATATCATCATGCAAGTCATCTTCGTCAAAAGAAACATCAAGCAAATCATCTTGTGACAAAGGTAAATCAAGCGAATGCTCCACTAAAATTTGCCCTATCATAGCATGATTGGTGGAAAAATTCAGCACATCAAGAGAACTCTCACCTTCTGTGAGTTTAGCATCATGGGCATTACCTTTGCTCTCATGTTCAACAGGGGTAATAGTTGATGGTTCTGAATTTTCACATAAGGCTGTGAGCTTCTCATTTTCTGTCATGTCATCCTCGCTCTTTTCTATATTGTCCTGCAAAAGGTTAGGCATAGCAGGAGGAATAACAACAGACTCTTCCTCTAAATGGTGCACCTCATCATATGAAGTCAAAACAGGAGGTGAATTAACAAAGGTTTCTTGCATAAGAAGTTTCATATCATTCCAAGTTTGAGGCTTATCAGAAGGATCTAAAGACTCCCACCAAGATAAAGCAGAATGTCGCAAAACACTAACTATATTTTTTACCTTCCTCCTTAGACATATAAAACAAGTAGCAAATATGTTATCGATGGCAATTTCTCACTCCATGTACTCATCAGCACCTATACCATCATAAGTCGGTGGATACGAACAACCTGTCATTGTTAGAAGACAGCAAAAGACAACACAAAAGTATTATCCCTATCAACTACTTAGGTTGTGGATAAGGAAAAAACAAAGCACTCAACTCTCAAGCGTCTTACCACGGTCTTACAAGTGTTATTACCAAAGCAACAGGCGGTGCAATCGGTCGGTGACTGTGATACCGTTGTAGCTTGAGTGTAACAGTTGCAAGGTGAACCTGTACTTGGTTAGAAGAAAGTGGAGCTTGGACAGGCACAATATAGTAGCAAGGAATAGCAAAATTCGCAACTGAATAGCAAAGCTGAATAAGTATCCCAAGTACTTATCTTAGTTGTTGGCCTACTCACGTTCCAAGTACCAGATGTGTCAAGTGATGTGAACAACAAGAATATGATTAGGAACAAGGTAGAAATCAGCACACGCAAACACAGCTCAAATGGCGCTCTCTATGTGCTCCTCTAGATATTGTTCCTCTTTTGTCCCTCTCTTTTTTCTATTTTTTAGCTGTTGTTGTTTTTTTGAGAAATTTTGACTTTTTATTTTTATTTTTTTGATATTTTTTCTTCACTTAGGAGCACAAAATAAGTAACCATAGAAAATATGAGCTTAAACAAGTGAAAGACGTGGTCTGTGGAATTTTTAGAAGACGTGCTCGAAATCGATAAAAACCTTGTGACCACGAGAAGAGGATCTTGTGACAACTTTTTGAGCAAAATAAAAATCTCTAACCTCAACAAAGTGGGGGATGGACGGATGCGAATTTTTTTTTCTGATCGATTTTGATATATGGAACGTCGAAATCTGAGTTCGTATGCGAAAACTAGACCAGTTTTACGAACATACTCTGAATTAGAGGACAAAACGGGAACAATGCGCGCAAAATTAGTCAGGACAGCAAGGATTTGATGAAAACATTGAAGACAAGTGTAACAAATAAGATGGCGTGGACTAGGGTTTGATGAATACAAAGGAATCACAGCAAGACTTGAAGGTGTTCACGGATTATGATGAAAAACAAAGGGAAAAATACAAATTGGACTAAAAACGATCTAAAACCAGTAACCAGAACTTGACCTAGGGCACAAACTCAACAACGCGAAACAGAGATGAAATTGCATGGCACAATGAGGCTATAGGACAGGAAATATGTGGCGGTGTATATTTTTTTGCTTTTTGTGGACTATAGGTAATGCAAAAACAGTAACAATCTAAAGGGGGAAACAAAGTTATATCTAACGGGCAACAAGGTCTCTGATACCACTTGATATAGACAAGGCATGATCTTTCGAAAGGTATGATAGCGTCGATTGATGGAGACTCGACGTTCACGATCTAGGCTTTGAACCAAGACTGATTCGGACCCCCACAACCATTACACCACTGCTCCGTTGGTTATCAACC
The DNA here is from genome assembly GCF_019320115.1 of Miscanthus floridulus. NCBI lineage: Eukaryota > Viridiplantae > Streptophyta > Magnoliopsida > Poales > Poaceae > Miscanthus > Miscanthus floridulus. The sequence goes on along the minus strand of NC_089580.1, from coordinate 37,898,229 downwards.
ACGCGAACACGATTGACCTCGCCGAGAAGGCTTTCCTACAAGTGAATCGAGAATACAAGCAAGAATGAGATAAACGCAATCTGAAATTGCAAATAAATATGAGGCTTATGATAATGAGAAAAAGTTCAAGTCTATATTCAAAATGACTAATCGCCACAGATGAACAAGATCAAGAACTGGGGCCCTGGTTCACAGCAAGCGGCCTTGGCGGCGACAGTTACAGCAAAACGACGTCTGTTTCACGAGAAAATCAAGAACTAAACAAAACCTAAACCCTAAAGAGAGTGATGGCTGCTATTTATAGAGTCTTGGGCGTCACCCCCTAGACATGCCCCCTAATGGGCCCAAACACGATACACGGTCCAACTGACCAAAAGACGGTGTCGCAGCACCCTGACAGATTCTGGATGCTAACTTGTTTTGACTATTCCTGTTGATTCTGAAGGGATTTTGATGTGAGACAAATTGGGTTGGCTTACTTATCCAATTAGCTTTCCATCCATATATGGATCATCGAAAACAGAGTCTAGATGCGTCTTGGATGACCAGTTTAAGGTAGACTGGTCCTGAAGACCGAGGTAGACTCGAACTTGAGTTGCTTTGGACCTCCACCTCAGGGACTCAAACCGAATTAGCCTCGGACCTCCTTCTTGACTTAGACACCCTTGCTGGCCTCCTACCCCTCCATACCATGTGCCAAATATCATCATATGCATGGGTGTCATGTCCTCATCATGGATCCAGTAGTCTTCTACTCAGATAGAAAACAACTCTCTCTTTTCCTTCAAATTCTTGCATCAAAGCCGATCCAATTGTCTTGTCATCAGCCGATATGTACAACTTAAATGGCTTACCTTGCTGAGGAGGGACCAGCATAGGTGGACACTTCATATATTCTTTTATCTCTTCAAACGCCCTTTGTTGTATGTCACCCCACTTGAATTCTTGATCATTTTTCAGCTTCAACAAGGGAGAAAATGGTAGGATCCTTTCCGACAAATTTGAAATGAATCTTCTGATGAAATTAATCTTACCAAGCAAAGATTGCAACTCTATTTTGGTAGTTGAGGGAACTGCCTCATCAATCGCTTTCACGCTTTTCTAACCAACTTCGATTCCTCTCTCATGGACAATGAATCCTAAGAATTGTCCAGCTAATACTCCAAAAGCACACTTATTATGATTCATATTTAAACCATGCTTTCTTGTGCATTCTAGAGTCTTACACAAGTCAGCCAGGTGCTCTTTGTACCCTTTGGATTTTATCATCACATCATCGATGTAGATTTCAACAATCCTGCTGATTAACTTATGGAAAATGTAATTTATCGTCCTTTGATAAGTTGCACCGGCATTCTTTAGACTAAAGGTCATCACAACCCACTCGAATAGACCGATTGCGCTGGGGCACCTAAAAGCGATCTTTGCTATGTCTTCCTCAGCCATGAAAATTTGGTTGTATCCTGCATTACCGTCCACGAAGCTAATAACCTTGTGCCTGGCTGCTGCATCTACTAACATATCAGCTATTGGCATCGAATAACCATCCATGGATGTGGCTCTATTCAGATCCCTAAAATCGATGCAAACTCTCAATTTTCTATTCTTCTTATATACAGGGACAACATTTGATATCCACTTTGCATATCGACATGGTTGGATAAATTTTGCTTCTAGTAACCTTTCAGTCTCCTTTTTTATATCATCAAGCACATTCGGGTTGAATCTTCTCAGAGCTTGTTTAAATGGCTGATATCTAGGTTTGATTGGCAACCAATGCTCAACAATTGACCGGTCTAAACCAGGCATCTCATAGTATTTCCAAGCAAAGCAGTCTTTAAATTCCTTTAATAAATCAATTAATTCCCGCTTATACTCTGAATCCAACTTAGCACTTACGTACGTCGACCTAGGTCTATCTCCAGGACTAATATCTACTTCCAATTTATCGGCCAATGTGAAGCCATGTCCTAGTTTGCCATCTGTGCCATCTATTGGATTATCTATTAATACAAGTTTTCAAAGCCGACTGCTTGGATCGTTTGTTGGCTTTCACCAATGACTCTAAATTCTGATGGCAACATTCTCTTAGGTGTTGCACCCTTCTCTTCTAGCTTCTTGTTAAACCTCCTGGACATCATTGGCCTTCCTACCAAACATATCTTTTTTTGTTGCCTTCCTCTTCATAATCAGCCCAGTCCTGGTCAACAACTCTTTTTCCCAGCAAATTATGAACACTTCCATTTTTTAAGCGCCGATCCATGTTATTATGATGATATACATCTTGAGTATGGATAGACCGGCAGTTGGTTTGAGATTTCCTAAACTCCCAATACTGATTGCTGCATTCTGGACAGTCATGTCTGGTAGGCAACTTCAAACCTTTATTCCAGCAATGTCTAAAGAAAGGACAATTCTAATGTAATTCGCCTTGTTTCCTTTCAAACCTCTCTTCTTTTAGTTGATGCTAGTATGCTTGATCCTTTAACCAATGCTGATAATCCTTTTCTTTCTATCGCTGCCACTTATTCAACAGAATCTGAGATGTAACTCGCGATTTGTCATCCCTGCTTTTAACGTCTCCCTGCTCGTATCGGCTCTTTTGCTCAGCATGACGTCTTCTAATCTCTCTGTACTCATCAGTCGATATTTGCATCTTGGGATCAACTTTTCTAGCTTCTTTTGATTTGGTTGATGTTAGGACCCTAGTCTTTCCTTTGAGTAGCCTAGCATCAACCATGTTCTGATCTCCTGTGAAAGGATTATCATCAACTTTTATTTTCTGAGGCGTATCAAATTTGAGCCTTCCCTACTGAATAGCCCTCTATATATGCTGCCTAAAGATCCTGCATTCATTAGTGGAATGAGAGGTAGCGTTATGGAACTTGCAGAACTTCTTATTCTTCAACTGATCAGGAGGCAACATAACATGACCATCGGGCAACTTGATATGTCCCTTCTTGAGTAAGAAATCGAAGAGCTTATCTAATTTGGTGATATCAAAGTCATAGCTCTCTTTGACTCCTCTTTCCCAAGGATTTGGCACCATTATTGTCTTCTTGCCCCATTTCCATTCAGCCACAGCAACCTCTTCTTCTTCATCTTCATAGCCGTCATTGACTGAGTATGGATCATAAGCTTCAGCTACTGTGGTACTCTTCTAGAACTGGGTATCTCTATGCATACTCTGGAATTGGCTATTGAGCGCTGCTACTCGTTGAGCCAATTGACCTAAGTTGTCAAATTCTTATCCTAACAACTTTTCTTTCCACATTGGTAGCATTTCTTGAACAGATAAAGCAGCTAGTTGATCATCAGCCAAGTTTAAGGAGAAGCACAAGTTCCTAGTTTCTCAGAACCTCTAAAGAAATTTAGTGCCCGATTCATTAGTCTTTTGTCTTATAGTTGTCAAATCGGTAATCTTCTTTTCTCCCGTCCCAGTGTAAAAATATGTATGAAACTTCTTCTCTAGGTCAGCCTAATTGGCAATGGAATTGACTGGTAGTGATGAAAATCAAGTGAAGGCTGGCCCTAATAAGGACAAGGAGAAGAAACAAACTCGATGAGCATCCTCAACTAATGCTTCGTCCAATTATGTAAGATACCGACTGATATGTTCTATCGTGCTTGTACTATCTTGGCTAGTGAACTTAGCAAATTCTAGGACTTGTAATTTGTGGGAAGAGCGACCAAATCATACCATTCTGGATATGGGCGTTTGTACAAAAAGGTCAGCCATTTTGGCTTTAGACCGAATTGATTTTTCATCATCTCGGTCACCCTCAGCAATAATTCATCAGCTTGTGGATTTGGATTCCTCTGCACCTGCTGACCCATCTGTGGATTGAAATCCCATGTGCCTTGATATCTTGGATTTAGCATCATGTGAAGGGTGTTATAACCTATGCCATAGTGATACCCTTGTGGAATCTCGATCTGCTGGATCCTTTGCTAGCTTGCTGCTTGAAGTCTCTAATTGTAGACATAAGGATCTATATCTCTACTGATCCTTTGAATTGATGGTGCTATTTTTTGAGCCAGCGATGGTATGTGGCCTGATGTGCCAAAATTGATCACCTAGTTCTGACTTTGCCCTACCGGCTGTTGCACATGTTGTACTGGTGGTCCAGGATTATATTGTATCTGATTTGCAGTAGTTCCTTGAGCCTATTCAGATGAACCCTAAACTGTCTAGACATCACCATTACTAGTTGGCGCTGCTTCTTGATGGCTGGTACCAACTTGATTAGTCCCTTGGGTCGACGGATCTAAAATGTTGTAATAAGTCAGCCCACCTTGACCAACTGAAAACCCATGAATCGCCTCTCTCATGGCATTGTGGAATATGTCCAAGAAAGCTTCGTTATGGCTTGATATGTCATCACAAACATATTTGTCTACAACTTCCTTAAAGAAATGCATGTCTTCATCTTTAGTTGTATCCGTCTGCCCGTGTAGTAGAACTCTTGGTAGTGGAAATTTCTAAACAATTGTGTTGTCACGTGTTTTCGTGTAGAACAACAAACACTTGTTCTGAAACTCTTATGTAGCTTTGCTAATGATACCCTTATCCCCATCAGGTAGATCTTCATAATACAGCATAAGGATGTCATTGTTGTTGTGAACCACCATGACGATTGTGGGGTCCCACCGGGCGTGCCCGAAACGCGTGTCGACACGGAATTTTGTCCCATGCCAAGGACACACATAGCAAGCCGGAAGGGTCCGCTCGATGGAGCTGGAGATCCACCTAGCTTTAGCGCAAGGGTGGTCCATCCTATGCACTCCTTCCAAGACAAGCCAGTCAATTTGACCCTGCAATTGACAAAGAGAGAAAGCTTATCAGTAATTAAGGGCAGAACGTGCCGGTGTTGCCAGATAGTCCCGAATGTGCGGCTCTGAGAGCCAATATGAAAGAAGATCGACTAAATAGCCAATTCTAGCATATTCGTAAGAATAAATTGGTTAAAACTCATGGGATTGTGTAAGAAGAATCGGTTATCATTATGAATATCATTGTTTAAACAAATACTGGTCACTGGCAAAAAGATATCAACAGTAATTAGTTCATGCTAAGCCAATGACTGCAAGTAACCGAACCCCTTTTTTATGAGAGAAACAATTCATCATCATTCAACCATTTAATAGAGATAAATCTAGTAAACATATTAGATCTCATCTATCACTATGACCAATGGGGCATGAGGCAGAATCATGCAGGCCGTAGAAACAATAATAGACTCGACGACCCTAACTTATTACTAATATTAGTGGGGCATGAGGCAGCATCATGCAGGCCGTAATACAATAATAAGATCATGGGGATAACACGTGTTTTAACCTATCGCTACTTCAATGATCTCGTGATGTGAACCGTTCATGATAGCTCTCGATATCGGCTAAAACAGCCAATTTAGGCATAACGCACAGTTAAGGTCGTGCCCTCTTAGGAACAGATCTACCAAATAACGGTCCCCACTCCATGGTGCTAATAGTGGGGTGTGAGGCAGAATCACACAGGCCATGATAACGGGACATGGAACAGTTTTGGCTAGCCAATAGATCTACTCAAGATCAAACACGCCTTAACCGCACGCTATGCACGATCAAGATTGACATAAAACAGCCGATAAAATATAACTCATCATTTAAAGTGCAGATTAAATCAGTTTAGACTAACAAACGATGGGTTAACAAAGATGTAAGGCCGATCTAGATCAATCCCAATCGGGCAAAGTGATATTGCTGTAATTAAATAAACAATGGAAGCAATAAGCAATATCAGTAACTTAATGAATCTATCCGAAGGAACACCACCCTTAGATAGAGCTGATAACTTGACCTTAATCTAGTTCAAGCAGTGGAGGTCGACCGGATCGATGCAGTCGTACTTGAACTAGACAAGAGTCGATAACTAACTCATACTAGAGTCGCAATGGAGGTCGACCGGATCGATGCAGCCATACGAATAGAGGTATAAGCCATGATGGTACTTATAGACAAGCAGTGGAGGTTGATCAGATCGATGTAGCTGTACTTGCTGAAAAACTCGCCAAGATCTACTCTACTCCTACTCCTAAGGGGTGGCCGGAGCCAAAAAAGTAAATAACTTGTATTTGATTAATTGTGTGTCTTTTACAATAGCCAGAGTTTGGTATTTATACCCGAAACCTACGCATGACTCCTATCTAAGCACGACTCGTCACAATCTTTGGCCCTACGAGAAAACATTTCTAATTTAAGATAACTTAGACTCTAATCTTTTCCTTTTGTAGAGTCCAACATGTTTTGTCCTAGCGCCGATCGTAGCCTTCGTCGTCATCTGCTGGCGTTACCCGAAGAAAGTCGATCCCGGTGCTGCATTCAAATCAGCTAATTTCGATCTGCCCGCAATTGATTCCATGCTGACATGATCTTGGGAGCTTTCGAGTCCCTGTGACTCTTCTTCCAAATTTTGGTGCAAATAGTTTGAAACATCAATATTACATAAGTCTATAATAAAGATTCAAATCACATGCAGAACTAAACTTGTTTCTTCAGATTCAAACCAAATAAATCACAAGCAGCCAAACTATTGTATTCTAATGTCATACAGGGATAAACTATGACTCAGAAGTCCATAAAGGTGAATTCATAATCACTGGAATGGTATAACTGAGACAGTGCACAGCCGCCCACTTTGCGTGCTCATTCAGAAATAAATTAGAACATGTCAATTTGATATTCTCAATTATCTATTATATTCTTGTTCACATCATAAAAAAGTGGTCATTAACCTTCACAATTTGCGTGACAAGTAAGCAACTTCTAGCTTTGTGTCCTGACCGTCAGTAAAACATAAGTTCAGTGACTTACTGCCAGAAGAAAGCTAACATATCTAAAAAACCTAAGCACCTGAACCTCATCAAACTTATCTACTACTGCATAGTGGATTCAGAATAAGGTAAGCACAGGGGCAAAAAAAGCTCTGAGTTTTCCCTACCTGACCATATCATTTAGTAATTGAAGGATGATCTTTCTTTATTTATATGATATCCTTTTAACTAGCTGACGTTCTTCTGTTTATCTTGGACAACTCAAGACATGTACTAATTCATCAACTATACTGTAAATGTGCAAGCATGATCTATGTCCAAACATTAGTTAATGGGCAAATGTATAGCCCCACCAACAAAAACTTCTCCTAGACAAGTCGTTGTGCAACCATGATAATTCTAAGATTGATCCAGTAACTAAATGCACATATATATATGACAAAAGCGAGCGAGCGCTAGCTGACAGCCGCCTCTCATCAGGTCTTGGCTCTTCGGTTTGGCCAATAGGCCATGTTCCACTCTATTGGAGCACGCACGAGCTAATTGTATAAGTCGAAGTATGTTTCTTGTCTCTTCAAAATGTAAGTCATTTTGGCTTTTCTAAATTCATAGTTTTTATTATGTATCTAGACATGGTGTATATCTTGGTGTCTAGCACAAACTATGTAATTACAAAAACCAAAATGACTAAAAATTTAGAACAAATGTAGTACTCTTAATTTTATCCAATATTTATGTTTTGTCATTGTTTTTTCTTATAAAGAATCCAATATAAAATCATGCTAAATAATTAATGTTTATACTTTGGTTCGAGGAAAAAAAATAATGTTTATACTTACATGCATCTTAATTGAATATAACATGAATAGAACACTTGCAGAAAGCTTAAAAAATGTTGTACAATAGGAAGATGTTACTGGAGAAGATGCAAGCTCATGGAGAACATACTGCAGATACATAGACATGTATACATTCAGACAGTGGGCAAGCAGGAAGAAAACAGTAATGGAACTCTCAACTATGTAACATTAATCTTTATAAACAGCATGTGATAATTAGTTAATCGCAGAACATTACCTCTACACGGTCATATTCTTGCAATCTCCAGTCAACCTTCTCCACATCTCTGCAGCTTACGCAAAATTGTGTCAACTTTATTCCTGCAAGAATTATATTCACCTTTTAGATTTATATTCAAAATTCAGATTAAATTATTATTTCAAACTTGATGAAAACAAGAAATAATAATATTTCAAACTTCTTATTGTTACGATCAAAGAAGAGCCGACTACAGCTTGCATATCTATATAATATTAGAACCCAAAGAAGAAATGTCCTCACGTATCTATATACTCAGAAGCACCATTGAAGAAGTGTCGATATAGAATTTTCATCCCATGCCAAGGACACACGCAGCAAGCCGGAAGGGTCCACTCGATGGAGCAGATCCATCTAGCTTCAGCGCAGGGGTGGTCGATCCTGCACGATCCTCCCAAGACGTACCAGTCAATTTGACCCTGCAATTGACAAGGAGAGAAAGTTCATCAGTAATTAAGGGCAGAACTTGCCGGTGTTGCCAGACAGTCTCGAATGTGCGGCTATGAGAGCTGATATGAAAGAAGAACGACTAAATAGTCGATTCTAGTATATTCATGAGAATAAATCAATTAGAGCTCATGGGGTTGTGTAAGAAGAATCGGTTATCATTTAGGATAAATATCATTAATCGAATAGATATTAATCAATGGCAATAAGATGTCAACAATGATCGATTTGTGCTGAGCCAATAATTATAATTAACCGAACCCCTTTTTATATAAAGAAATAATTCAACACCACTTAACTATTTAATAAAGATAAATCTAATGAATATGTTAGATCTCATCTATCATCATGACCAGTGGGGCATGAGACAGAATCATGCAGACCATAGAAATAAAAATAGACTCGACGACCCTAACTCATTACTAATATTAGTGGGGCATGAGGCAGAATTATGCAGGCCATAATACAATAATAATATCATGGGGCTAACATATCTTTTAACCTATCTTTACTTCAACGGTCTCGTGATGTGAACTATTCGTGAAAGCGCTCGATATCTACTAAAACAACCGATTCAGGAATAACGCACAGTTAAAGTCATGCCTTGCCAGGAAAAGATCTACTAAGTATCAATCCCCACTCCACGGTGCTAACAGTGGGGTGTGAGCTAGAATCACACAGGCCGTGATAACGGACCGTGGAACGGTTCTCTCTAGTCAATAGATCTACTCAAGATGCAACATGTCTTAACCGCACGTTATGCACGATCAAGATTGATGTAAAACAGCCAATAAGACATAACTCATCGTTTAAGATGTAGATTGGATCAGTTTTAGGTTAGCAAACGATGGGTCAAATAAGATATAAGGCCGATCTAAATCAATTTCAATTGGGTAGAGTGATATTGTTGTAATTAGATAAGTAATAAAAGCAATAAGCAATATCGGTAACTTAATGAATCTACCAAAGACTGCCATTCTGAGGTAGAGCCGATAACTTGACCTTGATCTAATTCAAGCAGTGGGGTGTGAGGCAGAATCACACAGACCATACTTGAATTCAACAAGAGTCCATAACTAGCTTATACCAGAGCCGCAGTGGGGGTCGATCGGATTGATGCAGCCATACGAATAGAGGTATAAACCATGATGGTACTTACAGACAAGCAGTGGAGGTCAACCGAATCGATGCAGCCATACTCGCTGAAGAACTCGCCGAGATCTACTCTACTCTTACTCCTAATGGGTGGCCAGAGCTGAAAAAAGTAATTGACTTGTATTTGGATTGATTGATTTTTACAATAGTCGGGGTTTGATATTTATACCCAGAGTCTAAACCTGAATCCTACTCGAGCATGATTCGTTACAATCCAAGGCATAAACAAAAATATTCCTAATTTAAGATAACTTGGACTCTAATCTTTTCCTTTTGTAGAGTCTGATATGTAGTTTCCTGGCACCAACCGTAGTTCATCATCGCTATCCGCTGACGTCATCCCAAGAGACCCGATCATAGAATCATGGCTGACATTGATCTTCTTTGATTGGCACAATCTTGGAAGCCTACGAGTTCCCGCGTTCTTTCTCCCAAATTTTGGTGTAAACATATGCCCCCAATTTTTGGGATAAAATGGTTTTATTCTAAAATTCTAGCTTATTGGTTTACCGTGCCGTAATCGCTTTATCTCGACATATACGCATAACTCCTAACTTCCCGGCCTGAGTCTCATATAACATCTCAATAGTATCCCTTTCAACGCACTTGGCCTTTTTGCTTTCTCCTCTTTTCTTGAGCCAACTCCAACAGCCGACACCGACATCACCAAGGCCTCAAACCCTAGCAGATTCGTCATTCCTTCGAACCATCATTCAAGCTATCTTCATCAGATCTGAACCTGCTCCAATCGTGATGGTGACCAACGACTATGTTCTTGAGGTATGTTTTCAAGTTTCCATTCTCCAAGTGTCGGCCGTTACCCCGTATTTCTTCTCTTCTTGAATTTATTTTATCTGATTTCTAGGAAATGAGGAACGAGATCTTGATTCCATCAACTGTTGTTCCTAATGTTTATTTTCTCAGGCCTATGGGTGATCCTAATCCATCCGATTTCATCCACCAAGAAACTAACTAGATCCCCTTTAAATAGTTTGTAGTGGATTCATCTTCCTGGAACAAAACTCCCTTCAGGAACTGGCCTAAAGCGCCTAAGGGATGGAGAGATTGGTTTCATAGGGTATCCATGAAAAAGGGCGGAGACTAGGAGTTTATGATCTAAACCAGTGCCTGACACTTTTGTTGTCCAAAATGGAGAGGAATGATTCACTCTTGATCTCCACTTCTTATTTCTGGTCTAATGCTCTGAATGCTTTTATTTTTGGCCATGGCCCAATGACCATTACTCTGGCCGATGTATATATGTTGACCGGCCTTTGAATTACTGGATCAGTGCAACCCTATGAGTATTTGAGTGTCGGCTCCAAAAGATTGGCCAAGATAGCATACTGCACCAGATGGGCAAGTTACATTCTAAATCACGTCGAAGATGAATCATCTATCAGGGAACGAGAATATGTGGCTTTTCTGAATATGTGGTTAGAGAGATTCATCTTTTGTGGGACATCCTGTGGTTTGACTTATAATCACAAACTTATGGCAGAGCACCTAGCATTAGGCAAGGATATCCCTCTTGGAAAATATCTACTAGGAGCTGCTTATCATCTGATGTACTAGGTGGCTGCCCAATTACTAAAGAATGAACTAATATAGACTATCAGTGGCCCTTGGTGGCTAATACAATGTGGCTCAATTTGTACATGCACAAGATGGTTAGGCCTGATCTCAGAGACCTGAGTTTTCCTTCCTCTAATTTCGATGAGGAACATAGAGGCAAAAAAAGGAAGAGCTCAACAGTGTACGAGTTATGGCGAGGCTGCATCGGCCATAATAATTGACTTCGACGTTGGCCACCTCTTCAAAAAGTTTTACAGAGGGTTTGACGTAGCCATCCTGACTTTGCTACCTTATAATGAGGATGATGAACTGACTTTTCCATTCAAATTCCTATTTGAATCCGGCTGTTCGGATGAGATAGCGGCTGCGATCTTCAATTCCTTTATTAAACCCTGCATTCTCCTAGCTGAATTTTGTCACGGTCGTGGCAAAATGGTTAAAGGTTCCTCCATTCTAGGCAATCCTCCAACCTATGAGTTTTACAACCTTTCTTTTATGGCCCGTTAGTTTGGCCTCGGTCAACTTCCCCCTCGCCTATTCTTCAAGAACATCCTGAAGCTGAGAGAGGATATTAGTGATGTGCTGGAAGCTTCCAGAGCCTTTCAATTGGGATCAAACCTTCCTTCCTTTTCCTTGCATGACTAGGTTAGAGCTAGTTTTTCTTCCAACCTCTTTGACTCCTGGTGGCAAGAATGGCATTCCCATCTCTTCTGTGGGCCAGTCTATCCTCTGTGTATAGCTTTGGATGGGGAATTTGCTTCTAATAGTGAGGTAATCCTTCATCCTCTTTTCATAGAGATTACTTGGTGAATTTTCTTGCCAACCGTTCTAACCGGTCTTTTTAGGACATTGAATTTGATCCTCCAAGCCTAGATAGGAGAGGGCATCCTATAGATTACCAACCGTCATGCCCAGTTTCAAGGATGGGATCAACCGCACCTTCCTTGAAGAAGTTGATGAGAACCCCTACCACTCCCACGATCGTGACACGGCAATCCCCAAAACACAAGGTGGTTCCAGGGGTAACTCAGAAGGCTACTACTAGAAAAAGACTCCATAGAACAAGGCCATCAGCTACTCAGGTGAACAATTCATACTTTCCTCAAACTAATGTTCAACTTTTTTATCCCATTTTCTCACAGTTATCGAGCATTGCATCCTAGTCTGCTTCGGGTGCGGGACTACTATCTCAGGCACTTGATTCATCACCAACCAAACCTTTGTTGGCTGATCCTCAATAGGAGCCAATTTTGGTGGAAGTAACCGATGTTTCCACAATGGCAGAAAATGTGAATTTTTCCTTGACGCTTGTCGAAGCATTTTCTTTAACTCTTTGATTTACTTAGTCTTTTACCCTCCTCCTGACTTTTACTTGCGCTAGATACTTCTCGAGGAAACACTTGATAGTCCGCTTAGTGATCCTACCGATGCTGAAGATGGTCTTGTTGCCGTCCATACTCAAGCTACTGATTCCCTAGCCCGGCAAATAATTGACGGTGAGGGAGTCACTTGCTCCATTTGTTTCTTTGCAACAAACATGAATTAAAAATCTTTCTTTGTTATTATAGATACCAATGTTGGAAGCTCAGAGTCGATTCGACCAGATGTCGTCGATGCATCATCTGTTGTTCCCCCTCTTCCGATAGAGGCTGTTACAGAGAAGGTACTATACCTTCTTTGCCATCCATTTTTTGATAAACCGATTCAAACCTCCTAATCATGTTTTCCTTTGTACACAGGCACTTAGTCTTCTAGCCCTAAGCTACTCTCTCAATTTTGAGGAATATCTTGATGAGGATGAGATCAGATCGCCAGCTACTTCTTCTAGCGAAGCCTTGTCGGGAGAGACCAGAAATCGGCTAAGACACATATTGTCAATACTTGAGAAGAACATAGCCGATTTAGTCCGAGACAGTGACTCTATGCAGAGAGTCTTCTTGGCTATAAAGGGCGATCCATCTCTAGCCCTCTCTAGAGTCTTATCGTATTTGTCTGCCTTTGAAGATCAAGCTCTAAAGGTGAAAACAATTCAGAGGAACCTATCCAATCATGAAGCTTTGATGGCCTAGGATAACTCTAATAGGCAAGAGGCTAAAGAGTTGATGTGGCTGATTGATGATCTAAAAAATTCTTCCCCTAGGACCGATCCAGAGCTTTCCCAGCTAGAAATTAGACATGCTGAACTTGAGAAGGAACTGGAAAACGTGAAGGCTACTATTGACCATCGCAAGTTTACCCTAGCCCAAATACCCAATGCCATCAAACAGAAGAAATAGGAACTGTTGGCCAAAGTGAAAAAAAGCAGAGCCATTCATAGTAGTCTTGAGAACACTCCTGGAACAGCTGAAGAATACGAGCAAAAGATTGCAGAAGCTTATGTCATCCGGCTAGAAATATTGAAAATTATCCAGGATGTTTTGAACTTGTAATCCATAGGTTAACACATGTATCTTGCATAAAACTGACATACTTTTTTGCTATCTAGTTGTATCTCTCGTTTTGGCTAAAGAGCTGATTTAAAACAACCGATCCTAGACTTTTGATCTCAATCCATTTGAGTCTGAAAACACAGCTTTTATTAAGAGAACCCTTCAATTTTCTGCCTTCAGTTGCTCAATGTTGTACTCCCATTAGTATTAATGAAATGGCATCTTGCCTTCCATTAATTGTGGCTGCATTTTACACATCCTGAGGCGTTCGCCTCTTCGCTTTAGATCTTCAAATACAAGCCAGTGGTTTTGACCTCGAACACATATTCACTAGCAACTATTCCTTTGCACTTCTCTGCCTTCCAAAACCCTATAGTGGTTCCCTTCCCTTCTTGTAGATCCACTCGAATCCATGGCCGATGAGGATAACCACAGCAAGCGAGTGGCGGAGGAGATCCCAGAGGAGAACATGCCAGTGAGTTAGCGCCTCCAACATATGAGGTGGGATTAATGGCTTTTGTTAATGGCGACGATCTGCAAATCTTCTGTTCACAGTGATGAACTCTTCTACTTTGTTTCTAGGTTCATTGTGAACGATAGCCTTCGTCCTCTTCCTAGGGCTGGTGAGCCCTCTAACATTGTATCTTCTTTTCCAGCATCATCGTTGGATTCTTTCGACTCCTATAATGACGACGACGCCCGGCGCTACCTTCATGAGTGGAGAATGGCTCAGAATCGCTATTCTGAGGCGACTTGGGAGAATGGTCAACTTGAGATTCACCTTGGGGTCTCTCAAGTTGCCCTTCACATGGCTAAGGAGGAGGCCACCGCCGTTTGAGCGCGGCTAGCCAAGTCTGATGCCATGGTGGCGGGTAAGACAAACTCCAGGAACGCTTCATTCCGATTTCCATTATCTTTATCTTGATAGTCTTTTGTTCCTATGACTGTCAGCCCTGATGGTGCAGTTGGAGTCTCTCCAACTGGAGGCGAATGTGGCTACGGATGCCATCAATGTGTGGGGTTCCTCTATCGCCACTCGTCTCTAGGATGTCCTGGTCCATGTTTGGGAGATCGCCCTTCACGGTGTCCATCATGGTGCGGCGGTGGCACTGACCGCGGCACAAGTCCAAACTAGGTACGAGTTCCACACCATGGAGACTGGTTTCCCAATGGGCGATGGCCCCGAGGAGCACGAGGACCTGCTCGAAGAATTCACCATGGCAGCGGAGGCCATAGTAGACATCATATCCGCTCAGGATGTGGTGAACAAGGTCTTTGATTAGTTTGTACTTAGGGTAATCTGATGAACAAAGACTCCTGCTCTTTCATGAATGTGCCTTAGTGCAATGCCCTTGTATATGGTTGCTTTTGTGCTTTTTGCTCTATAGGCGATACATATTGTATCAGCTTTTATTGTCTTTAAAGATTTTCATTTTTTGAACTAGAGGCGATACCCTCCTGGTACCGGCTATTAGAGCCGAGAACGAATCGGCTATCAAATGTTGATCGGGTGTCAGAATAATGTACCACATAACTTTTTATATCAAAGGTCGAAAGATTAATGAACCTAGGTCAAGCATCCTATTAAGTGAAACAGAACTTCTTAAGAAATCCATTAACTCTGAATCGCACTCACACTTTGACTCACATACGTCGGCCTAAATCCATCTCCAAGACTCAACGCTTATTTTTCCTTTAATCCAATGGCCGACGTGAAGTTGCGATTTTTCTAGTAAAATAAGCTTTCAGAGCCGATCGCTTGCATCGGCTGTTGGCTTCCATTGCTGATCTTAATGAAGCCTCCTTCCCATGACTTGCTAGAAAAACATTCAAAGTCTTCTAGTTCCCAAAAGACTGGATCGGCTGTTGCGATACTCATGGACTCATCAGCGTGAACCAGTTCGACATCATCCCCATGCCATTGAATCAAACATTGATGCATGGTTGATGGTATGCAGCAATTTGCATGAATCCAATCATGACCGAGGATCAAACTGTAAGACCCTTTCCCATTGATGATGAAGAATGTAGTGAGCAGAGTCTTGCTTTCGATTGTTAGCTCGACATTTATTGCCCCCTAGGTCTTAGACGTATTACCTCTGAAATCCTTAAGCATCATGTCAGTCTCCATCAGATCTTCTAGTCCTTTGCCAAGTTTACAAAAAGTAGTGTAAGGCATAAGATTGACAGAAGCACCTCCATACACCAACATCTTGTTCATCGGCTTCCCATCGACAAGACCTTTCATATATAACGCCTTTAAGTGCCGATGTTTGATTGGCTTATCAAATATTGCTTGTTGTACAACCGTCAACTTGGCAACTATCTCCTCATACTCTGATTCATCAAAATCCGAATAAACTTCTTGATCTACCGGAGCTCTAAATTCCGATGGCAACAGAAAAGCCATTTGGATATTAGTCGATGGTTGCATTCTATCGGCTATCTATTTGGTACGCCACACTTGAGTCTTACCGGATGCCTGAGCCTGTTCCATCTCTTTATTCCTTAGGCGTTGCACCCTTCTCTTCTAGCTTCTTGTTAAACCTCCTAGGCACCACTGGCTTTCCTGCCACACATATCTTCTTTCAGTGCCTTCTTCTTCATGATCAGCCCGGTCCTGATCAACGACTCTTTTTCTAAGCTGATCATGAACACTTTTATTTTTTAAGCACTAATCCATGTTATTATGATGATATGCATCTTGAGCATGGATAGACCGGCGGTTGGTTTGAGGCTACCTATACTCCCGATATTGATTGTTGCATCCTGGACAGTCATGTCTAGTAGGCAACTTCAAACCTTCATTTCAGCAATGTCTGAAGATAGGACAATTCCAATGTAATTCGGCTTGTTCCCTTTCATACCTTTCTTGCTTCAAATGATGCTGGTATGCTTGATCTTTTAACAAACTCTGTAATCATTTTCCTTCTGTCGCTGCCATTTATTCAATAGAATTCAAGATGTGACCCACGGCTTTGTCATCTCTGCTCTTAACATCTTCCCCTGCTCGTATCGGCTCTTTTGCTCAGCATGACGTCTCCTAATTTCTCTATACTCATCAACCGACATTTGCATCTTAGGATCGACTGTTCTAGCTTCTTTTGATTTGATTGATGTTAGGACCTTAGTTTTTCCTTTGAATAGCCCAGCATCAACCATGTTTTGATCTCCTGGGAAAGGATTATCATCAACTTTTATTTTCCAAGGCATATCAAATTTGAGCCTCCCCTGCTGAATAGCTCTCTGTATATGCTGCCTGAAGATTTTGCATTCATTAGTGGAATGAGAAGTAGTATTATAGAACTTGCAAAACTTCTTATTCTTCAACTGATCAGGGGGCAACATGACATGACCATCGGGCAACTTGATCTGCCCTTTCTCCAGCAAGAAATCAAAGAGTTTATCTAATTTGGTGACATCAAAGTCATAGCTCTTATCGACTCCTCTTCCCCAAGGATTTAGCACCATCACTGTCTTTTTGCCCCAATTCCATTCAGCTGCAGCAACTCTTCTTCTTCATCTTCATAGCCGTCATCGACCAAGTATGGATCATAAGCTTCGGCTACTGAGGTACTCTTCTAGAACTGGGTATCTCTACACATACTCTGAAATTGGCTATTAAGCGTTGCTACTCGTTGAGCCAATTATCCCAAGTTATCAAATTCTTGTCCCAGTAGCTTTTCTTTCCACATCGGTAGCATTCCTTGAACAGCCAAAGTAGCTAGTTGATCATCGGCCAAGTTTAAGGACAAGCACAAGTTCCTGGTCTCTCGAAACCTCTAAAGAAATTCAGTGCCCGATTCATTAGTCTTCTATCTTAGGTTGTCAGATCGGTAATCTTCTTTTCTCCAGTCCTAGTATAAAAATGTGTATGAAACTTCTTCAGGTCAGCCTAATTAGCAATGGAATTGACTGGCAATGATGAAAACCAAGTGAAGGCTGGCCCTGATAAGGACAGAGAGAAGAAACAAACTCGATGGGCATCTTCAACTGACGCTTCGCCCAATTGTGTAAGATACCGACTGACATGTTCTATCGTGCTTGTACTGTCTTGGCCAGTGAACTTAGCGAATTCTAGGAGCCTATAATTTATTGGAAGAGCGACCAAATCATACCATTCTAGATATGGATGTTTGTATGAAAAAGTCAGTCCTTTTGGCTTCAGACTGAACTGATTCTTCATCATCTCAGTCACCCTGAGCAATAACTCATCAGCTTGCAGATTTGGATTCCTCTATACCTGTTGACCCATCTGTGAATTAAAATCTCACGTGCCTTGATATCCTAGATTTGGCATCATATGGAGGGTGTTATAATCTGTGCCATAGTGATACCCTTGTGGAATCTCAATCTGCTGAGTCCTTTGCTGGCTTGCTGCTTGAAGTCTCTGATTATAGATATAAGGATCTATATCTCTACGGATCCTTTGAACTAACGGTGCTATTTTTTTGAGCCAACGATGGTATGTCGCCTGATGCGCCAAAATTGATCACTTGGTTATGACTTTGCACCATCGGCTGTTGCACATGCTGTACTGGTGGTCCGGGATGGTACTGTGTTTGATTTGTAGTAGTTCCTTGAGTTTGTTCAGATGAACCCTGAACTGTCTGGACATCACCACTACCAGCCGGTGCTGCTTCTTGATGGCTGATACTGACTTGATTGGTCCCCTAGGTCGATGAATCTAGAATGTTGTAATAAGCCGGTCCGCCTTGACCAACTAGAAATCCATGAATCGCCTCTTTCAAGGCGTTATAGAATACGTCCACGAAAGCTTCATTATGGCTCGACATGGCATCACGAATAGATTTGTCCACAACCTCTTTAAAGAAACGCCTGTCTTCAGCTTCATTTATGTCCGTCTACCTATGTAACAAAACTCTTGGTAGTGGAAATTTCTGAACAATTGTGTTGTCACGTGTTTTGGTGTAGGACAACGAACATTTGTTCTGAAACTCTTCTATAGCTTTGTTGATGATACCCTTATCCCCATCAGGTAGATCTTCATAATGTAGCATAAGGATGTCGTCGTTGTTGTGAACCGCCATGACGATTATGGGGTCCCACCAGGCGTGCCAGAAATGTGTGTCGACATAGAATTTTCGTCCTGTGTCGAGGACACACGTAGCAAGTCAGAAGGGTCCGCTCGATGGAGTAGATCTGCCTAGCTTCAGTGCAGGGGTGGTCGATCCTACGCGATCCTCCCGAGACATGCCAGTCAATTTGACCCTGCAATTGACAAGGAGAGAAAGTTCATCAGTAATTAAGGGCGAAACTTGCCGGTGTTGCCAGATAGTCCCGAATGTGCGGCTATGAGAGCCGATATGAAAGGAGATCGACTAAATAGTCAATTCTAGTATATTCATGAGAATAAATCAATTAGAGCTCATGGGGTTGTGTAAGAAGAATCGGTTATCATTTAGGAAAAAAATCATTAATCGAATAGATATTAATCAATGGCAATAAGATGTCAACAATGATCGGTTTGTGCTAAGCCAATAATTATAATTAACCGAACCCCTTTTTATATAAAGAAACAATTCAACACCACTTAACCGTTTAATAAAGATAAATCTAATAAACATGTTAGATCTCATCTATCATCATGACCAGTGGGGCATTAGGCAGAATCATGTAGGCCATAGAAATAATAATAGACTCGACGACCCTAACTCATTACTAATATCAGTGGGGCATGAGGTAGAATCATGCAGGCCGTAATACAATAATAAGATCATGGGGCTAACATATCTTTCAACCTATCTTTACTTCAACGGTCTCGTGATGCGAACTATTCGTGAAAGCGCTCGATATCGGCTAAAACAGCCAATTCTAGGAATAGATCTACTAAGTATCAATCCCCACTCCATGGTGCTAACAGTGGGGTGTGAGGCAGAATCACACAGGCCATGATAACGGGTCGTGGAACGGTTCTGTCTAGCCAATAGATCTACTCAAGATGCAACATGCCTTAACTGCACGTTATGCACGATCAAGATTGATGTAAAACAACTGATAAGACATAACTCATCGTTTAAGGTGTAGATTGGATCAGTTTTAGGTTAGCAAACGATGGGTCAAATAAGATATAAGGCTGATATAAATCAATTTCAATCGGGCAGAGTGATATTGCTGTAATTAGATAAGTAATGAAAGTAATAAGCAATATCGGTAACTTAATGAATCTACCAAAGACTGACATTCTAAGGTAGAGCCGATAACTTGACCTTGATCTAATTCAAGCAGTGGGGTGTGAGGCAGAATCACATAGGCCATACTTGAATTAAACAAGAGTCGATAACTAGCTTATACCAGAGCCGTAATGGGGGTCGACTGGATCGATACAGCCATACGAACAGAGGTATAAACCATGATGGTACTTACAGACAAGCAGTGGAGGTCGACCGGATCGATGCAGCCGTACTCGTTGAAGAACTCGCCGAGATCTACTCTACTCCTACTCCTAAGGGGTGGCCGGAGCCAAAAAAAAAGTAATTGACTTGTATTTAGATTGATTGATTTTTACAATAACCGGGGTCTGATATTTATACCCGGAGTCTAAACCTGAATCCTACTCGAGCACGATTCGTTATAATCCCTGGCATAAACGAAAATATTCTTAATTTAAGATAACTTGGACTCTAATCTTTCCCTTTTTGTAGAGTCCAATATGTAGTTTCCTGGCGCCAACCATAGTTCATCATCGTTATTCGCTGACGTCATCCCACCCGATCATAGAATCGTGGCTAATATCGATCTTCTTTGATTGGCACAATTTTGGAAGCCTGCGAGTTCCCACGTTCTTTCTCCCAAATTTTGGTGTAAACAAGAAGCAAAGTTTAGATTTCGGCAAACTGAGCAGTCATCTCTAGATAATGAAAAAAGGGCCATCTCTACGACTCTACCTAGGCGCTACGGAGGTCGGGTGCAGCGTCATCCAAGAGCTCCTTTCGAGTGAAGACCATGGCGAGGAAGATGTTGACAGCGTGAGCAATTCGAGAGTCCGCCATGATCGATGACCAGATGGAGGCCATGATTGGATGCTAAAACAGAGAACACTTGTAATTGGATTAGATCCCAATAAACATAACATGCAAAGCAGATCAAAGCACACACAACTGCAGGCACGCATCCAATAAAGGACATTTAGTGTGCACATGAATGACTGATAATCTTTGAATGGGATCAAAGTTAGTTCGCAGCGAAGAGAAGGGGTGGCATACCTATTGGGCGCTCGTTTTTGGCCCGCGATTGGTGCCTGGCGGCGTGGAGCAGCAACGGCGCGAAGCAGCGAGCCAGCAACGGTAGGGTGGGTCAAGGAGGTGGTGGTGTTTTCGACGGCGTGGAGGCGGTGGCGTGTTCAGCGGTGGGGCGTCTAGGTGGCGTTGACGGCAGGGTAGGTCATGGAGGCGGTGGTGTTTCCGGAGGTGAGGTGCTGGTGCAGGCGCCGCGTGCATGACGCTCCTGATCGCGACCTTGGCGTGGAGGCGTCCGGCGGAGACGAGGCACAGCGATGTGAAGGAGCAACGGGCGTGGCTCCTCACAAATCTGCAAGGGGTGCTCGGAGGGGTTGGAGCAGGGGCGGGGCGAGGTGTCTGTGCAGGTGCATGTAGCCATGGAGCCTACCTCCGTGCTCCGGTCGACAGGCAGACCTTGGTCGGCGCCGGAGGTGCTCGCTATTCCTGTCCCTCGACCTCGGCCTCCACGTCCGTCATGGACGTCGGGGCTCGAGGGTGCTGCCGCTGCTAGATCGAGGCCGCCTTCGTGGTCGCGTCGCTCCCCGTCGTAGTCGCCGAGACCCCCGGGCAGGTGCGGGCGTGCGCCCGTGCCCTCGCGCGTGAGAGAGAGATGGAGAGCGAGGACGTCGAGGAGCAACGCATGGAGCCACCGAGAAGGCTAGACGGGGTTCCCCAGCTGTACGCGGCGGCCGCCGGCACGCCTAGATGCGGGCGGGCGCGGGTGACGATGGTGCGCGTGCGGCGGCGGCGTGGCCTGCTGCGGGCGGGCACGAGGGCAGGGTGAGCGTGATGGGGGCGCGGCGGCGGTGCAGCCAGAATCATGGGAGCGAGCGGGATCTCGCGAAGGGGAGCACACGCGCGGGGGAGGGGGAGCGAGCGGATCTCTCGAGCGAGCGTGCGAAACGGAGGAAGTAGAGCGACGAGGTGGGCTCGCGTGCAGTCAATCCCACATGCCGGCGCCTTTCATCGAAGTCGTGGGAGGGTATCGCACAGTACCATGTATTGTGTTGTTCTAAAAAATTTAAACACCGCTATACCATTATTACGATCCAGAAATATTACTAGGAGGAGTACTATTCGGTTCTCTAAGAGCAAGGCTACTAAATTAATAATACATCTAGTTTGTTGGCTGTAAGGTTCTTTGCAGCTTTCTTTTAGCCCACCTATATAGTAGTTATCTCTTCACTGTTAATACATGACTCACTTGTCTCTCTCACAGAGTTCCCTAATTCTTGTGTCCAAGCCGGCTGTAAACTTAAACTTATAGTCCGCTTCTCCTCCCTCTCCTCTCTTCTCTTCTCCACCTCAACATTCAGTTAGCTTACGGTCTCTTGTTATACTTGCTCTAATTAGTCCAATGTTGTACACGATTCCTCCGCCAGGACGCGATATGGGGCAGATACATTACACAAACCATCTCATGACCATTGACCAAGCAAATAGTTGTCCTAGCTAGTAGATTCCAAATTAATTAGAACCCGTCTGAGGAAGTAATTATTTGCCTAGCCAATGCTAAATAAGCACGTACTGTACTACGTAGTTGTCCTAGATCATTGTCTGCCATTAAGAACTTAACGGCGTACGTAAGTCACATTGGTGTTCCTCTAATTTGATGAGCTGTATGAATTGGCCGGATGCATGCTTAGCTTAGGGCGGGCCACCAGTCTCAACGCGCGAGCGCGATGGATTTGCATCTTGCATGCCAATGCCCAGCGTGTTCGGCTGGTCAGCTTCAGCGGCTGGTCGATTTTTTTTTAAAAGTTGGAGCAGTGTTTTTTTTCATCGAATTTCAGTATAAAAGTATTTTTCTGATACTATAGTATTAATTTAATACCAGCCGAACCCGTTAGGTAGCAACAATAAAGCTAGAAGAAGAAGACATTGTTTGGTACTGACGCTGACGCCTGCTGCCCCTTTGCATGCATGCTTGCAAGCAGTCGCAATCCAGAGCTACTGACAAGTTTCAGATGGTCAGGTCCAAGCAGTTCACACACATTACATACTGTACGGGCGTCGCTGGGCCTGCACAGAAACACGTATACCCCTGGCATGACCATGACCACCGGCCATGCACAGCACAGGAGGTCTCTGCCACGACCAATCCATCCCTGCGTCGATCGATCGGTCTCACCACTCTCACGCGGTGGTCACCGGTCTCGCTTCCGCTTCATACTAGCCAGTACAGTGGCCACTACTCCTGCATGTGTTGCTGCTGCTGTCATGACAGAGGCATTCAAATCGGCACGACGTGCATGTCCCCTCGCTCGTTCGTTGGTTGCCTTGTTTAGTGATGAAATTTGGGAATTTGGCTACAGAAGCATTTTCGTTTTTATTTGGCAATTAGTATTCAATCATGGACTAATTAGGTTCAAAACGTTCGTTTCGTGATTTTCAACCAAATTATACAATTAGTTTTTTTTCGTCTACATTTAATGCTCTATGCACGTATCGTAAGATTTGATATGATAACTACTATAACACTTTTTAGAAAAACTTTTTAGAACAGCCTAGGCTACCATAGCACTTTCGTTGTCGGTGGAGTAAAAACATCACTCTCGCTGTACCTACCGGTTCTGCTGAATGGCAGGCAGCTGAACGAAAGATTGGAAGAATCTCTCTCGCTGAGCCTCTCTCTCTCACACACACACACGTACGAATCCATGTTCCCGGGCAGGTACATTACAGCATATCGTCGTCTTTCATCTAGTAGCAGTACACGTGCATGTGGATGTGGGTCAGTGGGTGCGTATTAGACAATGACAGTGGTTAACGTGTACTAGCTAGCTAGTAAAGTACTTTCTCCGTTTCGAATTATAAGATGTTTAGTTCTTTTTAGATATATTGTTTTTATTATATGTTCTAAATTATAAGATGTTTTGATATCTTATTAATGTATCTATACATAATGTATATATATTAGTACATAGCAAATGTTACGTATATGCAAAAGCCGAAAGATCTTATAATTTGTACATGTAGGAATAGTACTTAGTATTGGAAATTTGATCTGCATTTGCATTATAAATAAATGTCCGTTTCCAGATCCAGATCATAGTTATTGGTCTGGACTGTTTCCACGGACAGGCTAGCACCCGGACGTCCGGCCCTAGGCCTGTGTCCATACGCTGCTCCCCGCGCCCCGTGCCTACTCCGTGACGCACGCCCCCGCTCTCTCGGGTTTCACACCACTCTAACGACTCATGCCCCACCCACGCCGCCCGCCCCCACGCAGGCCCATGCTGCCTGTTGCTCCCCGCGCCCCGCGCCTGCTCCGTGCCACACGTCCCGCTCGCTCGGGTTCTGCGCCACTCAAATGACTCACGCCCCACCCACGTCGCCCGAACATCACCAGCATCGAGAAAGAGGAGACACTGAGGCGGGGCAGCAGAAGGCGAGGAGAGAGATGCAACAACCGATCTACTTTTGAAACATCCAGGTATAATAACACTTCAAACATACGCATGAAGACAGATGAAACGTTTGAAACATGCGTCTGAAACACTTGCAAAAAAACACATGAAACCCTTGAAAACCATTGCAACATATATGCAACATCCAGATAAAACACTTACAACATATGTGTGAAACATATGCAACATCCAGATAAACCACACTTGCAACATACGTCTAAATAAAATATATAAAACATTAGGAACAAACGTTTGCAACATAAGTGTACAACCATTGCAACATAAGCAACATCCCAATCTACTTTTGCAATATCCATACGAAACCCTTGCAACATACCTCTGAAACAACTGAAACACTTGAAACATGCGCTTCAACGAAAGGAGGTTGTCGGTGCCCGTGATGGACCACCAGCGGAAGAAGGCCCTGACGCGGATGCCGTCGAGGCCCGAGATGCGTCGGTCGTCAAGGCAGCCCGTGAGGCGTTCGCTGAAGGCGGCGAGGTAGCCCCCCGCGGGCAGCACGATGCGGTAGCTGGAGCGGAGGTCGACGGCGAAGTGCGTAGAGCCGACGTCAAACGTGTAGGCACACGCGTTGGTCGGGAGAAGGCCGCGCGGGAAGCCCCGGAGGTGGAGCTCGTCGTACGCCGCGGTGGCGGGCGGTGATGAGGTGGAGTTCGGGCGGGCGAGCAGGAGTGACACCGCAAGGAGGGCGACGAGGAGGCGGCGTGCCATCGCGGGTTTGTTGCGCGGGTCAGTGACCGGGGGAGCAGTGGAGCTATGGAGGACGGAGCGGAACCGGAGAGACGCGTTGGGGCCATTGAAATGTCTGGACGGGAGTCACGAAACGGATTGCTGCGGTTGCCTAGGCCGCCTGTCCGCAGACCTTCCGGACGGACGTCCTATCCCAGCATTATCGTTGCTTCCATCGACATGTAGGTGTACTTGGATGAAACAGAAGATCATATAGTATATTATCCAATGCACGATCCCGTTCCCCCACAGGACGCAATATGGGCCAGATGCGTCAGGACAAGCCATCTCGTCACCACCCAAATAAACTATCTAAAACCCTTGTCTCATGGACGAGCTTAACCAATGCTAAATAATAATAATAATAAGCAGGTATTAAATGTGGTGGTCAGACTTCCATTGCCTGTCACATTGCTGTTTGATGAGCTCCTTGATTGTGATACTATATGTATAGTCCAGTGATGTTGATGCTAAATAAAGTCTAGGTGCAGATGCATCCATCTGTGAAGTGGTTATAGCAATGTTGGTGTTGTTCTCCATTGCCACAGTACTTGCAAAACATACGGGGTTTCACCATCAGGAATATCGCATTCTCCCTGTTGAAAAAGATGGATAGCACAGCTCATGCCTTTCTTTGTTCTTTTTTGGCTTAAAAGAGATTAAAGAAAGGCAAAACAAGAACAAGGAAAACTCACTCACAAAATACGGCGATCTAATGCGTAAACATGTAGGAGTAACTGGGACGTCCTGAACTCCTGATCACGGCATCTGACCAGGTTTTACTAGTGACATGCAGATAATTACAGCATAGATAGACACATCAACACTGAAATTACTTACAGCGGCAGGGGACGAGGTCACAATTGACTACAGGGACGTGATTATGACTCAGCTACAGATATACTAAGCATGTTGATAAATATTAACTACGCTAGGAGAAAGATGTCCAAGCTTTACACCGAGACGTGTCATGCATATGTACTCAAGTTCTCAAACTTTGACAGACTCTGATCCTACGAGTGAGCATCCATTTTGAAAACGGCATTGATATTTCAGGTCTCCAACTGGGGCTGTAGAGCCATGACGGCACGATTTTACTTCAGGATCTTAGACTCGATCTCCTCCAGGCTCAGTCCTTTGGTCTCGGGAACAACAAGGATCACAAACACCAGGGAGAGCACTGCTATGACGCCAAACAGGAAAAATATATTGGCTGGCCCAAGGAACTCCTGTGGCACACAGAGAAGTATTCATTGTCGACAAAACCACAGCAGTACAGTTTGTTCTCATATTTGTGCAAAATAAAAAGAAAGGTTTGATATCATTATTTTGAATAGATAGTCACAATAAACTAGTCTAGAGTTTTGACCTAACAAGAGGCTGAATTTTGACCATACAAGAGGTACAAGAGTTTTCTCTATGACGAAGGATAAACGGGCACAACTACTGGATATTTGGCACGTTTATCTTTTTTATGTAATTTACTATTTTGGGGTCTCCACTCAAAGGAGCTAAGCATCATGAAATTGAGCATGTGGTAGCAACTATGAGAAGCAATACCTTCAAGGGTGAAAATGCAAATGTCACCAAAGCGTTCGAGCCGAAATTTGTTAGTACTGCAAGGCTGATCCCACGTCCTCTTGTTCGGAGTGGAAAGATTTCAGACACCATTAGCCAACTAATTGGACCAAATGAGACCTGAAATACAAAGGCGCATAATAAGCTTGTGGATTCCTGAAGAAACAAATTGTTCTGATTGTCAGGCTCCTTGTACAGAACTGAAGCTCTGACCTGGTAAGCACCGACATAAAGAAGTAATGCACCAACAGCAACGAAGGGGAAGCCGTTCAGAATCTTGTAGTAAGCTGCCAGTAGGAAGAGTGACAAAGCCTGCATTTACAAGTTAAAGAAAAAATCAGGTTAATTTAGTCAGAACGTAGGAATACAAGCCTGATAGAACATGCATAAAGTTACTAATAAGATAACCAGGTATCTCATTCTAATCCAGATCAATACAGTGTCTAAAACACCAGTATTGTTTAGTGTTCATGTTAAGTGGGATTGCAGACTAAATTTGAGTATGTGTATGCGCCACTTTCCATGTAATATGTAGAGCTTAATCAAAAGTAGAAGGAAGGAATAAATACTCACAATTCCACCAACACCTCCTATCAATAATGGGCGCCTTCCAACGTCGTCGACTTTAAATACCGCAACACCTGTCATTAGTAACTGAGAAGAATAGATTTGTTACACACACTCAAAATTAAAGGAAACATAACATCCTTAGATTTCTGCATACACATTTTGATACAGAAATAGCTATTATATTAGTACTGATGTAGATCCTTTGCATTACCTTGAACAACCCAATCAAAATTGCTACTTTGGCAGCATCTGATGCAGCTGAGAACCCAGCAGTCTACATATGGCATACTTTAGTGATGGAGATGTTGAATTGTGTGAATTCAAGAAATGCAAGGGGCAGATAACAGTATCCTACTTCTCCTTTCTATACAAAAACCATACCACCAAAAAATTCAGAGCAAAATATTGGTACCTGAAGTATTGAAGCTGCATAATATAGAACACTTGGTTGACCTGTAATCTGCCAAATAAGAGTTTAGCTCGATAATACCAATCCAGCATGTCCATACTACCACTCAAAAAGAACAGGCATTCGTATTTCAAGATATAGATGCATATACATGGGTTAAGGAGAACAAAATACCTGCTGAAACAGAACCAGACCTCCACCAATAGTGAAGGCCTTCAAGCTAGCTCCCTCAAATACCTCCCAAACGTTTCCTTCGGCTTCCTGTCCTGCGTAGGCAGCCTTAATAGAGACAATTGTATCTTCAACATCATCTGTCAAAACCTTGTCACTTGCTGAGCGACCCCTCAGTGTTCTAAGGGCTTGAATTGCCTTCTTTTTATTATCCTCCATAGAAGCCTTTCCTTGAACTGCCCTGAGAAGTAGCCATCTTGGTGAAGATGGTAAAGTCCACATACCAATAGCCATAATAGCTGCAAGCGGAGCACTAAAACCAAACATGTACCGCCACCCTCCTACATTGTCAATTTCAAGACTTCCTACAAAGTATCCTAACTGCACAAAATTATTTAATGGTCAGCAAGCATGAAATGGGTATATGAAGTTAGAACACATGGAAGATTTGGTAATTACCAATATTCCTAACACAATAAACAGCTCCTTCAAAGATATCAATGTTCCACGTATTTGTGAAGGAGAAGTCTCCGCAATATAAAGAGGGGCACCATGCATTGCCTGGCACAGATCACCATAATGGTTCAGTGGCATAACACCAACTCTCCCAGACCCCTAGCTGAATATGCACTGCTCCTTTGCAATTGTATTCCTCTTCAATTGTTACTAGGATTCTATTCCTCTTCAATTGTTACTAGGATAAATCCTTTTCCTACCATTGCAATTTGCATAATCCCTTATTTGCCACTATCAGTGACACAGGTAAGGGCCATGTTTCATCGAGACATATCAATCCCTTTTAAACAAAGCACATGGAGCATTGGACAATTTGCATGCTAGTGGATGTTAAAAGTTGGTGGAAAACATGCCACTGTAAAGTGCTACATGCAAAACAACCTTTTGCCAACTACCTCAGAAATTAAAGCAGAAAGTTATATTAAATACCTTAGCAAACAGTATATTTCAAACCAACAGCAATATATTTGTTTAACCCATCATCGAAATATCAGAAAAATCAAGTGCAAGCATGTTTTATATCTACTTATTCTATAATTAGTTATATCAGAACATGACCATAAAGCTACATCAGCCAACTAGTTTTGATGTTACACACTTCAGCAAATGACTACTCCCTAACAACAACAACAACAACAACAACAACAAAGCCTTTAAGTCCCAAACAAGTTGGGGTAGGCTAGAGTTGAAACCCAACAGAAGTCCCAAATGACTACTCCCTCTGTCCCTAAAAAAGAGTCATTCTCGGCTTCCCAAAAAGTCAACAACTTTTAACTTTGACCAAATATATTTAACAAAATATTAATATTTATGGTACATAATTAGTATCATTAGGTAGATCATTGAATAAACTTTCATAATAAACTTATTTGGAGATATAAATGTTGCACGCATTTTCTACAAACCTAGTCAAAGTTAAGAAAGTTTGACCAGCACGATTCCCATAGCGACTCTTTTTTTAGGGACGGAGGGAGTACATACCAGAGAACTACAATCAGACATCACGGCGTTATAAGTTTATATCAGTGAATGTTGTGTTCCTCAGCTTGAGTGAATGTATAGCTATGTGTCCCCAGAAAATCATTTCCTATATGCATTCCTAAATCAGGTTCGTTTAATAACAATTACCTGGGACCATTCTAGAAAAATAAAATAAAAAACATCTGTGTACGTGTACCTGCAGATACTCACCAAACCAATACCAATCCCATACAAGACACGACCTATGATTAGCGCTACAAAATTAGGGGCAAATCCAGTGACTAAAGCACCAAGAATATATAATGCAGCTGCGGTGACCAATTCTATTCTCCTTCCTGCATCAAGATGATAGTTGTTCACATCCTTATCAAGCAAATGATAAGGGCAATTAAAAAAGGTGTAGCTTTTTAATTCACCTAGAAAATCTGCAATGCGGTATGCAAGAAGAGAGCCACCAAGAGCGCCATAAAGTGAACTGCTGGCCTGAATAAAAAAGAAAGGAAGCTCATTTTCATCTTGATAACTGATATATGAAAGGAAAAGTGAAAGCATAGGTAAATTAGAAATTTGGATTACCACAAGCCCTAGTTGCAAAGATGACAAGCTGAACCAATCGGTGCCACTGAGATCAGGAGACTGAAGAGGAATACACCAGTGGCAGTGAGACCGTATGCCGACTAGAAAAAACTCACACAAAAAAAACAACCAAATCATGGACTAACTTGCACAGAGATGGTCGCTCCAGAGGTTGCGCCAATGTCATAGCCGAAAAGGAGACCGCCCAACGCAGGGAAGAAGAACCTAGGTTCCAAACAGTGATCATCAGTACTGAGAGCTTGCAAGCTCGATAGGCTTCCCAATTATCGCCTTTTTGTTTGTTTATTTTCAAATGTCTACACCAAGCAGCAATGCTATGACAAGTATCGCTGAAGCAAAGCTCCAAATTAACAAATTCCTTCAGAATTTACAAAAATATAAGACAGATCCTAAATTATATCATCATGCACTCTATGACTGCTTGAAATGGAAGGATCACAGTTTGAAAATGCTAGCATATTTGCTGAGATGAAGTGTACAGCAGGCCAATTGCACTATGCTCATCAGTACCCTGAACAAGTGAACAACTACTCAACAAGCAATTCACAGTGCATCGGTTGCCTAATTCCACAATTGTACATACAATTTCACAGTGGATCGGTTGCCTAATTCCACAGCATTGTACATACAATTTCACAGTGGATCGGTTACCTAATTCCACAACATTGTACATACAATCGGACGGTGTGGAGGGTTGAATCGGACTAGAAACGCATCCTAATTCAACACCCAGTGCGCACTCCAGACAAATCCCCCAAGAGAACGCTACAATCCGAGAGGATGGCGGAGAAAATATCTTACGGGATGATGACGGGAGCCCACGAGAAGGCAGCGTCCCCCTCCGCCGCGGCGCCACGCCCGGCGCCGCCCTCGCCCTGTGCATGGGTCCGCACCTGCACATCCTCCATCCCGTCAGACCTTTCACCACCATCGAGAGCCGCCGCCTCCCTCCCCAGAATAGCAGGGGTGGGCAAGGGCTATGTTTAGCCGCGGCGGGAGGGGGTAGGGTCGGGTCGGTCGGGCGGCGTACGCGGAGCCTGGGGTGCCCCCCGGTGGCGGCGGCGACGGGGCGGAGGAGAGGATCGGCGGCCCCCGACACGCGGAGGGCGTCCATCGCCGGCGCGCGGCGTCCGAGGGCTGGGACTGGGAGGCGGCGGACGTGCGGCGGTTGGCGGTTGCTGGCTCTGGTCGGCGCGGCGGGGGCTGGGGCGCGAATGGCGGTGGATGCGGCGACTGAAGAGGGGAAGAGGCCGAGGGACGCCATTGCTGGGTCACTGGGTCAGCTTCGTCCGCGTGGTTTTGCACGTGTACCGCGACGTCATTATCATCACTCGTTAAAATTTAACTTATTAGTACAGTATTCGAACAAATTTAAAATTCAAAACTGACTAACTCTAGCAGAGAAGTGCACCAAACCTGAGATTGATTAGTGACATAATATAACTTGAAATGACATAATATAACTTGAAAAGACAACTACTACAAAAGACTTCATTTTTATTAATTTATTTTTAATTAGAGTACATCTTTACTTAATTCATTAAATTTAAATAATTAGACTTGGCAGGGGCCGCGCGAACGCGTACCCCCTCTACCACAAATTATGACGTCCACTCTCCCACTTGGGGAGATGGTAAGCCAGCGCGCCCTCCAAGTGCAATGAGGGCCACTGGCCTAGGCCACGGGCCTACATGATCGCCCGTCGACCCCGTCCAGGTAAGTATGGAGCACCGTCGCACGGGGCGCTCGTCTTATAGCGGGAGCTCGCGGCGCGTCTGCCTTCCGCTGGCGAGGTGGTACTAAACGTGGGATGGTAGCGGAGCGGAGGAGTGCCCGTGCTCCTCCCCGCTCTGCCGCCGAATCCAGAATCCTCCCCCCCTCCTGGGCTGCGGCAGGTTGGGCTGTTTTCCTTGCGGGCCGTTGATTCCATTAGTGGGGAACACAGATCGGGACGATCCAGAAAAAGGGCCGCGAGACTTTTTGCTCTTTGTGTTAGCACGTGCGTGGGCAGTCTTTCTCATGTCTTATTTTAGAACAAAAAAATATATATAGCGTTCCTTCATTTTCCATATGGTCCATGAGGCCACTGAAGTGAACATATTCACCCGTGCACGGCGTTTGCTGCTAACCAAAGTTTAGACACGGTTTCAAGCTTGTCAAAACTATGCATTTGCAGTTTAAGAAAAAATCTATGCATTTGCAGTTAAAAAAGAACTATGCATTTGCATGCGTTTTGTTAAATTTGTCCAAAAAACTAACCGAGCAACTGCACACAACAACTCTTCTTTTAGCTAGATCATCAGTTCATCACAGGCCAACGATTTGTTCTTAGTATAGACGTATAGTTAGTACAGATCAGCCAAAGAAACAAGATGCACTCGCGGCGGGATCATGGGATATATGATGAAGGGTACTGCCTCTGAATTAATGACTCTATAAAATTGTGAGGAATAGATACTACTAGGAAATATACCCGTGCGTTGTAACGGGACAAGAAAACACTATCAGACCTTAATAAAACATAAGGACAAAAATGTTATATATCTATTTATATTTTACCTTTAT
Source organism: Miscanthus floridulus (assembly GCF_019320115.1). Lineage (NCBI taxonomy): Eukaryota > Viridiplantae > Streptophyta > Magnoliopsida > Poales > Poaceae > Miscanthus > Miscanthus floridulus. The sequence continues at coordinate 37,865,922 of NC_089580.1, read as the reverse complement.
CATAAATTATAATGGTTATAATTTATTTTGTTATGATCATGACATCCACAATAAAGTTAATATTATTAATAATATGACAATGTCCTATGAAGTCTAACGAATTAAAGTACTCCCATTGTTCCAAATCTTAAGTTATTTGGACTTTTTAGATACATAGCTGTTACTATGCTTCTACATACTCATTATGTCTAAATACATAGTAAACAGGTTGGTTTTTCCGTCTGTAGGAGTCGTGGTACCGTGTCCATCCTGGTTTTTTTTTTCTTTCCTCTATTTTTTCGCACGTATGTTTTTTTCACTATAAATTTCCCTTTTCTTTGCGTCTTTTTTTTTGTCCACGTTACATTTTCCTCAAGAAGGAACGATGGGAGTGAAGAATTACGGTGGTAGCCGACTTAATAAGAAGTCTAAGAGTTGGATTTGACTTGCAGGCAAAATAAAATATGAAAAGAAAATAGCAACAAACTCCTAAGTGGACTCACAGACCAAAAAAGGAAAGTAGCGGACATATCTGAACTAAAATAGCACTGCAAACAAATGTAATCAAAATTTCAGTTTATCATTTAATTAATCAACTGATCCAAATTTTAATAAAAATAAATTTTGTTTCTAATCAAAACTACATTAATAATTTAGTTGTAGTAATCTCTGTTTTTTTTAGAAAAGAATCAATAGCTCAAATGGCTCATAATATTATATTTATTATTTGTTATTTAGAAAAAAAACAAAAAAACCGAAGAGCGGACGTGCGTAACCAAAGATAATAACCAACAAATCGGAAACCGCATCGGACACAGAAAAAGGAAAAGAAAATCGGGAGCGTACATGGTCGCATGCAAAACAGAAACGGAGCAACCAGAAACTCCATCGGACACGGGAAAAAACAGACACAGAAAAAAGGAAAAAACCGGAAGTAGACATGGAAAATAGGAAAAGGAGCAAATAGAAAATGCATCAGAGGAAAACAGAGTTGGAATCGTGTACCCCGATAAAAAACGACCACAGAATAAAAAACGAAAAAAAAAGCGATAAAAACTACCGTGGTTTAATATTAGGAACAAATTTCTGTGGTTTAATATTAGAATATAATAATAATAATCTCTCTCAATGTCTTTTTCTATTTGTGTTTGGATTTGGATTCCCATTCAGACTATTAAAACTAAGAGAAATCTTGGATTAGAATCCTACGTTGTCTCAATGACTAAAATAGCACCACATACGCAATCCTATTTGAACTCGTTGAGACTGATTAACCATATACCAGGACGAACATATGAGCATGGTTTACGAACGATCCAATACGTTTGTAGTTGGACTTCGTATCACGCTAGATAAGAACTATTCTAAACGATTTATATATATAAAAATCTGGATAGAAGAAACTCTCTATTGTCCGATAGGTAGAGGGAGATGGAAAAAAAAATAGCAAAAAATTTTGCCTCTTTATTATTAGGGACTAGATTTGGGACTAAATATATGCCCGTGCGTTGCACTGGGATCATGATTTTTTTACTAAACCTTAGTATTTGGACGCAGACGCGTAAGCTCTGAGGATTTTGTATTGGTCGCGGACGCGTGGGGTCTGGCCTTTGTACTCAAATTAGATAGGACGGACGCGTGAGCAGTAATCGAGATTTGATATCATCGGGTAGTTTTGTATTGGGTTGATTTGGTATAATAACGGATATACAGGTTGTGTTTGGAACTACTCTATGAACTCTACCCACAAACTAAACCGTGGAGTAGCTCCACAAAAACCTAGAATTTATGGAGTATTTCTTTAGTTGCTCTCACAATTCTAATTTTTTTCTCAAGCAGAGTGTGCGAAGCTTAAGGGGTGTTTGGGACAGCTCTGCTCCATGTTTTTTAGCTCTGCTTCACGTTTTTTAGCTAAACGGTTTTAGCTCCATGCACTCAGTTCGAGAAAAAAAGGGTGGCGTTGTGAGATCGCATAAACAGGTGCTCCATAAACTTCAATTTTGTAGAGCTGCTTCACGGTAGAGTTTATGTAGCAGAATTTATGGAGCAGTCCCCAACACCTGTTTAGCTAAAAAAAACTTAAAGCAGAGCTGAAAACGTGGAGTGACATTAATAGCATGTTCGTTTGGTCGTAAACGATCGTAAATTTCTAGCCAAAACAGTATTTTTCTCTCACACCAAATCAGTCAGCAGTAATAATCTACGATCGTATATGTTCGTATCGGCACCTGCTTAATATCCTATCACACTCGGTGACCTCAGAGTTTGGACACGCACAGGAAGGGATTTGTCGTTCCAGGACCCAAAAATCGAATGGCTCCTCTGTAGGCATGCTACTGGCTGGCCCAAAACGCAACACACCTCACGTTTTCACGATCATGGATTATAAATTAGAATAATATTTTTTTTATACTAAACTATACACTAAACCAGCCAATAATAAATAATATACGATCGTTTACTCTAAAACCAAACGTCTGTGTGTCTTTCGCCGTTCGGTCTTCCACACGACCGCAATGAGGCACCGAAGCACACCGCGTGAATTGAATTGTGATCGATCTGATCCGTCTTCAGTGAATCCGTACACGAAGGATCTTGGACGAAAGAGGTTCCTGTTGGCCGGTTCGACTTATCCTATATTCAATTTGTTTAACTTTTTTTTTACCGAAACAATATTTTTCTCTCACAACAATTCAGTCAAAACAGTGTTTTCAGTCAGCTTCAGCAAATTTTAGACCAGCGAACGAAATCATTTTTTAGGTGTAGAGTAGAAGATAGATTAAAATAGAATCTGTTTAGGCAACAACGAGTTGTTTTAGCCTCTTCCAACAATCAGACATTTTCCACGCACTTACACTGTCTTATATCTATTGCTCTGTTCGCTTGGCTGATAAACCATGGCTGAAAGTACCGTTGGCTGATTTGTTGTGAGAGAAAAATATTGTTCGTAGGCTGAAAAAGTACGGCTTATAAGTCAAGCGAACATGACGTATATTTACACCATCTTATTACTATATTTACAATAATTTCTTCAGTGTAATTTATTGAACACAACGATATAATTTGAGGATAACATAACTTTTATTTCTATAGATTGCAGATCTCAGAAAATATATGCCAATTTTTTTAAAAAAAATACAAATTATTTCTATGAACCGCAGATACCAGAGAATATATGTCAAATTATTCACAAATTGGTCGCAAATTTCAGAACAAATTATAAATTACTCACAAATGGTGGGACCCACCCTGGAACCTTATCCCTTACTTGGCCTGTATGGGCCTTCGTGGGCTAAATATCTAGCCAGGCCTGTAGGCAACGGCCGTGGGGCAGTACGTGGCCGAGAGAGCGTGCAGGAAGCCGCGCTAAGGGTCCGCGAAAGCCGCGCCATCGAACAGGAATGTCCCGGTGCGGCGGCGGCGGCGGACAAAAAAAAACCGGCTGTTTGCTTAAGGCAAAACAACCGATTATCAATTAGCAATTCCTGTTAAAATATGGTGCTATGGCCGTTTTTGTTTGCACTTATAATAAAACAAAAAGACGTGAATCCCACCAAAGATCTGTATTACAAACTTGACTTATCAAAATCAAGAATCGAAGTGATTATAAACATAAATAAACGAACAGGATCTACAGTAGTCGGTAGCTAAACCCCTTTCAATCAATTTTATATCTATATTTATAGCCCTTCTTAGCTAACTTTGTGAATGCGGAAACCGCCTATAGCCCTTCTCTTTATATAACAGTTCAAGATGTTAGGTTTGATCTCCCACCAATTAGGCCCAACGGCCTTTTTGGGTCTTGTTCTCGCGCCCTGATCGGGGGCGTCCAACCCTACATGGTTGGTGAGCCCCCGTCGCACAGCGCTATAAAGGAAAGGTAGGGGCCGGGGCTCGCAGTACGAGGTTCACCGCGCAGCCTAAGCCTAGGCAAAATACCCGATACCCATTACCCGTACCCGAATTACCCGAATCCGGACCCGAATTACCCGAACCCGAGGTACCCGATCCCAAATTCGGATAGCGATTTTGATTACCCGAAATTAGTTTGGGTAATTCAGATAATATCCCCCGGTACCCAAACTATCCGAACTACCCAAAGATTTGTTTTGTCTTTGTATTCATCATGTGTTGTTAGCTAAACCATTTAACTTATCACTTTATTAGAATATAATTCTCTCTATTTGAATGAGTGACTGTAATATATTATTTTCTACAAATTGCTATTGAAATTCTATATAAATTGCTGCTGAAATTATGTATAGATCGCTACTGAAATTTAGTGTAGTTTGTTGTTTTCTGTAAATTTGGGTATATCGGGTAATACCCGAACCCGAACCCGAATTATCGGGTACCCGAATTTGCGGATAGTGTTTTTTCGGGGATAATATCGGGTAGCAATTTTTATTACCCGAATTTTGAATTACCCGAATTACCCGACCCAAAAAAATCGGGTAACCCGAATGCCCAGGCTTAGCGCAGCCAGTCACCCCACCGACATCCTAACCCTAACCCGATCTTGAGAAGGGGCGCTGCCAGCGACGGGAAGCACCACCGACACCGGTAACGCCACCCCGACGCACACGCCGTCGCCGAGGACGCCACAGCTCCGACTCCTCCCTCTCCACCGAGCGTCGCTGCCGGCGCCCAGATGGCGTCCGTCAACGAGACCCTAGCCGGAGCTTCGACCACTACGGCCTTCGATGGTCTGCGACCTCTCACTTCCCTTCTCTCTAACTCTCTGTAGATCGTGTGTTAGGATCTTAGATTATTGGGATTTTGACTCGATTGAGTCTTAAGAAATCTATCAATGGCATCGGAGCCAGGTGCTTCTGTGTATCCCTAACCGGGTAGAAGAAAGGAATAGAACAGATCCATTCGGATCAGAGAAAGGATAGGGCCCTTGGCTCACGAAGCCGAACCCTAAGACCTAACCCTAATTCCCCAAATCAAATCAGAGAAGGGAAAAGGGGAGGGTCGGATTCCGAACCCTAGATCTAAATCCTTGTTCGAAGAAGAGAAAAACAGACCCAAATCCGAAGAGGGGAAAGGGGATAATCTTGGAGAACTCGAATCAAACAAAAAAAACATGAATCGGGTTCAACCGAACCCTAACCCTAGATCCCCTTTTCGGGCGAACGAGTGAAAAGAAAAGAAAGAAGATAGAAAACGAACCCGAAGAAAGGAAAGAAGGGTCGGAACCCTAACCCTAACCCTAGTTCCCATTCAGATGAACTCGAAAAGAAAAGGAAGAAAAACAATACGAAGCCGAAGGGGAAGGGGTGGATCTACCTCGCCGTGCGTCGGATGTACCTTTGCCGGCACGGGAGAAGAAGCCGAGCCAGGGGCGCTGGCTCGCCGGGCTCGGCCAAGGAAGCGCCGCGGCCAGGCCGCTCGACAGCGGCGTGCTCACCCGTTGGGGAGCACGCGCGCTGGCGAGGGGGCCAGCGACGGCGCTATGGTCGCTCCACCGCCCGATTGCTCGCCGTCTCGCTCTCGGTCACTCGGTTGCGCTACGACTGAGAAAGGAGAAGAGAGAGAGCAGTGAGGCGAAGAGAGAGAGAGAGACTGAATGAGAATGACCTAGGGTTTGCTCGATCACGCGCGGCGTCGTGGTTTTATACTCGGCGAAATGTGCGCTTGGCCGTCGGATCAAGACGGACGGTCGAGATTCGATGGGCCAACTCGAGGCCCAGGCGGGAGCGCGCTGCCAAGGCACTTTGCCGGCCCAGGCCTAGGTTGCGGCCTGGGTGCGGCCTAGGCGCGCGTGGAGGACTGGGCCGAGGCGGTTCTTTATCGTTTTGGGCCGCGCCGGGCTGAAATGAAAGAAGAAGAAAATTTTCTTATTATTTTTCAGGAGCAATTTTAATGCATATTTTGATGAATTTGAATGATTTTGATATAATTTTTCTGTGCAAATTTTATCCAACGATATTTTGCTCAGAAAACAGTGAATTTTTTTAGTGCTTCTGGAAAATAATAATATGAAAAGATTATTAATGTTTCCGCTGTGCATGATAATTATTGTTCTCTTTGATTAAATTTGAACCAACGGGATAATTTAATTTTAAGAGAAATGAATTTCTAATAATTTTGATGCGATTATGATATTGTTATTTTCTGGCCAACGTTGTTAATAACAATATTATAATTTTTGATCCATGAGAAATTGTGCATTAATTTTACTTCTGCCCAACGATGATGTAAAATGTTTGCATGGATGAATTATAAGTTTTAATTTGACCAACGTTGAGTTAAAAGCATGAAATTTTATGTATAAATGTTTCTTACTTACTCTGGTGTGATTTCAGGAGGTAAATGCATTGTGAACATTGCCAATATCTCGACACTCAATGGGACCAATCACCGTGTGTGGCGGGAGAAGTATGAATTGGAACTTGCATTGGGAGAGGTCGATTTTGCCATCACCTCACCATATCCTACTGAGCCAGAGGACCCGGTGAGAGGTGAAAATGAATCTGACGCTGATTTTGCTGCTCGAAAGCGTGATCATGCTGAAATAAGAATGAAATATGACCTTGAACATAGGCAATGGACTCTCTCCAACCACAAGTGTCTGTTGATAGCCAAAGCCACCATAGAAGAACAGATAAGGGGCTCAATTCCTGAATGTGCTACTGCCAAAGAATATCTTGAGAAAATCAAGAGTCAGTTTACTAGGTCTACCAAGGCTACAGCAAGTTCACTGATTAAGAAGCTTGTGAATGAGAAATTCACTGATGGTAGCATAAGAGAGCACATTTTAAAGATGAACACTACAGCATCTAAGCTAAAAGAAATGAATTTGAAGGAGGAGGATTTCCTGATTCATTTGATTTTTGCTTCTTTGCCAAAAGAATATGACACCTTTATTATGAATTACAATATGCAGCCTGAAAGATGGGGCATAGAAAGACTCATCTCAATGTGTGCTTAAGAATAGGAGAGGATAAAGTCCTCACAAGGTGAATCTGCTCATTTTGTGAAGGATAACAAAAGAAAGAACTTTAATGGCAAGAATTCTAAACCATAAGGGAAACCTAAGTGGGATAAGTCATCTTCCTCCAGTTCACAGGGAAAGAAACCCCAGGATTCTAAGAATCAGCAGTATGGTGGAGCTGAAAAAGATCAGTGCAAGCACTGCTTCAAGAAGGGACACTACAAGAGGGATTGTCCAGACTTTCTAAAATCTCTGCTAAAGAAAGGTGATGAATTTATTATATTTATAGATGAATCCCTGTATTTATGTTATGATAAATCCACTTGGTGGGTTGATTTAGGAGCAACTACTCATGTTGCAAATTCCTTACAGGGGTTAAGTGGGACGAGAACCTTGTAAAGAGGAGAAAGAACGATTAAAGTTGCAAATGGAGTGCAAGCCAATGTTGAAGCCATTGGAGTTTTTTCTTTAGAATTGAATAATGGTTTTGTACTTAAACTTAAAGAAGTACTTTATGTTCCCTCTTTGCGTAGAAATTTAATAAGTGTTTCGAAACTTAATGATGATGGAATTGATTGCCATTTTAGTGATGGCAAGTGTAAGATACTGGTTAATAATAAATGTGTTGGTCTTGCCTTTCGACAAGACAAGCTTTATTTATTATCTCTTGCTAAGAATACGAACAATGTATGCGATGAGAATGTGAATGATTTCCCATCTGCGGATGTAACTAAGAAGCGGAAGAGAATTGATACTGTCTCTTCAAAATTATGGCATTGTCGCTTGTGCCATATTTCGAGGGGGAGAATGGAACGATTGGTTAAGGAATCAATTCTCCCACACTTAGAATTTTCATATTTAGAACAATGTATTGATTGCATCAAAGGAAAGTATATCGAGAAAATTAAGAAAGATGCCAAACGAAGCACAGGAATTTTAGAAATAATCCACACAGACATATATGGTCCTTTTTCCATGAAAAGTGTGGATGGTTATGACTTGTTTATAACATTTACAGATGGCTACTCTCGTTATGGCAATATTTATCCAATTAAAGAAAGATCGGAAGTATTGGATAAATTCAAAATATTTAAAGCTGAAGTTGAAAATTAGCACAATAAGAAAATCAAGATAGTACGATCAGACCGAGGTGGAGAGTACTATGGGCGACATATCCCATATGGTCAAATTCCTAGACCATTTGCAAGGTTTCTACAGAAAATGGCATAGTTGCTTAGTACTCTACACCGGGAGAGCCTCAGCAGAATGGAATGGCTGAAAGACATAACCGTACCTTAATGGATATGGTAAGAAGCATGATGAGTCACTCCACATTACCGATTAGTTTATGGATGGAGGCACTGAAAACCGCCATTCACATACTTAATCGAGTACCAAGTAAATCGGTGCCTAAAACACTGTATGAATTATGGACAGGAAGGGAACCCTCACTTAACCATTTGCGTGTATGGGGCTGTCCAGCTGAGGCAAAAGTGTTTAACCCAAACATAGGAAAGTTAGACTCCAAGATAGTCAGCTACCATTTTATTGGCTATCCAGAAAGATCGAAGGGATATCGCTTCTATTGTCCTGACAGACATACGAAGATTATAGAAATAAGACACGCTGTATTCTTGGAGGATAACATGATCAGGGGGAGCATGGTAGCACGAGAAATCAGCCTACAGGAGAAGCGGGTGCATGTACCCACTCCGATGGTTGAAGAACCATTCTTCACGCTACCTACTGCTGTTGCACCGATAGTGCAGGACACTGTAGTGCCAACACCTGTTGCAAATTCTCCCATGGCGACAATAAATGAACATGAGGAACCTGTCCTTGAGGAACCTATCCTTGAGGAACCTATAGAACCAAATGTTGCATATGAGGAAGAACAACAACAACCAAATGTGGAACAAGTGCCGGAGGCACCTAGAAGGTCTCAAAGAATAAGAAGATCAGCTATTACTGATGACTATGAAGTTTATGAAACAGAAGAATGTCAGATGGGGGATGATCCCACCTCATTTGAAGAAGCCATGAGAAGCGACCACTCATCAAAGTGACTTAAGGCCATGGAAGATGAATTGAAATCAATGAGTACCAATAAAGTTTGGGACTTAGAAAATATTCCTAAAGGAGCCAAAACAGTAGACTGTAAATGGGTCTACAAAACGAAATATGACTCCCAAGGGAATATAGAAAGATTTAAAGCGCGACTTGTGGTGAAAGGCTTCACGCAAAGAGAAGGGATTAATTACAATGAGACATTTTCTCCAGTCTCATGTAAAGATTCCTTCAGAATTATAATGGCACTTGTAGCCCACTATGATTTGGAGTTACATCAAATGAATGTAAAGACGGCTTTCCTAAACGGAGATTTTGAAGAAAATGTTTATATGGCATAACCAAAAGGTTTTATCGTAAAAGGAAAGAAAAATATGGGATGCCGCCTGAAGAAATCAATCTACGGATTGAAGCAAGCTTCAAGACAGTGGTATTTGAAGTTTGATAGAACGATAAAAGGTTTTGGGTTTGAAGAAAATGTTTTTATGCAAAGTTCAAGAATAGAAAGTACATATTCCTAATTTTGTATGTGGATGATATCTTGCTTGCTAGTAGTGATATCAATCTAGTAATAGAAACGAAGAAATTCTTGTCCTCAAACTTTGATATGGAATATCTCGGTGAGGCCTCGTTCATTTTGGAAATAGAGATTCACCGAGATAGAAGAAAAGGGGTTCTAGGATTATCGCAAAAGACATACATAGAAAAGGTCCTGAAGAAATTTAGTATGCATGTGTGCAGTCCTTCACCTGCTCCTATAGTCAAGGGTGATAGGTTTAGGGAACATCAGTGTCCCAAGAACCAATATGAAATTGATCGAATGAAAGTGGTACCGTATGCTTCAGCCGTTGGAAGTTTACAATATGCTCAAGTGTGTACACGTCCTGACTCAGCTTTTGTTACCGGGTTACTTGGCAGATATCAAAAGAATCTAGGAATTGAACATTGGAAATTAGTGAAGAAAGTCCTACGTTATTTGCAGGGTACGAAAGGCCTCATGCTTACGTATAGAAGATCCGATTCCCTACAGATAGAGGGGTATTCAGATTCTGATTATACGGGAGATGAAAGAAAATCCACGTTAGGATATGTATTTACTCTCGCAGGAGGGGCTATATCGTGGAAAAGCTTCAAACAAACCGTAACTACATCCTCGACAATATATGCCGAGTTTGTAGCATGCTATGAGGCAACGGGGCAGGTGAATTGGCTGAAGAAATTCATACCTGGATTGAAAGTGATTGATGATATAAATGAACCACTGAGATTATATTGTGATAACAATCCAGCGGTACAGTACGCTCACAACAATAGGTCAAGTGGTGCTACCAAACACATTGACATAAAGTACTATGTTGTGAAAGATAAAGTTCGGGATCATATAATAAATCTTGAGCATATAAGTACAGAGAAAATGCTCGTGGATCCGCTCACAAAGGGCTTACCACCCAACGTGTTCAGAGAACATGTAGCCGGCATGGGTTTAAGGAAAAGCCTATGATTTTCGAACATACGAAGGGCCCAAAGAAAGTTTACATTTCAAAACGGAGAAGTGTATTGTGGTTGTTAGTCTAACGGCACTAATTGCTGTGACGATGGGACAGTTCTATGCACTAATCTGTGATGAAATAGGATGAAAGCAAGAAAAATATGAATTGAAAGTTTTGAGTATAAAATTAAAGAACGAAGAATAGATGAGAGATTAAGGGGGAGAATGTTAGGTTTGATCTCCTACCAATTAGGCCCAACGACCTTTTTGGGCCTTGTTCTCACGCCCTGATTGGGGGCGCCCAACCCTACATGGTTGGTGGGCCCTCATCGCACAATGCTATAAAGGAAAGGTGGAGGTCGGGGCTCGTAGTACGAGGTTCACCGCGCAGCCAGTCACCCCACCGACATCCTAACCCTAACCCGATCTTGAGAAGGGGCGCTGCCAGCGACGGGAAGCACCACCGACGCCGGCAACGCTACCTCGACGCACACGCCGCCGCCGAGGACGCCACAACTCTGACTCCTCCCTCTCCACCGAACGTCGTTGCCGGCGCGCAGATGGCGTCCGTCAACGAGACCCCGGTCGGAGCTTCGACCACTACGGCCTTCGATGGTCTGCGATCTCACTCCCCTTCTCTCTAACTCTCTGTAGATCGTGTGTTAGGATCTTGATTACTGGGATTTTGACTCGATTGAGTCTTAAGAAATCTATCACGAGACTGCTTAAGATAATTTGGATAGCTACAAATCATAATCCAATTAGATCTCTTTGATTCCGGGTAACATGAATAGAAATATTAATCCAAATAGAAAAAAATAAGAATATGGACAGCTAAGAATCTTAATCCAATTAGATCTCTTCGATTTCGAGTAATCTGAATAGGAATCTGAATCCAATAGAAATCTAATAAAGAGGAAAGACGGGTAGAATTTCTTCCTCTCTTTTTTTCACTATTTTTATGGTTTGTTCGTTTTTACTTGCTTCGAGCAGTTTTGCTTTACGTTCTCGTTTGGATGTTTTTCACTTGACTTTGAATATGTTCTGATTTTTTCCATGGCTATTTTCTAGAGTACATTGCTATTTTGGTCATGACTGTTTTCTACTTGCCTTCAAGTATGTTCAGATTTTTCTTCTCGTGGTTGTTTTTGGACACTAGCTCGCCTTTTCTGAAATTGTTTTCATTGTTTTTCATGGTTTTCTCCATCTGGTTTTTTGTGTTCTAATAAATATAATAAGAGTAAAAAACAAACAATAGATAAGAGACCACAACCATTTTGATCTTTCACTCCTTATTATAAGAAATAAAGATTTTTACCACTAAATTAATTTAATTTTTGACTCAAACTCATGATACATGCTACGACTCACTCACGTCCAACAATGATATAATATCTTATTCCAACACGTTTTGAATCCTGTTGCAACGCCGTAGGTTTGCTAGTTGAAGACAAGCCCACCGGCTTGTCGATTTTTGCCATGAATCCGTGGTCTCCAATAAAACCGGCTTTTCACTCTTCAGCGACGACATATACCTGTTCAGAAACCAGAAGGCTTCTTGTTGGGATGTTCCCTGGCTCCGTGAGCCTGCCTCTGCAACTTGAGACGGTGTACAGTTGCCGCATATCCGCGTGAGAAATGCGCATCTGTGAAACTGAGAAGGGTGAGTGCGCCCTGCGCCGCGTGTACGCTCGCGCGGAGTCGCTGCTGGAGCCTCTCCACAACCACTCCACTTTAGTGACTGCTTTGTTTCATTGTTTGTCGTCGGGCATGGATCAGTGAGAGCAACTCTTTTTTTCTTTTTTTTTTCTTTTTGAGGTGCAGAGCAACCTTCCTGTATCGGTGGATGAGCCTGCCGCCGGAGACCGGATTAGCGTCCAGGTCCATCATCTACAGGCACGAGCGCTCCGAGCCTCCCAAAATATCCAGACGAAAGATCCACGCCAAGGCATGTTTTCGAAAGACAAAAAAATCCAGACGAAAGATCCACACCAAGCCGTGGACGGTGTCGAGTGTTCCCTGTCGAAAGCTCATAAACGGCAAGAAAAACCAGTGTCTTTTCTCCAATCTCGGTGATTCACCGTGCTCAGCCCCTCATAGACAAGAAGAGTCAACCATACAGATACAGAGCAGAACTCAAAATACACAAAAAAGGACACCACAGACGTGAAGCGTCCAAGATTGGTTTGGTTGCTCGCTCATCAGATTACAGATTCCTCATCTCTATGTAGTCTTTACTCTTTACACACACAAAAATCCTAATCCACAGCTGGCCTTGAGACACAGGATCCGCCGGCGGGTGGGTGGGTAAAAGGTTGGAGCGGTTGGTATGAGCAAGCAGAAATCAGTCGTCGGCTCGGCTGGGCGGCCGGCCGGTCAGTGCGCGGCGGCGGGCGCGGTGCAGCGGCGCTGGCAGAAGTTGGGGACGCGGTCCATGCACTGGTACACCGGCGGGTCGGCGCTGAGGCTGGACTTGACGCAGTCCCTGCACGCCGGGTGGCACCCGCGGGGGACGGCGTCCAGGCACTGGCACCGCGGCGGCTCCGACTTGGTGCACCCGCCGCAGCTGTCGCAGCACGGCCACGCTCGCGCCGCCGCCTTGCCCCGGCTCGCAAGCTCCCCTCCTCCTCCTCCTCCTGCTCCCTGCCCTAAAACCAGAGATCGATTCGGAACGCGTGAGCCAGACTGAACAACAAGGAAAACAAAAAAGAGCAAATCTTGAGCTTTCCTACCGAAACCAGTGGGGAAAAAACCCAAAAAAATCTTGGATTCACTGGTCGGAAAACCTCAAATAAGAGGGGACTTTTTGGCAAGAGCAGAGGAGGAATCGGGCCGCCTACCTCTGCTTTGAACATGGGAGTGGTGGTGATGGTGGTGGTGGTGCCTGTTGCTGGACTGCGCGAGCACGGCGAGAAGGGCGAATGTGAGGAAGAACAGCGCTTGGGTTCTCATGTCTGATTGCTTCTCTCTGCGAGAATTGGTTGCGACAGGGGAGCCTCCTCTCCTCTTCTCTTCAGGTTGCTGTTGGTTGGTTGGACTGAGTTGCTTGTCTATCTGTACGCGGCTAATAGAAGCCTTCTTTATAGAAAGAGAGAATTCCTTATTTGACACTGGGAAAATGAGTCGTTCCTTTCTTGGCCTTGAAATTTTCTTCGTTCCCTATTTGACACTCACTTCAACTTTCGTTCCTAATTTGACACTGCCGTCAAATCCGTTAGCTAACGGTGTTAACTGGCCGTTAAAAAGACGTTTTTGCCCCTAGAAAAAAAAGCGGCGAAGCAAATTTGAGAGGAAAAAAAAACGGTGCCCGCCTCTGATACATGCGCCCAGCTACAAAAAAAAGGCGTAGGTTTTTTTTTTCCTCTCAAATTTGCTTCGCCACTTTTTTTTCTAGGGGCAAAAACGTCTTTTTAACGGCCAGTTAACACCGTTAGCTAACGGATTTGACGGCAGTGTCAAATTAGGAACGAAAGTTGAAGTGAGTGTCAAATAGGGAACGAAGAAAATTTCAGGGCCAAGAAAGGAACGACTCATTTTCCCAGTGTCAAATAAGGAATTCTCTCTTATAGAAACCGTCCCTTCCCGTCCGGACAGCGGACAGAGGCAAGGGGACAAGGGCCCCACGCGCCCCTGGGTCGCCGCCCCCTGATTAGCGAGCAAGTGGTGGCAGATAAACAGACAACTTGGAGAAAAAACCCTCTACTACGATTGTTATGCATATGTTTATTTAAATTTTAATTTTGGGTTAGCTGGTCTATCCCATGATGATGGCAAGGAGTAACTTACGTTTTATCAGTATAATCGGCTGCCCCTAATTGCATCAGCCACCGCCAAGTACTTAGTAGCTACAGTGCTAGAGAGAGAATTAAATGTCACCACACCCACAACCACAATAAACAAAAAAAGATAGCCGAGCACGATCTATAGGTCCCGTTCGCTTCGCTGGAAAAAGAAATCAAAATATTGTTCCGGCTGATTTGTTGTAAGAGAAAAACACTGTTCTGACTGAAAAAAGTAAAAAAACTCGGATTATAAGAGAAACGAACAGAGCATATGTTTCTTGTTCGCCCTTGTTCTCCTCTCCCATGTTGTTTTTCTTTCCCGTCTTTTTCACAATTGCTTGTCTTTCAACAGTGCTGCAACCATAAGTCATAAGATCCGTGACCACCGAACGTTGCACCGCTAACCTAGTGACACATGGCTATTCCTTTGGGTCTCGTTTTATCAACGGTTTATCCTAGCGCCCGGACGTCCGGTGCGCGAGATGCATCCGGACGCTGTTCCCCTTCCCAAACCAGCCGTCCCGGCAAAATCAGATCGGAATAGAACAGAATAAAATTGCGTCCACTGTGCCCTGTCCTTCGTTCCCCACTGCGCCCCTTACACACCCTGTTCCCCCACTGTGCCCTGTTCCCCACAGCTCCTCTGTCCCAAAAGCACGAAACACTTCAAGTACAACATCACAAAAATATATAAACTGTGTAGTGCAACATCAGAATATAAATACTATAACATCGTAAAACTATGTACTGCAACATCGAAAATTATGTACTGCAATATCGAAAAATTATGTATTGCAAGATTCGAAAAGTATGTACTGCAACATCTCAAGCAGTAGTACTGCAACATCGCAAAATCAACCATGAAATATAGAAAAATGGAAACAATTCAATAATTAACTTTCAGTGTTGCAACATTTGAAAAATGAAATTTCAACAATTAAAATCCCCTATCGCAACAATGCCAACATTAGAACTCCCTTTCTACAACACATAAATCACCCTATTGCAATGCTCGAAAATCATCTGTTGCAACATCCAAAAAACCCATTGCAACATGGAGAAACAACAAAAAAGCGTACAAAACAACAAGGGGATGGGTTCGAGGTGCAGGCTGCTCCAGCCCCTGGCCCATCACCTTCGAACTCGCCAGAGGGTGGAGGAAATAGGACCCCAGAGCTCGTCGGAACCCTATTCACCGTCGCATCCTTCAGATCCAGAGGAGGAGGGCTCAGATCCAAAGGAGGAGGAGGAGGAGGAGGAGGAGGAGGGCTCAGATCCAGCGAAGGACCGACCTACCTCGTCGGAGCTGCCGCCGTCGTCCTCGTCTCTGGTGGGGGGAGCGGGAGCTAGGTCGCTAGGGAGCATGGGGTAGTAATGGAGGTCGCAGAGGGGAGGGAGGAAGCGTGGACGGGCGAGGCGACAGTGAGCTGGCATGGGCGCGATGTCTGTCAAGCGCGTCACGACAGTGAGCCGGGGTGGGGATGAGGGAGCGAGCAACAGAGTGAGCGCGCGGAGGCGGAGGCGCAGAGTGGGGATGAGGATGAAGGAGATGGAGCGGGAGTGGATGAGGACGAGTCGGTCCAAGTTGTTTGGGTTCGTCCGGACAGAATGAACGCCCGGACAGTATCATTATCGTTTTATTAATATCATCACCAATACCATCTCATCTTTCGACGTACGAGTAAAGATGATATAAGGTGAGTGTGTGTATGTATTGTATTTCGTAAAAAAAGATAAAGTAAAATTATCTGTCTTGCACCTTGGTTTGGCGAATGTTCGCCCTAATGGGACAACAAAACCATGAAACTCTTTAAAACCTGGGCCTCATTCCATCATTCTGGATTTGTAGATAAAGGAGGTGCCCTTTTGTGAGGATAAAAAAATTGAAACTCGAGGGGGTACGCGCAAAAGAGCCACCAAGATAGGGTGACCGATGATAAGTCCGAGTGTCGTGGCCGTGCACATGCGGAGATGAGTCACCGATGATAAGATGGAGGGAAATAAGTAAAGCGCCACTTTCATGGGCCCATGCCGACCTGTCCATCCTCCATCCATGTTTGCTGTAGTGGCAATGGCAACACTCATCCCGATCTTCTACGCCGGCGGCCACACGACACTGCCTTGCATCAAACATAATGCACAAATTTACAAGATTAGTATCATTAAGTTAGATACACCATAACATATATTTTTATAATATACTCATTTAGTGTCATAGATATTTACTACTTTTTTTATAAATTTAGCCAAACACAAAAAAAAAAGTTTAACTTAAGACAATTACGAGAATTAATTTATCTAAGGACGGAGGGAGTAATCAGAGTATATTTATGTTAGCTTGAATTATGTTGTATTAGATGGAGCGCATGTGGTGACTTTGGTTGTGTTTAGTTCGGAAATAGGGTGGCATAAGACGGCCATGTCTTAGTTTTTAGAGATGGAACAATCCAATCTAATATTTGGTTAGGTGGAATGGGCCCGTCTCTATTTTATGTTTGGTTTAAGACAACAAAAGTGGATTAGACACCTAATGCATGGGTACCACTAGTCGGCCAGAGTTTTATTTTCTCATCCCAACTTTGGTTTCTTCTTCACCACACAGGAGAATCACCAATTGGCGACAACGGATCGGTGTTGCTCTCGCAAGTTGTGGCTCCCTCTTCCCCGCGCTCGTGGCTCCCTTTCTTTATCTCATATGGATCGGTGGTGGCTCCCTCTCCTTCTCACATTGCGAAATAATGCAGCCACATCGCCCCGCGGCTCTCCCTCCCCCATGTGCTCGTGACTCCCGGAGCACCACTAGTGTAGCTCGCACTCCTATTTCTTCCTCTCAAGCATGCGTGCAATGTTTGTCCCACCTGGGACGACTCTATCCGCGAGATTTTTAGGGGCGAGTTGAGGCAAGATCACAAGGAGGGTGTATCCCTAATGAGATCATCCTGTCTCTAGCTGACTTTGAACCTAGACCGTTCTATCCATGGAACTAATTACTACCTCTCTCAATCTCGAGACATATCAACTCAGTTGTTCGGATGTGAGAGTGGTGTACGTGTGTTCATAGGGTTGAACCTCATTTGGCATGGCTCTAGCTCTAAGATCTAAGCTAAATCCATAGTTAGCGGGCTAAATTAAAGTTGTTTAAATGTTTTTATTTAATATAAAAATAAATGAAACGGGTCATGTAAACGACTTAACATACTTGTATTTTTAGATATTGGATTTTCTAATGGTAAGCGGCTCTAGGAAATCCACGGGTTTCCCAAATGAGGTGGAACTGTGCATGCATGCGTGAGAGTTCCATGCAACGTCAACGTGAACGGGAGGCTACTGAGCTGCGCGCGCAGAAGATCGGGGAACGGGACCGCGGCGACGAGGAAATGTTTGCAACCAAGAGAGAGGATATGGACGGCCACATACTCCCGCATTCCCAATTTCCTTTCCAGCCACAGTGCTCCTTCGTCCTTCCCTTCCTCCACTCGCTTCGCTTTTTACAATACTTTTCTCTTTAACCGAAATCACCACACATGACGGAACGCTTACAAGTATAACTATCGGTTGCGGTGTCACGTAAAGTGGTTCATATTTGATTAAGTTTATAGTAAATAGTATTCATATTTATGACTCTAAATTAATTTATTATAAAAACACACCTCATAATTAATTTAATGATATTTATTTAATATTATAAATATTTATATCTTTTTATTTATAATTGGTCAAAGTTGCCTGTATATGACATTATTTCAGAATTGTATTGTTTTGAGATGGAGGGACTACGTACGTATTTGACTTGACCTGAAGAATGGAGGCAAGAAAATCGTGCTCCTCCGGTCCGCACGATCGTCGGAGGGGATATTCCCTTTGCCACCATGGCTTGTCCACCACCGCTTGGCATTATATTAGCAGCCGTAATGCAAAGTTTAAGAAACAAACACCCCGGCGGCATGTGCATGTGGACCACGTTTCAGCTAGGGTTCGTCGCCTCAGCTCAATCAATTTGTTAAATTTAAACCAGTCGTGGTTACGCGGGAACGTATAGATGCGGCGGACCTAAAAAAATTGCTGCTAAAAATTAGACGAGATACAGTTTGGACCGTTAACTAATATATATTTTATTCAGTTCTAAACTATAAGTCGTTATGATTTATATATTCCCTCCATCCTAAATTATAAGTTATTTTAACTTTTTAGAAGGTAAAAGCATCTCAAGTTTGATAACATTTAGGATATCAAATAAATATCACTATATTCTTATTAATTATATTTTTATAGTACGTCTATTTTATATAGGTTCTTATAATTTTTTCTATAATTTTAGTTAAACTTGAGATGCATCGACTCTCTAAGAAAATTATAAATAATTTATAATTTTAAAAGGAAGGAGTACATAGCAAAGTTGAAACGGAAAAATTGGTTGATGTGGCATACTACCTAGCCCTGGGCAAATTTAATCGAGAACCGAAAACCGAACCGAAAGAACCGGAACCGGAACAAAAAAAATTTAGTTCCTGATATTGAGGAACCGAAATAACCGAACAAAATTCGGTTTCTACTCTCGGTTAACCGAATTAACCGAAATAACCGAATTATATGAATTACAATTCACTTACTTATATCTTGTAAGATTATGTTTAGTTTATGTATAGTGTTTTATATTTGAACTACTATATATTTGTGTTACTATATTGCTATTGTTTTCTTATGCATTATTATTATTATTATTATTATTATTATTATTATTATTATTATTATTATTATTATTATTATTATTATTATTATTATTATTATTATTATTATTATTATAAATAAATATAGTGTGCATAAATTTTCCATAGAACACGTATATTTGTTGTTGTCTTGAGGTCTTCTAAAAAAATTCGGTTAGTCCGGTTAGAACCGAGAATCGAAATGCTCAGTTCCTAAAAAAAATTTAGAACCGATCGATTTCTATTTTCTAGAAATCGAATTTCATCAATAACCGAGGAAACCGAACCGAAAGGCGAACGCCCACACCGAAGATTACCTACATCCAGCCTATTAGCGGGGAAACAGGGCCTTACGTTTTCCCGTGCGTCTCCGAATCTGATAAGAATCTTTCAAAACGAAAAAGAATCTTGTTACCTGGCCTGTTGGTGCATGTCAGTGGTCTTGTTCTGGCTGGGTCCCCATCCACAAACCACGAGGGGAGTGTCATGTGACTTGTTACTCGATTTCCTATTTTCGTCAAGATCGAAGTCATATAAAATTTACCACCTCTCCGTCCAACTCTTCCATTTTTTCCCAAAAAAAAAACTTTTAGGGGATCACCGTCCAGCTGCTTGTCGTATCGCCGTGTCGGCGTATCAGCACGCGCAAACGCACGATTGACGCATGGGACTGCTTAGCCTGGAGCGCACAGGGGAAAGGAAGGCCCATGGAATCGTAGTTTGGGCCGAAAACAAGATCAACTTTCTTTCACGGAAGAAGTGAGCTCCCTTGCCATTAACTAGTTTTTTTTACCCAGCCCAGCAAGGCTCGCCAGATTCGCGCGCCGGTCCACCGTCGCCCAAGTCGGAGACGAGTGCTGACGTGCAGTTTGCCATTCTTCTTTACGAATTAATTACTAGTACTTACTAAGCTCATGTATGTGATAAATCATAGGTCGCTGCTACAAGGAAACAAACAGCACTTGTATACGTACGTACACCAATCCTTGTGAGTTGTGACACGACATATATGCATGTACCCTGCTTAGAGCAACAACGCGATCGACGCGACTAGCCAGCCGTATTATATTTCCGTATTCGTGTTTCTCAAAGACATAGGAACGCAGAAGTGTTTAGCTAATTCTGGTGTCGTGCTTTGTCCGGACCACGTTGGGTTTTTTCCTTCGGCGGAGACAGTGGTGCATCCAGAAAAAAATGTATAGGAGGGCTTAAAAAGAGTGCAAGATGAGACCAACATAAGTCTATTTTGTCCAAAGATGTAGTAGTTTATAGCGGTTTTATATGAAAACAAGTAATGTTTTTGAAGAGAAGCCGGTTGGTTAAACTGCCGGTCTATGTATTAATAAAGGAGGAGTAAACAAGTACAAAAAAAAAAAGAAAGCAACAGACACTGTACGACATCACCACCGAAAACCAACACATGACTAGCAATGGCATGACAAACCACTACAAACAAGTAATGATTCGGAGAGGAAAATGTATTTTCTTTTCAGTTTCTCACATTTTGAGTTCATCACAAATGACAATCTCAATTGAAAATGTGACGCTCAGCTAATGTGGACTAAATTTCGCTCAAAGCAATTACCAGAAGCTAATTAGTAATTACAACAGAATTGCCACGCAGCTTTGTCACCATTGCATATGGCCTTAATAAAATGCCAGAGAATTAAAATGTGCAATTAAAAGCTAATTAGTAATTACTATACAAGAGAACGGCCCTGAATATTTTATATACCTGGCCAATTTCTCTAGCATTTGCTATTTTGCTTAGCCTTCGGGCCTTGATTGGTCTGGTTGACGTGGTGCCGTGGTTACTGATGTTTGCCGTTCCCAGTGAGCCAGATGCTGCACAAATACAGACAACAAGACAAGCACGTATCAGAGAAAAAAACAAAAATTAGTAACTTAGGGCTTGTTTGGATGAGCTATGACTAGTTACTAGTTAGGCTAAAAATTAGCTCAAATTAGTCAAGGTTGGCTAGCTAGTTGGTTAACAACTAGTTGAAGACTTGTCTAAAAAATTAGCCCACTTATTAGCCATGAGTCTCGAGGAGGACGGGAATCGAGAGTTGCTCTCGCGCAGTCGCTGCACCAGGATCGTGAGAAGATGCCTCAAGCCCACAATGCATGGGCCTTATTGGGCTATAACAAATCAAATAGGCTAGGTGGGAATGTGTGGGAAAATAAGAAGCAAGCCCATAGCCCAAGTCGTGGCCATGGAGTCATCTTCTAGCTTCAGACGAGAGTTCAACCCCTCCTTCAAGAGTTCAGACCTTCTTTCCCAGTGCATCCATGGTGACAACTCTTGGGGGCTGAGGTGGGCTCTATGTGATCATTGGTGGTAGGGGGCTCGAGCCCCCTGCCCCACCGCTGGATCTGCCCCTGGGCAAAGGAATCCGGGGGAATCCTCGCATGTAGCATGGCGCCCCTAGCCATCATAAGAGAGTCATAGGCTGACAGGCATGGAAGGAAAACCGCGCCCAAAACCCAAAACCCTTATCAAAGTAGTAGTACTACTACATTTAGGGTGGTAGTAAAAACGAAGCGAGCAAACACGCTCACCAACGAAGTGACGAGGATCGGCGGCGTGCGTAGGAGGCGTGGTTCTGCGGAGGGGGCGGCGGAGGCCGTGACCGGGCGAACGCGGCTTGGAGAGGCGAAGCATGTAGAAGGAGAAGTGGGAGTGGAGAAGAGAGGGAGTTGTGAGGTAATAATCAGTGTTCGCCTAAACGGATTATACGACCGTTTAAACGGCTAGTAAACGGTAAACGGTGGTAAACTGTTTTATTTAGGGGGAAAACGAAAATTAAACGGTTGACCGTTTAAACGGTAAAAAAAAAAGAAAAACGGCCTAAACGAAACGGAGATAAACAACATTAAACGGGCTAAACAACTGTTTAAACGGCCGTTTAGGCGAACATGAGGTAAATCTAGTTTAGTCTTGTATGGATAAATTTGTATACTTAAGTTTATTATTTTTATAAATGTGTACGCTCGATATGTTACATGCATAAATATCTATATTTGGTTCTTTTCACATGCATAAATATATATACATACCAAAATAATTGATTTTTACTCGGATAAATATGTATAAATACTAGAATACTTGATTTTTTTACATGCACATATATAATTATATGTATTTTTTTAAAAAAGTACAAAATCATTTAGACCGTTTAACTTCGTTTAAACACCGTGTAAACATCCTAAACGCTAAACGGACGACCGTCTAAAGATCGTTTACCGTTTAGGAAAACATTGGTAATAATAGAGCAGAGAGGAGGAAATGCGAGGCAACACTTGGGTTTTGGGTTTTGATTGGAGGTAGAGGGTGGGGGACCATTTCAGCTTCGACGCCTCACGTCCCCCCCACCGCTGGATCGATGGCGGTAGGGGGCCGAGGGGCTCCATGGGATGAGCGGTAGGGCTTGAGCCCCCCTCCCCCACCCCTGGATCCGTCCCTAGGTAGATGTTGTTTGGGCAAAAAAGCAGATCATTTTTCTTTCACGGAAGAATTGAGCTCGCTTGGCGTTAACTAGTTGGAGTTTCTAACTAGTTTTACTCAGCCCAGCAATCTCAGCAAATTTGCGTGCCAGTCCAACTGAGAAACTAGTTTGGTCCCATGAACGGAGTGTTCCAGCCCAACGACTCGGTGGCCTTTTTCCTCCTGTTCCTTTTCTTCTTAGCCCATTGTCAGTTTTTCACCCCAAGGCCCAAAGGCCCGTCCTGAACCTGACGCCCGCCACGGCGCGGCGGCGGCGCCACCCGCGGCAAATTTTCATTGCTGGTGCCGGTGCCATACGGGAATGGAGCGCCGTCGCCGAGCAGGAGACGAGTGCCGACGCGCACGTACGTTTGCCATTCTTCTTTTCGAAGGAGTAATCACTTAAGCTCATGCATGTGATAAATCGCTGCTACAACGAACCAGACAGCAGACAGCACTTGTACACGTACATTCCACGACGCGCCAGCCAGTCGTACTCGTACAACAATCCTTGTGAGTTGTGTGACACGACACGACACACTAGAGCAACAACACGATCGATCGACGCGACTACTACAAGCTAATCGAATTAGCATACACTTCTTACCTAGATATAATTACTTAGCCGCTAATAATAATATCAACACGATGATCCTGCAGCTAGCTACGTACTAGTGGCATGTGAATGCATGCTTGGTTCCATGACCACACCGTACCTACGCGGCGACGAAGCCGGCGGCGGACTTGTCGTCGCCGACCCTGCCGGCCCTGACGGTCTGCTTGTACGAGCACTTGGTGGCGACGAGCGCGTAGAATGCCAGGTTGACGGCGCCGATGCACGCCAGCAGCCAGTAGAAGAGGTCCAGCCTGCTGCGGTTGAGGTCCTTGGCGAACCAGCCTGCGCGCCCCCCGCGGGAGCTGGCGAGGTCAGCCGCCGTGATCACCAGGCTGCTCAGGAAGCTCCCGGCGCCGATGACGCTCAGGTAGAGGCCGATGCCCAGACTGCGCATGCCGTCGGGGACCTGCTCGTAGAAGTACTCCTGCAGGCCTACCAGCGCGAACCCGTCGGCCACGCCCATCAGTGCGAACTGCGGCACCAGCCACAGCACCGACGGCAGCGCCGACCCCGACGACAGCAGGCGCCACCGCTCCACCGCCGCCGCCACGCCCATCCCCGCGATGGCGAACGCCATGCCGATGCCGACGCGCCGGAGAATGCTGATCCCGCGCTCCCCTCCCGTGGCGCGCCGCAGGTAGGGCACCAGCGCCTTGTCGTAGGCCGCCACCGTGGCGATCATGGCGATCGCGGACAGCGCGAAGATGGACGCCGGCGGGAGCTCGAAGTGCGGGCCCAGGTGCCGGTCCATCACGCTGCCCTGCTTGATGAAGAAGGTGGACACCTGCGCCACCGCCATGCCGAACGGCAGCGTGCACACCCAGATGGGCACCATCGCCAGCACCAGCTTCGTCTCCTCCACCTGCGTCACCGTCGCCAGTCGCCACGGCCCGAAAGCGTCCTCGCCGGCGCCGGGCTCCACTATGGCCGCCCTGTCGAGGAACCTGCAGCACGTACCATACGTCACGCTCAACAACCGGTCCACCGCTCATGCTTCGACTGTATGTTCCTTTTATTTGCTTTTGGGAGATCTCTTCCAGATTTGTTGGCCCAGGAGCAGCAAAAATGGATGAACTCGGATCGCGATCACGAGGCACTAGCGACTGTTGCGTCAATTCTAGGGAGCCATCGGCATTTCGCGATCGCTTTATGTTTAGCCGATCAATCGTGAAAGGTAAAAATAAAGGTCGTTCGATCGGGGAATGGAAAGCAACATGAGTTCTTTCTTTCTTACCTCAGCTGGTAGGTGTGGCAAAGCAGCCTCTTCTTGCCACTCTGCGGCGGCTTGACCTCGTACAGCTCGGCGGCGTCGGCCGGCAGCGGGAGCCGCCTCTTCCTGAAGGCGGCGACGAGGACCTGGAGCAGCGGTGTGAGCGGGCTGCCCTCGGGCACCCTGTAGCGGTAGGACCGGCGGCCGGCGAGGAAGACCGCGAGCGAGGCGGCCATGACGGCGGCGAGCACGACGGTGGCGGCGCCCCATCCGAGGCGCTCCTGCGCGTAGACGATGGCGGTGACGCCGAGCAGGACGCCCGAGCAGAGCGCGCAGTTCCACCAGTTGAAGAAAGACATCTTCTGCACCCGCTCCGCCGCGTGGGCCTCGTCGAACTGGTCCGCGCCGAAGCTCTCCAGGGCCGGCTTGTGGCCACCCGTGCCCACGGACACCAGGTAGATGGCCACGAAGAAGAGCGCCTCGTGCAGTCGCGGCGAGTGGTCGGGCCTCAGCCCCGGCGCCAGCTGCGTCGTCGCCAGCACCGTCAGACCCTGCATGGTGCATGTGAGGAAGAGATCGAGGAGGGGGAAATGTGAAGCAGCTGCTGGAATGTGAAGAGAGGAGGCGATGCTCAGTGCTGCTGCTCTCACCAGCAGGTAGACGGCGGTGGAGACGACGACGGTGGAGAACCTGCCGAGGTAGCCGTCGGCGAGGAAGCCGCCGAGCAAGGGCATGAGCGTGGTGACGCTCATCCAGTAGTTGGCATTCTTGGCCGCCACCTTCATCTCCTCTTGTAGCACCTTGGTGAGGTATATCATCAGGCTCGTGGCTATGCCGAAGTAGCTCAGCCTCTCGCTGAACTCGATCACTACACGGACATGAAAACACACACACACACACCACCAATTCAGAAGAAAAAGAAAAAAAAAACACGATAACTGATCCGTGCATGAAACTCAATCTAAACAACAACTACTCACAGATGATGAACATTGCGGCCTTCCACGATCCGGTGGTGGCGCGGGAGGGAGACCTCCCGCGGTGATCCACGGAGGAGTCATGCACCCACACCTCGTGGTCATCGGCAACCTCAAACTCTAAGCTCTTCTTCTCCATCCTATCAACCAAACACTCCGACGAAAGATGGCTGAAGGTCGATCTCACTCCCTTGAATTTGCTAGTGAAGAGGAGGGTTTTCGTTTGATCTATCTAGTAGCTGACCAAATGCAACAGCATTGTTCATGCCGCTCTTGGAGTGAGGCTGAGAAGAACTGGGTGTGGTCAGGTCTTTATATAAGATAAGAGGCAGGGGGCGAGAAAGGAGCAGGGAAATGGGAAAGAGGGGAAGAAAAGGCAGGCGCCGCTCACAGTGGTCGCTATTGTGTTGAGGAGAGAGATGTGCAGGAATTGAGTCGAGCAAAGGAGAGAGGTGCCTGATGAGCCTGACGGTATGAATTCTTTCCCCTTCTTTTTTGTGGAGAAAAAAGAGGCGAATCCGTGGAGGGAATTTGTTAATGCGGCAATTGTTGAGTAAGGACTAAAGAGGCAGCGCTACTAGCTCTCACTAGCTAATGGATGGAGATCGCAGGCTGGCACTAGCTCTCACTAATGGATGAAGATCGATTGCAGGAAATCTATCCGTGCAAAATCTGTAGTATCTGCAAATTGATATACTCTAGCAATATCTCCGATCCTGCTTTGCTGAACTGAAGAAGATATTATATATATATATATACAAATAAACAAATGGATCGATCTCCGATTATCGTCCAAGAGATGCATGCCAGGTTCTGACTCTGCATCTCGGCGCAGGCAACGCCTGGTGCTCGATCGATCTGTTGTTCGATGTTGTTGTTGATACTGATAGCGTACGTGCGTGTCTCGATGACGCAGCAGCCGATGCGATCCATCAGCAGCAGCCGAGACAGGCGCAGGTCACAGCGTGACGCAGTGCAACCCGGGATCCCGGGAGGCCACGAGCCCGTGACGCGGGCGCGGGGTGCATGCGTCTGGATCTCTTGCCACAGTTGCTAACGTTGTCAATGCGCAGGTATCCAGCTATTTGTGTTTCCCACGTCTGGGGCGTTTCTTTTAGGTGGGTGGTTGAGTACTTGAGTTGGGAGCCTTCAAGGCTGATGATTCACTTCAAGTTCCAGTTGAGCGATGAGTGCATATGCCAGTTAAGCCTGCCTAGTTTAGAACAGCCCTTCAAGGCTGATGATTCACTTCCAGTTCCAGGCCTCTTTTGGTGGGACTGGCAGGGACTTCGGCTTTATTCTAAAAAGGTAAACAATCGGTCATTTTTTGTTTAGCGTTTTAGGCTATTTAGACGAAGTTAAACAGTACTAAAATATGCATATATTTTTGTATTCAAAATCAAATACTCCTATGCTAGAATGCATGCATGCTTACGCATGTAAAATGATAATTATTCTACCAAATATTTTTTTGGGAAGAAATCTGAATCCCGCTCTACCTCATATACTTACCATGTTAATCAGTTGGGTGCTAAATGTGGTTGCTGTAATTCTCCTATCAATTAAATGGGGAGTTCAATGGTTGTTTTGCTCATTTAATTATGTTTAACTTCATTATGTCTAGACAGTTTTTAAACGGTCTAACTGTTTAATTCACCATTTAAGACCTAAACGACATGGGTGACCCCATTTAAACGTTGTTATACAGATGAAACATACGTTTAGGCGAACAGAGACCGTAGCGCAATGTAGCACTAATGTACCAGAAGCTAGTGAAAGCCCTTGAAACCTATCTTCACTAGTTTCTCCTATTTGATAGTTTAATTTAGGTTGGAGAGAGAAAATAAACCTTTTGCTATAGTGATGCATATTATTGCTACAACAACTATGTCAGAACTTCGGTTTTTGGAGTATGCAAATGAGTTCGTGGCTTGGTCGATGCATAAGTAACTGGTGCTCGCTATACACTACATGTGTTGTTCTGCCGATGGTTTCTCTGACTGATAAGTCGGCTGATGCTGATTTGTTGTAAGAGAAAACACTATTCTATCGCTGATAAGCAGTTCAACCGAACATGAGATCACTTCTACAACTTCTAGGCAATTTTAGGACGAATGGAATGGATAGTGTATAAGCCAAATTTTTTGAGACACTGGTTCTAAAAAAAGAGAGAGATTCCCCTAAAAAAGATCCATATAGGACACTTTCTCTCTTCTATTCATGTTTATTTTTTTTGGGGGGAGGGGGGTGTTGTAAAACAGGTCTTTTAAGCCCACAGTTTGGTCATTTTTCACAGCTTTACTAGAGAAGCCCGGTTTCCCAGCTCATTATCATTCTGTGTTAGTGGGTAATAAAGCTACCTACAAGGCTATTTTAGCATGAAGGGTCAATTACAAGTGACCATCGTGTATTCCAATCAACACATTCTTATTCCTGAATATTATCTCCTAGGTATGGGGACTGGGGAAAACACTGTTGGTTTAACTGCTTTGTGACAACTGACAAGCACTAGCACCATCAGAATATTACTTTGTGTATGGCATTGGCACTGACCTGACTTTGAATTTTCTTGCAATGGATGTAATCATTAGAATAAACTAGTCTTTCAAACTTTGAATTTTCTTGCAATGGCTGTAATCATTAGAATAAACTTGTCTTTCAATCCGTGCTGATGCAAAATAGATCCATAATATTTTTTTATAAAAATAGATTCATTGGCTATTATTGTCAATAGCCATTAAAATCTACCGAATCTACGACAACATGTTCTTTATGTTTTGTGAGAATTTGCATGTTCTATCTTTTTCTTAGTGCATATCGTAACAACAATGTGGATGATTTAGTGTATCTCGTGAGTATAAGTTTTGGATGAAGATATAAGGCAATATAATTGTCGGTGTTTCGAGTAAACACCAATTTATATTATTACGCGTTTGACCCGGATGGTGTGCTAAAAGACACAAGGTTTATACTGGTTCGGACAGAACGTCCCTACGTCCAGTTTACGGCTGATGTTTGTGTTATTAGCACTGAAAAGTTCGTAGTATGGGTTACAAATGGGCGAGAGAGGGATAGGTCCCAAGTCTCTGATGGAAAGGTTGAAAGGACGCTAAGAGCTTGGTTGCTGCTCAACTGTGTGTTATGTGATATGTGGTGTGTTCTATTGATCGGTCCCCTTAGTGGGGTGCCCTGCCTTCCCTTTTATAGGCGAAGGGGAAGCGGGGATTACAGATGAGAGACAGAAGAAAAACCAAAGGCAAAGAAGGTCATTCGAAGGTGCTGTGTCTTCCTTTTCCTCTGAGCCAGCCCTGCTAACATGGCAGACGGTGTTAAGGATAGCTCCATGCTGGGCGTCTGTCTATTGATGATGCCACGCTCTGGCTTGATCAGCAAGTGGTCACGTCCCATCCCGTCCCGGCGGGCGACACGACGGACCTGTGTGTTGATCCGCAACCCTACAGGGAGCGAACGACGCAGTGACTGCACGTCCGTCACTGTAGAGGACACGAGTTGGACCGTAGTGGTTGTCGTATGGTTCGTCAGGATCCGTGCCCGAGGGCCAATGGCGACGCCCACAACACTATAAAACAAATGTCGGCGCACACAACACTATTCGGGCTCTAACATACCCAGAAGGGCCTTAAAGCACATGTCTTGTCATATCCTGACGGTACCTTCCTGCAGATGTGTAGGTTATGGTCCTCGGTATTGCGGTTGACTTGAGTGCCCTGCCTTATCTGCGCGTGTAGTTATGAAGGAGTAGCGCGCAGACGTCGGGTGAGGCGGAGCCAGCCCCCGGACGTCGGGCGAGACGGAGTCTGCTCCCAGACATCGGGCGAGGCGGAGCCAACCCCCGGACATCGGGCGAGGCAGAGTCTGCCCTCAGACGTCGGGCGAGGCAGAGCCAGCCCCCAGGGGTCGGACGAGGCAGAGCCAACCCTCAGATGTCGGGCGAGGCGAATTCTGCTCCCAGACGTCGGGGAGGCGGAGCCAGCCCCTGGGGGTCAGGCAAGGCAGAGTGTGCCCCCAGACGTCAGGCGAGGCGGAGTTTGCTCCCAGACATCGGGCGAGGCGGAGTCTGCCCCTAGACGTCGGGCGAGGCGGAGTCTGCCCTCAGACGTCGGGTGAGGCGGATCCAGCCCTCGGTGGTCGGGGAGGCGAAGTTTGCCCTTAGATGTCGGGCGAGGCGAAGTTTGCCCTTAGATGTCGGGCAAGGCGGAGCCAGCCCTCGGGGGTTGGGCGAGGCGGGGTCCCATGGTCTCGGTGGACGGACGAGGAGTGTCCCGGCAAGCGGTGTAGTCGTGCTCTTAATCGCGTGGATGAATCAATGTTCGACGGTTATTAGCTCCTCCTCTTCGGGTACCCTAATATTGGTCCCCGACAATAATTATACCCCCTCTGTGCACAAATATAATGTCATCTAGGATCTAAAATATGTCCATAAATGTAAGGGCAATAAATGTTTGCTAGAGGTACGTCCCTTTTGACAACGGCACGGCTAGCGTCTGAACTTCTAACGCCGCACGCGTCTGGACGTCTGCTCAGCCCGCTCGTGTCTGCCTTCGCCCCAGCCCACGCGCGGCACGCCCCCTCAAATGTAGCACTCCCGTCCGCTAGCCCTCCGACGTGCCGTGTGCCCCCAGCTCGCCCCGCAGCCTACCGCGTCCGCCTTCGCACCGCCCCACGCGCGCGACGAGCACACCCCCACCCCCGACCGCAGCACCCCTGTCCACCGGCCCCCGGCTCGCCCCTGGCCGAACAATATAAAACAATCAAATAAAACACTTGCAACATGGAACAACTTACTGCAACAAAAGACTGAAACAACAGAAACATTTGGAACATATTATTGCAACGTTTGTGTGAAGCATATGAAACATCCAGATCAGAATGATTGCAACATACGTCTAGAAACAGATGAAACATTTTGAATAAATGCTTGCAACATGCCTCTGAAACACTTGCAACATATGCAACATTTGCAAACATCCCCCGATCTACTTTTGCAACATCAAAATGAAACAATCGCAACATACTTCTGAAACATGTGCAGACCCCCCCCCCCTGATTTTCTTTTTTGGAGGAGTGAGTCGCGCGGGGTGGGATGGGGGAGTAGGATTACCACGGTGGTCAGCGGAGTGAGTCGCGCGGCGTCCGGATGGGGACGCCCGTGATGAAGCATTTGCGTTTTGACAACCTTTTAACAGAATTCTCATATCTTAATTTTACCACAGTGGTTTTACTAGGTGCTTGATTGAAGGGCATACCTGTTTTCCTATCCAGCTTAAATTCCGTAAAAATTCTAGAAGTCCTTACATCTGCGGACGGTAGAGAGCATTCATCAATTCATATATGACATTATTATTCACGATTATTGCCCCAAATTTAGCAGGTTCTATTTTGCTCAGAACAGCACGGATACACATATTAACTGTCTAGTGTGTCATATTGTCACACTCCACTATGATTGTTGTCTTGTTTTATTTTTTTCCCTACTCCCTTTGAGTTGTCATATTGTTTATCCTCTCTAGTCTCTATGACATATATCATATACCACTTAACCTCTGTAATCATGAAGCCTATGTGGCTAGTTAGAAGGGCTATATTTTATTTTTGTTTCTAAAAAAAATCTGGTCTTATTCTGCTACAACAAATGCAACTGGGCTTGCATATCTAACTTTGTATGTAAACAAACAAAACATACCTTTCAGCTAGTACTTTGGGTAGTCTGGCTCTGCCAATAGTTTATATTTTTGACAGAAGAGTTTCTCTTGACAGAAGATCGTCATGCCTGCAACACAGAAGATTTGCTAGCAGTTTGTACGAATAAACGAAGAATTCACTACGTTTAAACCTACATCAAAGCTAGCTAATAGTGGTCAGGTTTTGAAATATCTAATCCAGTCAAAGTTGGATGATGGATGGGATTTGCTCCCGCACACCTTGTCGACCGGAAGGAAAGTTGGCTACAAGACAATGTGGAGGAACTAAGATTGGGCGAAAAGGGATGAGCACTGGTCTTCATTAGTGCAGCGGTGGAGCACAATCATTTTCAAGATCAGACGACGATAACTACTTCGATGTGCTATCCGACTGTCACTCGCAGCTAATAATTACATCCGTCATTCCTCAAAAAATAATTACATCCGTCTCTGAACCGAAATTGTTTCATCCACACAATTCACACTGCAAATTTGGCATGTGCCTCATATATATATATTATCTTCTACTCCCACCCCAGGATAAGCTTGCTAACAACGACCTTGTCACATATGAACATCATCGATCAGTACATCACACCAGTGTTATACTCTTACTTTTAAATTGTCCCAGGTTATGGCAGTAGTTCTGTAGTTGCATTGCATGAAACTTGCTGAAAATTAATGTTGGTGGATCCATGCATGCATGCACTTGCATTGCCAGAGTGCCGACAACGTCGAGTTGGATTGGATGCAATTGGTGATGGGTCGTTGGATGGATGGATTCACTCCACACCTTTGCAGCTCCACTTTGGTTCCATTTGGCTTTAGTCAGTGCCTGACTGGGCACCAACTAACTTATTCCAGCACATGAAACAAATGCTGCAGAAATTTGCACAGCAGGCTCCGTAGTGAGCTGATTAGTGTGTGATGCTTATAATACAGATCTCCAGCCGCCGGCAAGTGCTCCGGGTACACACCATTTTCCGTGCCGCCGGCCGCTGCCATGTGAGCCCAGCTGAAATAGGGCTGTCGCTAGGGCCCACCCGTTAGTGACTGTTTGAAAACCGGTCGGATAACTATGAACACCTCCCTTATTGGGCAAAGTTTCATGGAGAACTTTAAGACTGATTGATCGGTCCAGGCTTTGTGGGAGCAGGATAATCGGTTGTAGCTATCCGATCACAGTGCACGTTCTTGGTCGATCCCCCCATAATGAGCATCACCACAGTCCAAACTACTGTCAAATCATCATGCTGAAAGGGTACTAAAATTGCATTGAAGCTATTAGGCTTTGACTAATGCTGCAAATCCAGAGGTTAGTGAGGTAGTGTGGTAGAATCGCCCGAAATAATACACATTTGGAGGCACTCGTCTTTCACCAGACACTAAACACCCCGAAAGCAAGCTACAACGAACGGATTCCGTCGAGCACACCCCAAGGGAGAACTCGAATAATCTACGTTTTTTCTCCAGGATACAATAATAAGAACGAGTTTACAATACTTAGTCAATTTCATACGACCAGAGTTCTTAAAAATATACTATTACAATACTAAGTTCAGAGTGCGGGATTTAAACAGCGGAATTACAATAAACATCTAACGGTAGAATACAAGGATCCGTCTGTGTCTACTAAAAGAATCCTCCACACAACAGCTACTCTTTAAACTGCACCTGCAACAGGGGTAAATAAACCCTGAGTACACGATGTACTCGCAAGACATACCCGACTAGTGAGAATAATTTTTCGACTCTAAGGGATATGATAAGCTTTATGGGTTGCTGGGTTTCCTTTTCGCAAAAAACATTACTAGTAATGAATCATTATGTATGTTTCTTATTAGCAGTCATGATTAGTTCATTATCTAGCCATTCTATGTAAGCACCTATTCTACTTTCAAGCAAGAGTTGAGCAAACAGATCCATTTCATCATATTTCATCTTCTAGTTCTTACTATGATGCTAGACTATAGACAAGTCGTACCGGATTACCCGACGATTCGCGAATCAATGTGCCTAGCTAGGTACCCCGAAACACACACCCCGCTTGTACCTCAGGCACAAGCAGGACCAACCCACCACTCTCCTGTCAAGTGGTCTAGGTCCCCGTCCAAACTTGGACTTCAATCCCCCACACCTGAGTTCTAGACTCAGTGTGGTGCTTAGACATCCACCATCTCCGCCTCCAATCAGTTAGTTCGAAAAGAGCCGGAACCCATGACAAGAGAGCAACGAGCTTTCCCTGCTCCCATAAATAAGTATGTGCTCAGGATAATAAGTCTGTGACTTGACTAAAATCCAATGCAACGGTCGGTCCTTAACTAACACGGACAGAGAAAACAGTGTAACCAAGCTATGCCCCATTGGCTGCGGGACACTACCTCTTACACCTATCAATATCCATACCATATCCCTGATAGGTCCCTATTTTCCTTTCACCATTTTATCATAAGAGTGGTAATAATAATCACCTATTATGAGTAACGACAGGTTACTCACGCTATCAAACATCCTAAGCATAGCAGCTACTCGCACCTATACTAGTAGGACTCATAGGATAGATATATTTATTTAGGTGGTTTCCATAAAATACCTATAATGTAATGCACATCATAGATATATATTCAGTGCTTATTCAAAATAAGGGTTATGCACCGGGGCTTGCCTTGGGCAGACGGGTGGTCAGCTATGTTAGTCGTCGGTGGCTCTAGGACCTCCTCCTGCACGAGGATGTCCTCCTCGTACTCTTCAATCACCTCCTCATACTCCTGCTCGCCCGTGATCACGAACTCCACCAACTCGTTTTCTACATGCATGCAATGACGATGCAACACTCAATATTAAGGCAACAGTAGTTCTTAAAACAAGAATACATCTACTAAGCCACTAAGCTAGCTCTAAAGACTAAAATACCGAGCTAATCATCATTCCCATCAAACCAGTAGGGTTTCGCCTACAAGTGCTACTTAGCAACTAAAATATATTCTTACTCTTATTAACGATTTCCTATATACTACAACAAGGAGTACTTAGATACCATATTTCTCAACCTATTTTAAGGCTACAAAAATTATAGTGAGCACATAATAGCACAATGAATCTACTATAAAAATTTCATGGTCAAAGCTATTATCAATTTACCACAAAAATACCTACAAATACTAATCTAAATAATACTAAACACTCACAGATGATTTAATAGCCGCTGGTATCAACAAATATATATATACTAAATACACTAACAGATATACCACAATTTTAGGAACTTAACTAAATTAGTTTCACAATTTTTGTATACCTACATGATTTTATATGATTTACCAAAGTTTAGCTCAGAATTACAAATGAAAAGCTATTTCTATTTTCCATGAAAAATATAAACTGATTTTGACCCACGCGAACCACGTAGCGCAACACGCAAGCGCACGGTGGCCCACAGGCGAGGCACGGCCCACACGCGAAGGCGGTCTACTGAGAGGAGGCCTGCGCGCGCTGGAACATATGCAAAAACGCCCCTAGACTATTAGCAAAACAACCCCCAGTCTATATTACTATTCCTAGAGACATCACTTATGCAAAAGAACCCTCAGACCTTTCTCCTCTTTACAATGGTGAGGCCCTCGGCCATCCCTGTGCGCTCTGACACGATGAGCAGTGGCACAGGCGCCTACGCTCACACGGGACCCCCGCTGACCTAGCTACGAGGCTGACGCTCACCTAGGGTTCGACGCGAGACGATGGGTCATGGTTGTGTGAGCCGGGACACCGTAGAAGGACCTCTCCATGAAGGTGGACACCCTGCGGCAATGGCAACAACGTTCATGTGAGCCGTAGCAACAATCAAGGTGGTAGGGCAGCGGGTGAGCAATGACAACTCACCAGTGACCTTACCAAGAAGCCGGCTTGGCTGGAGACGATCTGAGCGAGGCTGGCCACATGCATGCAGCGAGGTGAATGGCGGACCACAAAGGCACGACCACGTCAGCGGTGAGGAGGCGGCACAAAAGCTATGACTAGCGTGCGCACGACGAAGAGGAAGCTAAGGCGAGCTAACAGTGCAAAGGAATTAGCGTGGGGTAAAGTGGTGGAGACTGGCCACGATGTGGGCGGTGATGGGCCTTAACGGCACGGCGGCGACAAGATTCCAAAATTGGAGCTCGGCGTGATGCGAGTCAAGGTGGGGTGGGGTCAGCTGGAGAGGGGGTGTGAAGGTAGAGACGCGAGCATGAGGAATTGATTAGAGGTGCTCGCTCTCTAGCTTCACTACGACACGACATGACGATGACAGAAAGCAGAGGGAGAGAGAGACGGGGCGCGACAGTGGGTTCGGCTCATCCATGCCTTGGTGGGACATAGCCAACGAG
The DNA here is from genome assembly GCF_019320115.1 of Miscanthus floridulus. NCBI lineage: Eukaryota > Viridiplantae > Streptophyta > Magnoliopsida > Poales > Poaceae > Miscanthus > Miscanthus floridulus. Next base: position 37,830,603 of record NC_089580.1, on the reverse strand, counting down.
ACTTAAGGCGGCGTCTATGCACCCGCTACACGACACTGTGTCTAGACCACGTGTGCGCATGTGGAGACAGGTGGGGACGTGATATGCACGGCCGTAGCGCCATTAAGGCAGGACAACGGCGTGGGGCAGCCCATGTGTGAACTAGGACAAGGCAAGCGGTAGCAGTACAACGTTGTAGTGGCATCGGTAGCAGCAGCATCACGATGTAAGGCGGGTGGCAGTGCGACGTGATGGTGAGTGAATGGCACCGGCAGTGACTCCAACGTGGCGCGTGCGGGGCAGTTGGCAGTAGCTGCAGCGGTTTCGCATGGTGGGACCAGCGACAGCCGAGACCTAGCCAAACCAGAGGTGGCCATGGCTGCCCTCGGCCAAGCCCAGGTGGTGCGACTGCAATGGCAGCAACACGACACAGCTGACCGCGTGAGACAACAATAGGGCAGGTGAGTGACGAGCGCATTGGCACCGCACGACAAGGCCAGATGGCCAGCGGTGGCCGGCCAGGACAGGGCAGTCACGGTCGACCACGCATGGCAGTGCGCAAGCGCGTGTCTGAGCCCAGTGACACTGAGGCACCGCGCGATGGTGACCACACACACTCGGCCAGGCAACCAAAGCAAGTGTCGTGCATGAATTTTAAAGCATCGACCACGACTAAACCGTTGATCCAATCCCCAAACCACTTTTGCTATACCAAAGAGGGTATATTAGACTACAAAAACAAGCCATAATACTACCCTACTACTTAACCCAATCTCACACAATAAATTGCAAAACATAGCAGTGTCTAACTGTCGGCAGACTTGAAAATTTCTAAGTGTTAGAGCTGAATTTGATTTCCAATTGTGATTTCTAAGCTAGTGGAAATATTAACTAGCAATATCATTTTTTGACCATGAGTATTTCATTGTGATCTATAAAGTTTGCACTTCAAACCTTATTTAAGTATCACATACATGTTATATAGCATTTTTGCTTAATAAAAATTGGTTTTAAACCCCAAGTGATATAACATGACTATTGAATTAACTTTTGTTTCGCACTTCCGTTGATCGTTTTGAGTTATGGAAATTGATCTACACTCTTTATTATATGCATTAACATATAAACATGATGCTCATGATATGTTTTAGTAAATGATTTACAGTATAACACTGAGGGTGTTACAAATCTACCCCCCTTAAACAAAATCTCGCCCCGAGATTTCATGTGCCTAGTGTGGGAAAAGAGATAAGAAATAAATTCTAATTTAAACAATTACCTCGGTGAACTAGAAAGAAGGTGAGGATAATGCTTCAAGATATAGCTTTCTTGCTCCCACGCTACTTCGTCCTTTGAGTAATTTTGCCACTGAACTTTATAAAACTTCACCACACTGTTTCTAGTCACTCTTTCTTTTTCATCCAAGATCTTGACAGGATGCTCAATATAAGACAAGTCAGACTGAAGGGGAAGTCCTTCCATTTCCACCACTTCATCAGGGACCCACAAACATTTCTTTAACTGGGAAACATGGAAGATATTATGCACTATTGACAAAATATCTGAGAGCTGGAGACGATAAGCAACAGGGCCACATCGCTCCAAAACCCTATAAGGCCCAACTTAGCGAGGGGCTAGCTTCCCATGGACACCAAATCGATGCACCCCTCTCATGGGTGACACCTTAAGATACACATGATCACCAACTTTAAATTGCAAGGGCCTTCTTCGCTTATCGACATAAGTTTTTTGATGGCTTTGAGCTACCTTTAAATGGCTCTGAATAATACTAACTTGCTCTCGAGCTTTCTTGATAAAATTAGGCCCAAAATATCCATGGTCACCTACTTCAACCCAATTAAGTGGTGTCCTATATTTCTTACCATACAGGGCCTCAAAAGGTGTCATACGAAGCTTTCTTGATAGCTATTATTGTAAGAAAACTCAGCTAAGTTCAAGCATTCGTCCCACTTCTCAAGGAAAGAGATGACACAAGCTCTCAACATATCTTCAAGTACCTGATTTACCCTTTTTGTTTGTCCATTCGTCTGTGGATGATAGGTGGAACTTCAGAGAAGATGAGTTCCGAGACATTTCTGAAGTTGCTCCCAGAAGCGGGAGACAAAGACTGATCCCCTATCAGAGACGATAGTAAGGGGAACTCCATGTAAGGTCACAATCCGATCAAAATACAGCTGAGCATACTTCTTGGCTGAATATCTGGTATCCACTAGGAGAAAATGGGTGGACTTGGTAAGGTGATCCACAATGACCCAAATAGAGTCATACCCCTTTGCCGTGCGGGGCAAACCCACAACAAAGTCTATGGAAATATCCTCCCATTTCCATACAGGGATAGACAAGGGCTACAAAAATCTTGGTGTACGCATATGGTCTGCCTTAACTTTTCCACAAGCGTCGCACTCCGCGACGTACTTGGTGATATCCTGCTTCATATTTGACCACCAATACAAGTGGCACAAATCATGGTACATCTTGTTACTTCCTAGATGGATGGACAACTTAGAATGATGAGCTTCATCCAAAATCTTTCTTCTAAGCTCCTCACTTGATAGAACCACCACTCTATTTTTAAACCTCACCACACCTTGGTCATCAATACTAAAATAAGGACCACACCCTTTGGCAATTAGCTTCTTGATATGCGGGATATCTGAAACATCTTGCCTTTGCTCTATAATAATTTGCTCAAGTAAATCCAAGACTAGAGCAATATGGGCTAGCACCTCAGCATGGTTGAGAGACAAAGATGCTTCTTCAACTTGATATGACTTCCAGCTCAAAGCATCAACTACCACATTAGCTTTTCTAGGATGGTAATGAACCTCCAAATTATAATCCTTGATTAGCTCCAACCATCTCTGTTGCCTCATGTTCAGCTCAGACTGAGTGAAAATATATTTGAGGCTCTTGTGATCCGTGAAAATGTGTACTTTACTTCCCAACAAATAATGCCTCCAAACTTTTAGAGCGTGCACCACAACAGCCAGCTCTAAATAATGGGTGGGACAATTCACCTTGTGCTTTTTTAGCTGGCATGAAGCATAAGCTATCACACACCTCTCCTGCATAAGCACGCATCCCAATCCAATCCTTGAGGCATCACAATACACATCAAATGGCCTACCAATATCTGGTTGAGCAAGAACAGGAGCAGAGGTAAGAAATTCCTTCAGGGCTTGGAAAGCTTCTTCACAAGCCAGACTCCATATAAACTTGACATATTTTTGGAGCAGCTTGGTCATCGGCTGAGCTATTTTGGAGAAATCAAGAATAAAGCATCGATAATAACCAACAAGACTAAGAAACTGATGAATCTGATGCACTGACTTGGGAGATTTCTAATTTAACACATCCTGCACCTTGCTTGGCTCTACAGAGATACCTTCAGGTGTTAGAACATATCCTAAAAAATGTACTCGATCTAACCAAAACTCACACTTGCTGAATTTGGCATACAACTTGTGTTCCTTTAATCGAGTCAGTACTATCCAAAGATGGTGTGCATGCTCTCTATTGTTCTTGGAGTATATCAAAATATCATCAATGAACATCACTACAAACTTATCCAACTCCGACATAAAGACTGAATTCATGAGATACATGAAGAATGTAGGAGCATTGGTGAGACCAAAAGACATGACTAGGTATTCATATAGCCCATACCTAGTAAAGAAAGCTATCTTTGGTATATCTTGTGGTCGGATCTTAATTTGATGATACCCAGAACGAAGATGATTCTTTGAAAACACCTTTGCACCAGCCAACTAATCAAACAATGTATCAATATGAGGTAAAGGATACTTATTCTTAATGGTTACTATATTGAGAGGGCGGTAATCCACACACATCCATAGAGTACCGTCCTTCTTCTTCACAAAAATAGCTAGACAACCCCATGGTTAAGAACTAGGATGGATAAATCCCTTCTCCAATAATTCCTCTAACTGCTTCTTAATTTTAGCTAGTTCTTTAGGACCCATGCGGTAGGGACACCGTAAAATAGGAGCAGTGCTAGGTTCTAACTCAATGAAAAACTCCACATCTCTATTCAGTGGTAACCCAAGTAGATCCTCAGGAAAGACATCTGGAAACTCACAGACCATAGGAATAGAGGCAAGATCAGGAGAAGCTTCAATATGAGCAACAACTAATAAGGCTAGATCTAAGGGCATAAGAAGAGACATCATATCCTCGAAAGAAGGAAGCCATAACTCAACAACTCTCTGCTTAAGGTCTAAGACTACCCCATAAACTCGCAACTAGTTCATGCCCAGAATTACATCTATGCCTTGCCCAGGCAGCACCATGAACTAGAGACGATAAGTGTGAGTGGCTAGCACTAATTTGACTGTGTCCATCTGAGTATTAATGCATAGCTACGCACCTGGAGTACTGATTCTATAGGCAATAGGTATAGCCATAAGAGATATATTATGCCTCTATACAAACCCCATGCTCATGAATGAATGTGATGCACTAGAATCAAACAACACATATGCTGGGTGAGAATCAATGGTAAACATACCAGCCATCACTGGTTCATTCTACAAGATCTCCTTAGTCTTAGTGAAGTTAACTTGCCTAGAGCGGCTTACGGGCACCTTTTTCTTGATAATCGTCCGCTTGATCAGATGGGAGTTAGCTAAAGGCTAGGAAGACTGCATAGGCTAGTTCTGTGGACACTCCTGAGCATAGTGGCCTTCCTTGCCACACTTGAAACAAGCACTCGGCTTGTTCCCTAGCCCCTAATGAGGCAGAACCTGCTATCCCTAGGGTTGTTGTTGTTGCACCTTCTTGGTAGGTGCATGGTACCGAGTGGGAGGTGCCTAGTAGGTCTGCTGAGGCTGATAGAATGATTGCCCACCTGAAGACTCATAGGGCACCTGCCTGACAACCTACACCTTCTAAGCTCGGGGGTGACTAGAAGACCTAGTAATCACCCGCTTGCGCTTCCACTCAGCCTGGAAGTCACGCTAAAGTCCCTCCATGGCAATAGCAGCATTCATCATAGCACCAAAAGTCTGGTAGTTCCCTATGTACAGCTCCTTCTATAGACTACAAGAGAGGCTGCGATAGAAACGGTCCCTCATCTTCTCATCAGTATCGACATGGGTCCCAACATACTATGATAGATGGTTGAACTTGTTTACATAGTCCATCACAGACATGCTCCCTTGCTTCAAGTCCAGGAACTCCATCAACTTCTTGTTCAGCACACTAGTAGGAATGTAATACTCTCTGAAGGCAACTGTAAACTCCTGCCAAGTCACATGGTGATCCATCGACTGCATGGCATTGAATGTGTCCCACCATGCACTGGCAGAACCCAACAGCTACTGTGATGCAAAGCGCACCTTCTATTATTTAGTTATAGTGAGTAGCAAAAACTTTTGCTCTAAAATACGAAGCCAATGCTCTGCATCCAGAGGCTTAGCAGTTAGCGCAAACATGGGTGGGTGTGTCTTCAAGAAATCCTGGTAAGAATAGGGCCCTTGGAACCATGGGCACCACCCCTGTTCCCACCATTGCCTCCATAGCCCCCTTGGGCAAAGCCACCAATGGCCTGGGAAAACATCTCCAAGGCACGGGTTGACTCGCGCTGAGCAGCCAGCATCTCTACCATCATCTCTGCATGGGTCATCAGATGTGGCGGTGGCGGAGGAGGGGGAGCGAGAAGTGGGGCCTCATGGCTCTCTCCATTGGTGTTGCTAATGCCCTCACCATGACCGTTATCACCTGGGTTCGCCCCTGCACTGGTACTCTCGTGACCAGACCTCAGGTTCATCTATAAACAGATAGGAACCACCCATTAAGATCCACCCTCCAGATTAGGAGCAAGAGACTTAGAGAAATGATAAGGCTTCTATTAAAGCATTTTTATGTTATCCTATCACTTCACTAATCCAAATTATACGTGTGGGGGAGTTTAGTTTAAGCAAGATTCTCTTTTCATGGTGCATGCATCGGCCTACCCGTTCACTCAAGCCGGAATATAGCGGCATTCGCAAAAAATTTTGGCACAACGCACACTCACTTTCTGCTTGCTAAACGATTCTTACACAGCGTAAGTTAGTGTACCTATAGAAAATTGATTAGATAAAACCAGTGTCGCTATCCTAGATAGACCAGATTGATAGGGCTTATACTTATTACATAATTTTATCGCATCCTACTTTTCGCAAAACTTTTATTGGTCAAATTTTAGGTTTTAAAAAGAGTTATAAAACTCGTAGACTCATTATTGGCTCTGATACCACCTGTGGCAGAACCAACTAAAATAACACACCTTCGAAGGCGCTCGTCTTTCACCAGACACTAAGCACTCCGAAAGCAAGCTATAATGGATGGATTTTGTTGAGCACACCCCAAGAGAGAACTCAAATAATCCATGTTTTTCCTCTAGGATCCAATAATGGAACAAGTTTACAATACTTAGTCCATTTCATACAACTAGAGTTCTTAGAAATATACTATTACAAAACTAAGTTCAGAGTGCGTGATTTAAACAGCAGAATGACAATAAACATCTAACGGTAGAATACAAGGATCTGTCTATGTCCACCAGAAGAATTCCCCACACAATAGCTACTCTTCAAACTACACCTGCAACAGGGGTAAATAAACCCTGAGTACATAATGTACTCGCAAGACTTACCCGACAAGTGGGAATAATTTCCCGACTTCAAGGGATATGATAAGCTTTATGGGTTGTTGGGTTTCCTTTCACAAAAAGCATTACTAGTAGTGAATCCTTATATATGTTTCTCATTAGCAGCCATGATTAGTTCATTATCTAGCCATTCTATGTAAGCTCCTGATCTATTTTGAAGCATGAGTTGAGCAAATAGATCCATTTCACCATCTTTCATCTTCTAGTTCTTACTACGGTGCTAGACTATAGACAAGTCATACCGGATTACCTGGTGTTTCGTGAATCAATGTGTCGAGCTGGGTACCCCAAAACACATGCTCCGCTTGTACCCTAGGCACAAGCAGGACCAACCCACCACTCTCCTATCAAGGGGTCTAGGTCCCCATCTAAACTTAGACTCCAAGCCCTCACGCCTGAGTCCTGGACTTAGTGTGGTGCTTAGACCTCCACCATTCCTGTCTCCAATCAGTCTGTCTGGAAAGAGCCAGAACTCACGATAAGAGAGCAACGAGCCTTCCCTGCTCCCATAAACAAGTATATGCTCAGGATAATAAGTCTGTAACTTGACTAGAACCCAATGCAATGGCTAGTCCTTAACTGACACAGACAGGGAAAATAGTGTAACCAAGCTATGTCCCGTTGGCCGTGGAACACAACCTCTTATACCCACCAATACCCATACCATATCCCTACCCGGTCTCCATTTTCCTTTCACCATTTTATCATAAGTGTGATAATAATAATCACCTATTGTGAGTAACGGCAGGTTACTCACGCTACCGAAAATCCTAAGCATAGCAACTACTCGCACCTGTACTAGTAGGACTCATAGGATAGATATATTTATGCAGTTGGTTTCCATAAAATACCTGTAATGTAATACACATCATAAATATATATATTCGATGCTTATTCAAAATAAGGGTTATGCACCGGGGCTTGCCTTGGGCAGGCGGGTGGTCAGCTATGTCAGTCATCGGTGGCTCTGAGACCTCCTCCTACATGAGGATCTCCTCCTCATACTCTTCAATCACCTCCTCATACTCTTGCTCACCCATGGTCATGAACTCGACTAACTCGTTCTCTACATGCATGCAATGATGATGTAACACTCAATATTAAGGCAACAATAGTTCTTAAAATAAGAATACATCTACTAATCCACTAAGCTAGCTCTAATGCCTAAAATACCGAGCTAATCATCATTCCCATCAAACCAGCAGGGTACTTGGCAACTAAAATATATTCTTACTCTTATTAACCATTTCCTATATACTACAACAAGGAGTACTTAGATACCATATTTCTCAATCTATTCTAAGGCTACAAAAATTACAGTGAACATATAATAGCACAATGAATCTACTGTAAAAAATTCATGGTCAAAGTTATTACCAATTTGCCACAAAAATTCCTACAAATACTAATATAAATAATACTAAACACTCACAAATGATTTAATAGCCATTGGTATCAACAAATATATATATGAACTAAATACACTTACAGATAGACCACAATTTTAGGAACTCAACAAAATTAGTTTCATAATTTTTGGATACCTACATGATTTTATATGAACTAAATACACTTACAGATAGACCACAATTTTTGGATACTTAACAAAAATCTAAACTGATTTCGGCCCACGCGGACCACGTGGTGCAACGCGTGAGCGCACGGTGGCCCACACGCGGAGGTGGCCCACGGAGAGGAGGCCTGAGCATGCTGGCACATATGCAAAGACACCCCTAGACTATAAGCAAAACAACCCGCAGTCCACGTTACTATTCCTAGAGACAACATTTATGCAAAAGAACCCTCGAACCTTTCTCCTCTTTACAACGGTGAGGCCCTCGGCCATCCCCGCACGCTCTAGCGCGATGAGCAGTGGCATAGGCGCCTACACCGGCCACACGGGACCCCCGCTGACCTAGCTACGAGGCCGACGCTCACCTATGGTTTGACGCGAGACAATGGGCGGTGGTTGCGTGAGCTGAGACGCCATAGAAGGACCTCTCCATGAAGGTGGACACCCTGTGGCAATGGCAACGACATTCATGTGAGCCGCAGCAACAATCAAGGCGGTAGGGCAGTAGGTGAGCAATGACAACTCACTAGTGACCTTACTAAGAAGCCAGCTTGGCTAGAGACGACTCGAGCGAGGCTGGCCACATGCGCGCGGCGAGGTGAATGGCGGACCACAAAGGCATGAGCACGTCAGTGGTGAGGAGGTGGCACAAAAGCTATGACTAGCGTGCACACAACGAATAGGAAGCCAAGGTGTCGGTGTTTCAAACAAACACCAACTAGTAAATTTATAATTATTGCGTGTTAGGCTTGTATGGTGTACTAAAGGACAGAAGGTTTATACTAGTTTGGATAGAATGTCCCTACGTTCAGTCTACTGTTGCTCATGTTATTAGTACCGAAAAAGGTTCATAGTAGGGGGGTACAAAGGGTCGAGAGAGGGATGAGTCCCAAATCTCTGATGGAAAGGTTGAAAGGACACCAAGAGCTCGGTTGCTGCTTGACTGTGTCTTGTGTGTCAAAATGACCGGTCCCTTTAGTGGGGTGCCCTGCCCTCCCTTTTATAGACCAAGGGGGGAATAGGGGTTACAGATGGGAGAAAGAGGAAAAAACCAAAGGTAGAGAAAGTCCTTCGAGGGTGCCAGGTCCCCCTTTTCCCTTAAGCCTGCCCTACAGACATGGCGGACCATGCTAGGGATAGCATGTTCCATCGATCCTGATATGGCTAGGCTCTGACTTCATCTCTACGAGTGGTCATGTCCCATCCTCCCCCAGCGGACAGTGCGGTGCATTAGGGCACTGAGCCATGACTCTACAGGGAGTAGACGGGGAAGTGACTATACGCCTGTCACTGTAGATGATGTGAATTCTTCCTTGGATTGTAGTGGTTGTTGTATGCTTGTGTTAGTATCCACGCCCGAGGGCTGATGGCGGCGCCTACAACACTATGGGACAAAAGTCAGCGCCTACAATACTATTCGAGCACTGTTAGGTCAGAAAGGGCTTAAAGCGCCTGTCCCATCGTATCCTGACGGTACCTTCCTATAGGCGTGCAGGGCATGGTCCTCGATACTATGGTTTGACTCGAATGTCCTATCGTACCCTATGCTTGTCATCATGAAGGAGCAGGGTGCAATCGTCGGGCGAGGCGGAGCTAGCCCTCAGTCATTGGGCGGGGTGGAACCAGCCCTCGGACATCAGGTAGGGCAGAACTAGCCCTCAAACGTTGGGCGAGGTGGAGCCAGCCCTCAGCCATCGGGGGGTAGAGCTTGTCCTCAGACATCGGGCGAGGCAGAGCCAGCCCTTAGCCATCGGGCGAGGCGAAGTCTAGCCCTTAGGGGTCAGGCGAGGCGGAGCCTGCCCTCGAACGTTGAGCGAGGCGGAGCCATCCCTTAGCCATCGGGTGAGGCGGAGTCTCGCCCTCGGGGGTCGGGCGAGGTGAAACTAATCTTCCGTCGTTTGGGTAAGAAGCATGGTAGCGTTCTTGTCTGACCGGAAGCGTCAACGTTTGATGGTTATTAGTTCTACCTCATTAGGTACCCCCGGTATTAGATCCCCGACAGTAGCCCCTGAGCCCCTGGGTGATTCGGACAAGATCGCCCGAGGGGTGATTTGACTTGCCAGAGGGTGCGCGTAAGCGCACCCGACGGGTGTAGCCCGTGAACCCCCGAGTGATTCAGGCAAAATTGCCTGGGGGGTATTTCTATTCGCCAGAGGGTGCGCACAAGTGCACCCGTTGGGTGTAGCCCCCAAGCCCTTGGGTGATTCGGATAGAATCGCCCAGGGGTAATTTTGGACCCTTTGTGGGTAAGGCTGTGAGATTTGGTTTTTGTCAACTAGATAATTTTAAGGGAACCCTGGTATCTCATTCATGGGGATTTTGTCTAGGGTCCGCTTGGCTAGGATTCGATTGCGGATCGAGGCTCCCCTGATGCTCATGTACCTAAGTTCTGGCCGCTTGTGGGCCCATCGCTCATTGGGACGACCGCTGAAACTATTGGGCCATCCCTTGAACTCCTAGGCCCAGGTGGGCCGGAGAAATGCTTTTTGACTTGTATCCCCTCTGTGGGAAAATAGTCTTGGTCTGCTTGGAAAGGTGAAACATTCGGCGAGATTTTGGTGGGAAAGGATAGGGATTATGGGCGCATATCGCATGACATGACGCGGTGGTGTGTTGTGGTAGGCTTGGAGACCTAGGCGGGCGGTTGCTCTTCTTACATCCATCGCCCCTATAAAACCAAGGGGTTCGCCCCTAGGGTTCCGTACTTTGCCTCCTCGCCTTCGCATCAACAACCTTCGCTGCTAATTGCCTAACCCTCCTACACTCTTATCACAGCAGCCGCTGAGTTCGCATCTACCCCCTTCCCCATTGTTTTAATGGAGCCGTGGTGTAGATCCACCATCACCCCTCAGCGCCTAGAGGGCCTCGTTCACCGTGGCCTCCTTTGCCCGTTGACCACCGTCGAGGAGGAATGACATCACAACCATCATGGTGTGTGATTCAAAGTAGTGGCGTAGCTTCCTCTTGGTGATGTGGATGACATACAAGAGCTTCTGGATTTGGGAGTAGCGGGTCTTGGAGTCAAATAGTACCTTGCTGATGAAGTACGTAGGGTGCTGCACCTTGAGGTCATGCCCATCTTCCTCTCGCTCTACTACTAGGGCGGTGCTAACCACTTGTGTGGTGGCTGCTATGTATAGTAGAAGGGATTCTCAGTCACTTAGAGGAACTAGGATCGGGGGCCTGGTCAGAAGCAATTTGACCATGTCAAGTACCTCCTGGGCCTCGGACATCCACTCGAAGCGATCGGCTTTTTTCAAGAGTCAATAAAGGAGGAGACCTCGCTCGCTAAGGCGCGAGATGAAGCGGCTGAGGGCAGTGAGGCACCCTATGATTCGTTGAATCCCCTTTATGTTATGAATCAGGCCCATCCTTGTGATGGCTGAAATCTTCTCCGGGTTGGCTTCAATGCCATGCACGGAGACGATGAAGCCAAGCAGCATGCCCCTCGGGACCCCAAAAGCACACTTTTCGGGATTGAGTTTGATGCCATTCGCTCGGAGTTTCGCAAAGGTTTTCTCCATATTAGCAATGAGGTGGTTAGCCCGTTTGGACTTAACTATGATGTCATCAACATAGGCCTCAACGGTCCACCCGATGAGGTCCCCGAAGCATCTGAGCATACAACGTTGGTACGTAGCCCCAGCATTCTTCAGTTCGAACAGCATTGAAATGTAGCAGAATGATCCAAAGGGAGTGATGAAAGATGTTGTGAGCTGGTCAGGCTCTTTCATCGTGATTTGATGGTAGCCAGAGTATGCATCAAGGAAGCAAAGGGTTTCACACCCTGAGATAGAGTCAACTATTTAGTCTATGCACGACAAAGGAAACAGATCCTTTGGGCATACTTTGTTGAGGCCCATATAGTCAACACACATCCTCCATTTCCCGCTCTTCTTTCGTACAAGAACAGGATTAGCTAACCACTCTAGGTGGTGTACTTCCCTGATGAATCCGGTGGCCGACAGTTTTGCTATCTCTTCACCGATGGCCCTATGCTTTTTCTCATCGAAGCAACGCAGGCGTTGCTTCACTAACTTGGAGCCTAGATAGATTTTCAAGGTATGCTCGGCGACCTCCCTCAGAATGCCTAGCATATCTGAGGGTTTCCACACAAAGATGTCTTTATTGCCGCAGAGGAAGTCGACGAGCGCGCTTTCCTATTTAGAGGAAAGCGTGGTACCGATGCGTACCATTTTACCCTCAGAGCTACTAGTATCTTTGAGGACCCCCTTGGTGCCCTCTGTCGATTTGAATGACCCGGTCGATTTCTTCACGTCGGGCACTTCTTCGGTGACCTCCTCCCTGAGGGCGGCGAGCTCCCTAGAGGCGATGATTGTCGTGGCATGGCCACAGCACCCAACCTCGCACTCGTAGGTGCGCTGGAAGGAAGTGCCGATGGTGATGACCCCATGAGGGCCCGACATCTTCAGCTTGAGGTATGTATAGTTGGGGATGGCCATGAACTTTGCGTAGCATGGTCATCCTAGGATCATGTGGAAGGTTTAGGGGAATCCAACCACCTCAAAGGTGAGGGTCTCAGTCTGATAATTGAACTGGTCCCCAAAGGTAATGGGCAGATCGATTTGCCTAAGTGGCATGGCCTGCTTTTTGGGCACGACGCTGTAAAAGGGCGCTCAGGTCGAGCAGAGGCGCATCCAGTCGACGCCCATCATGTCGAGCATCTTGGCTACATGATGTTGAGGCTGCTACCTTCGTCCATTAGTGTCGCTTTAGGCCAACGATTGGGTCAACCACAAGCGGATATCTTCCTAGGTGTGGGATGGTATCCGGATGGTCGGTCTGATCGAAAGTTATGGCAGACTCCGACCATCGGGGGAAGGGAGGTGTGGCCGATTGAGCCATGTAGACTTAGCGGTGTGCGACCTTCTGACGTCGTTTGGAGTCATAGGCCGCTGATCCTCCAAAGATCATGGGGTAGCCATCCAACATTGGAAAGCCATCATCCTTCTCCTCGGTGTCGCCCGTAGTGGGTGTAGGTTCCTTCCCCTGCTCCCCTTTGTTGGAGCCTTTGGACAAGAACCGTCGCATGAGGCTGTAATCCTTGAGCAGATGTTTAACTGGAAAGGTGTGGTTCGGGCATGACCCCTCGAGCATTTTTTAAAGTGGTTTGGAGTGCCCTCCGTAGGCTTCCGACCACCCTTGCGGTCAGTAGTGGCCACGAGCAAGTCCTCACGCCATTGCTTCTTATTCTTCCTTTTGGTGGAACGACTAGAGGTGCCTTCGTCGGCACCCTCGTCCCACCTTGCCTTGCCCTCGAGGCGGTCGAAGATCGCTCCAACCTCCTCTTCTCCTGACGCATGGCTGGTGGCAATGTCTAGGAGTTCCTTAGTGGTTCGTGGGCCCTTGCATCCTAGCTTATGAACCAAGGACTCGTAGGTCATCCCGAACAGGAAGGCTCCTATTACGTCGGCATCGGCAACGTTAGGGAGTTCGTTGCACTATCGGGAGAAGCACCGAATGTACCCATGGAGGGTCTCACCGGCCTTCTAGTGGTAGTTCTTGAGGTCCCATGGGTTCCTAGGGCGCTTGTACATGCCCTGGAAGTTTCCCACAAAGATCTCCTTCAGATCCGCCTAACTCTGGATTGTGTTGGACGGCAGGTGTTCCAACCACGCTCGGGCCAAATCGGCCAAGAACAGTGGAAGGTTGTGGATAATGAAGTCGTCATTATCCGCACCACCAGCTTGACAGGCAAGCTGATAGTCTTCAAGCCAAAGTCTGGGGTTTGTCTCCCTAGAGTATTTAGGGATATTGGTAGGTGGTCGATACCTTGGTGGGAATGCAGTGCTAGGGATGTACCGGCTGAAGGCCTGAGGCCCTAGCAGACCAGAGCTTGGGCTCTAGTCCTCGCCGCTGTCGTAGTGTCCACCACATCAAGGATGATAGCCACAATAGGCTCCTTCCCTTAGGTCGCTGTAGGCGCATCTGCAGGCATATATGGTGTTGCGTGCATCGCGGTTGTGGTCGAGACATTGATGTACTAGGATCACAACACGCTGCCCACCGCCTTGTGGTGCTTGATGGACTAATGCGTCCCTGGTGGGGTGCATCGAGGGCATATGCAGGCTGGCGTCGAGCTCACATCGCCAATATAACAAGCTCTCCGCCTGCTGCGCTGCTGCATGCTCAAGTAGCGTGCGAATTTCATGGTGGGCCCGATGATCCTCAGGAGCTGCGACCTCTGGAAGGCCATGGAGCAAAGCCGTTGCGGTGGCGATGTTCTGGCTTGCCCGAGCAAAGTGAGGAAGGGTTTCATCGTCGACGATGATCCTTCAATTCACGTCACGGGCCACGGCGAGTGCGCGCCCACCGTCTCCATGGCGCTCGATCTCCCAATCGACCTCCGCGTACTCCCAAACAAGCTGTTGTCCGGGTTCGTCTATCTCTTGCTTTTGGGCTCTCAGCTGCTCCACCCCCATGTAAGGCAGGGCTGCTATCCCCCCTTCAGTTCCATCATCGAGGTTGCCCGCCGGGGTAGCCTCATCCACGGAGATGCTTTCGATGTGTCCCTCGAGGGTACCCATCATGAAACATTCCCAGGAGGGGTGATGGCCTCCCCTACTGGAGTCAAAGGCAGAGTTTGACCCCAGCCCCTCTGCGAGGAGGTCATGGAGGGATTCCTTGATGCTTTCAATCATCCCCATGAACTCGTTGTTCATGGGGGATGGGATCGTGCGTTGTGCCACAAGGTGGCTAACGGTCGCTGTGGCATTGTGGGGACCAAACGGAAGCGTCGTCGGGGTGCTTTGTGTGGAGTGATTTGGAGATAGGGTGAGGTGGTGTGGGTCCTCCCTAGGTGGACGGGGTCTGAGGGAGACACCGGGTTGGCGCTCAAGCCTCCCGTGGTTGAAGCCAACAGAGGGTAGAGATTGGATGGCGATGTAGGCCAACGCCAACTCTCCTCTCATCATGACGATGAAGTCTAGGTCACCAAAACGCACGTGTGCGCCCAAGACCCAGCTGATTGCATGGCTAGCCATTCAAGGCTTGATTTGGAACATGCAAAGGCCCCTACCTGGCGCGCCAATTGTCGGTGTTTCGAACAAACACCAACTAGTAAATTTATAATTGTTGCGCGTTAGGCTCGGATGGTGTACTAAAGGACATAAGATTTATACTGGTTCGGGTAGAACGTCCCTACATCTAGTCTGCTGCTGCTCATATTATTAGTACCAAAAAAGGTTCGTAGTAGGGGGTACAAATGGTCGAGAGAGGGATGGGTCCCAAGTCTCTGATGGAAAGGTCAAAAGAACACCAAGAGCTCGATTGCTGCTTGACTGTGTCTTGTGTGTCAAAATGATCGGTCCCTTTAGTGGGGTGCCCTGCCCTCCCTTTTATAGACCAAGGGGAGAGCAGGGGTTATAGATGGAAGAAAGAGGAAAAAACCAAAGGTAGAGAAAGTCCTTTGAGGGTGCCAGGTCTTTCTTTTCCCTTAAGCCTACCCTGCTGACATGGCAAACCACGTTAGGGATAGCATGTTCCGCCGATCCTAATAGGGTCAGGCTCTGACTTTGTCTCAGTGAGTGGTCATGTCCCATCCTCCCCCGGCGGATGGTGCGGCGCGTCAGGGCATCGAGCCATGACTCTATGAGGAGTAGATGGGGAAGTGACTATACGTTTGTCACTGTAGATGATGTGAGTTCTTTCTTAGATTGTAGCGGTTATCGTATGCCTATGTTAGTATCTGCACCCGAGGGCTGATGGCGGCGCCTACAACACTGTGGGACAAAAGTCGGCACCTACAACACTATTCGAGCACTGTTAGGTCGGAAAGGGCTTAAAGCGCCCGTCCCATCGTATCCTGACGGTACCTTCCTTTAGACGTGCAGGGCATGGTCCTCGGTACTGCGGTTTGACTCTAATGTCCTATCGTACCCTGTGCTTGTCATCGTGAAGGAGCAGGGTGCAATCATTGGGCGAGGCGGAGCACGCCCTCAGCCGTCGAGCGAGGTGGAGCCATCCCTCGGTCATTGGGTGGGGTGGAACCAGCCCTCGAATGTCGGGCGGGGCAGAACCAGCCCTCAGACGTCGGGCGAGGTGGAGCCTATCCTCAGACATCGGGTGAGGCGGAGCCCGCCCTCGAACGTTGGGCGAGGCGGAGCTAGCCCTTAGCCATTGGGCGAGGCAGAGTCTAGCCCTCGAGGGTCGGGCGAGGCAGAACCAATCTTCTGTCGTTCGGGCAAGAAGCGTAGTAGCGTTCTTGTCTAACTGAAAGCATCAACATTCGATGGTTATTAGTTCCACCTCATTGGGTACCCCGGTATTAGGTCCCTGACACAAGGCAAGCTAATGGTGCAAAGGAATTGGTGCGGGGGTAAAGTGGTGGAGACTAGCCACGACGCGGGCGGCGATGGGCCTTAACGGCATGGCGGCGGCAAGATTCCAAAATTGGAGCTTGGCGTGATGCGAGTCAAGGCAGGGTGGGGTCGGCTGGAGAGGGGGCGTGAAGGCAGAGACGTGAGTATGAGGAATTGATTAGAGGTGCTCGCTCTCTGGCTTCACCGCGACATGACACGACGATGGCAGAAAGCAGAGGGAGAGAGAGATGGGGCGCGACAGTGGGTTCAGCTCATCCATGCCTTGGCGGGACACGGCCGACCAGACTTAAGGCGATGTCTGCGCACCCGCTACATGACACTGTGGCCAGACCACGTGAGCGCGCACGGAGACAGGTGGGGACGCGGCATGCGCGGCAGCAGCGCCATTAAGGCGGGACGACGGTGCGGGGCAGTCCTTGTGCGAACTAGGACAAGGCAAGCGGCAATAGTACAGCGTCGCAGTGGCGGCGGTAGCGGCAGCGTCGCGACGCAAGGCGAGTGGCAGTGCGGACATGACGGCGAGTGAACGGCGCCGGCAGCGACTCCGACACGGCGCATGCGGGACAGTTGGCAGCAGCTACAGCGGTTCCGCGCGACGAGACCAGCGGTAGTCGAGACCTGGCCAAGCCAGAGGCGGCCACGGCCGGCCTCGGCCAAGCCCAGGTGGCGCGACTGTAGTGGCAGCAGCGCGGCACGACTGATCGCGCGGGACGACGACAGGGTAGGTGAGCGACGGGCGCGGTGGCACCGCACGACAAGGCCAGACGGCTAGCGGTGTCCGGCCAGGACGTGGCAGTCGCGGTTCACCACGCGCGGCAGTGCACGAGCGCGCGTCCGAGCCTAGCGACACTGAGGCACCGCGCGATGGTGACCGCGCACACTTGGCCAGGCAACCGAAGCAAGTGTCGTGCATGAATTTTAAAGCATCGACCACGACTAAACCGTTGATCCAATCCCCAAACCACTTTTGCTATACCAAAGAGGGTATATTAGACTACAAAAACAAGCCATAATACTACCCTACTGCTTACCCAATCTCACACAATAAATTGCGAAACATAGCAGTGTCTAACTATCGGCAGACTTGAAAATTTCAAAGTGTGAGCTGAATTTGATTTCCAATTGCGATTTCTAAGCTGGTGAAAATATTAGCTAGCAATATCATTTTTCGACTGCGTGTATTTCATTGTCATATACAACGTTTGCACTTCAAACCTTATTTAAGTATCACGTACATGTTCTATAGCATTTTTGCTTAATAAAAATTGGTTTTAAACCCTAAGTGATATAACATGACTATTGAATTAACTTTCGTTTCGCACTTCCGTCGATCGTTTTGAGTTACGGAAATTGATCTACACTCATTATTAAATGCATTTACACATAAATATGATGCTCATGACATGTTTTAGTAAATGATTTACAGTGTAACACCCCCTCGGTGTTACAACTGGCCTATGGGTAGTGGTGCCAGTCCACGTGTCTACCGTTGGCGCCATCTGATTATTGTCAATTGACATGCATGCGCCTTTGTTAAAAGAGGATTATGTAGCTATGTAATCACTGGTGTCTTTATAGAGCCGTTAGCAGTCATTCTGGGCCTGATGGATTGATTGGAAATTTGGATATGTGCAATGTGCTGGAAATAGTACATGGTTTCTTTCTTTCTTTTGAAGATGCCAATCAGATAAGATTCAGATGTGCTGTAGCCTGTAGACAAGGTTATATTGGTAGGCGTGTTGAGGTTGTCTGATGGAACAGTGGAAAGACAGGCATTTTAGCTGTATATGTTTGATTTTTCAGTAAAATGCAAGAGCATTAGTTTAGCGGCGGTAAACGAGGATTTTCTTCTCATTTGTGCAGGTGATAAAGGTCCCATTTTGATTTCCAAAACGTCCTCACCAAGACACAATAATTCAACTTTGTACCTTAGGCTGTGGAGCATGGAATCCCCCAAACCAAAATCTCATGATGGGAGCAACATTATTAGCTCCAAGTTTAGTGGGCAATCTCCCAGTCAACCCCTGGCCTACACTAAAAAAAAACTGCATCTTGAGAGGAATTGGAATAAAAATTCAGTGGCAGATTGCATTCCAACCACACGTGAGTATTTTTTATTACCCCAGTCATATATATTGATTTTCTAGAATGGTCTAGTCTAACCTCTGATGAGGACAAGCATATGGATTGTGGGATGAACCTTCGGCCCTGTACGGCTAGCCGAAAAAACGACTGATGCTGATGCTGATACTGATTTATTGTGAAAGAAAAACACTATATTTTGCTGAAACGGTACGACTGATAAGTTCAAAGCGAACATGGCCTTCTTTTCCATAACAAGCAAGGTGGCCTACACAAACCCTACTTATTAGGATAAATTCAGAGAATCAGAACATAACCATTTTAAAATGGGAGAATGTAACCATTGGAGTTCCAATTTGGCAACAAATGATCCATGACAGGAGCATTAGCACATTTGAGGATCAGGATTTGTGGCAGCCAGTAACGACATACCTTGTTGCTCTTGCATCCAACACGCACCGCCTTCTCCGTAGTGCGCTTCACATCAATCCATCATGAAGGGTAATTTTCTATCTGGGTTCAGTTAATCAGCATAATTGTATTTCTATACAATGCCAATTTACTGAATGCTAGTTTCGTTTCTTAATCTTTTCTAGCCACGAATAATGTACTCTGCTCGAGCACACACAAAAAATGTGGAATCCTAGGAAGTATCAGCTTTAGAAGGGCGGGCCTGGTTAAAAAAAAGTGGAATCCTTCGCGGTTGGTCTGGCAATCCAGCTTACGTGGGTTATTTGATTTTTAGAACAGAGATGGCAGACGACTACTATTTAGAGAAAGACACTGGTCAAAGGAGTGATCCCCTGGTCGATTCCAAATGCAACATTTCTCGGATCTGCTTTATAGGAGTGATGCCCAGGCTTTCTTGGGTAACGAGTCCTTCTTCGGCTTGACTACTGAAACCCGCGCTTCCTCCTCCAAGCTACTAAAGGCACTGAGGACAATCTCCATAAGGAGTACATGGGGCTGAGAGTCTTCAGAGGGAGTAGACGGGGAGGAATATGACAAATATTACAAACCCAAATATGGTAAATCCATATACTTGGGGCCTAATAAGTAGGTTCCTTTCCTCCTCTATCCCTGGACTTCTTTCTAAGCCTCACATAATTTGAATTTCTCTGACATTCCATGTTTCCGAAACGGATCCTATAAAATATTTCACTTTTTCTATGATCATCTCTATTTTAGGTATTCGGGGAATCCTCCTTAATAGACGAAATATTCTTAACCTTCAATAAGTCATGACCTTCACTCTCCTCAAGTGAGGAGGGCATATTGTTTGACCAACGAAAGCCTCACTAGTTCCTTCTTCCCGTTCACTATTCCCGTAGCCTGATACGAGTTATTTAGTTCGTGTCTCCTTGTTCTTGGGAAGAACCGAAGGTTCATTCGCGGCACTCGTAGACATAGTTGTATTTCCTCTTCTTTCCCTAAAAAGCTAATAAATAAAAAAAAGAGAAAAGCAGAAGCGAAAGCTCGAGTCGAAGAGTGGAGGTCGCTCGGTAACTCGAGTCTGTCTTCAGCCTCGATGCTGTAGAGATTGCGTAGTTCGCCGGCTCCCCATCCTTAAGCAAACACACCTTCCTTTTAGCCAGGGTCATTGAAATTTCATCTTACTTTTTTTCTATTCTTTTATTCAAAACAAAGCACAAGCCATTTTTATGCACGGGACATAAGAGTGGACAATCTATGTTATCGAAGGAAGTAAATAACAACACTTCAGCGTTTCGGTCTACCCACCCTCATTCAGTAAACCAATAGGAAGGAAGTATCAGCTTTAGAAGGACGGGCCTGGTGCAAGCGGTAGAGTTTTACCTGTGACCGAAAGGTCCCGGGTTCGAGTCATGGTCTCCTCGCATTGCACATGCGAGGGTAAGGCTTGCCACTGACACCCTTCCCCAGACCCCGCACAGAGCGGGAGCTTTCTGCACTGGGTATACCCTAGGAAGTATCACCTTTAACAAAACAGAAACAAAAATGAACTTAGCGTAGTTTGGTTGTTTAAGTTCCATATGGTGGTGTAACATGCTCACCAAGATTTTCTTTTTTAAACGTAAGTAGCATTAGTTTTGCCTTTCAATTAAGACATTTTTTTTACATTATGATATAGGATGCGGCCTAAAAGAACAGCCCCAACACTCAAGGCACTCCGTGTACAACCTATTGGCACCACCACACCATGGCCAACACAAACAAGAAGACTAGAAATTAGTTAGGATACAAATCCAAAAACTCTGTTACACTGATAATGTCGTCTTTCACCTTCCAAGCGACTTGCTAGGCTGTTTGAAAGTTGTTTTGAATATGCGTCGGTTTTGCTCTTTCCAAATGTTCCACGTATATAGTATAGATGGCCGCTCACCTGAATTTCAGTATACTCGTTATGGGACTTGAGTTTACCACACGTTATCAGTCAATCTTAGAATCTCTCAAAGATGTGCGTGTCCATGAGTGTTTGCGTCTGTACCGTGTTTAAAGAAAACCAAATGACCCATCCAAGACTAATAGCCACCCCCACCTGCACGAGAGATCACGATCAGGGCCAAAGCTGCCTGCCACTGTAACCAGTGAGAGAGATGCACTGGATTTGATCCTACGAACCAGAGCCAGGCCGGCCGAGGTTTCTAGAACGGGCGAACGGCCTGCAATGCATGCTTTGGCCTGCAAAAAAGAATGAAGAAATCCCCTAAAAAAAAGCATGAAGAAAGCCGGTCAATGACTGTGCACGTTCTCGGTGAGGGGACAGAACACGATTCCGCAAAAACGTTTTGCGTCGCTGGGAATCCCATCGGAGGAGACTCTGCAGTTGACTTGACAAGCGGCCCGCACGATCACATCCTTCGGCGAGCATCTTCGCTAGTGTCCTGTGCCTGAAATCTGCTTCAGGCTGAAAAGATTGACTTTTTGTGTGTGTGTGTGTGTGGACAGAACATGTTCTTCGTCTTCCTGGGAGCAGCAGCTGCAAATGGAGATAGCAAGTTGGTAATGGTAGAGGAAGCAGTGCAGTCACACGGCTCACAAGATGCCTTATCTGCTATCTGAGTCTGATGGCTTGTTTCATTTCACAGGATTCATTCAGATGATGCTCGTCAGATTTGGCAATACCGTCAGTCTCATCTCTGCTGGGCATCTGAACAATTTGAACCAGTGCTTGTGGTTGCAGAAAGGGATGCGTTGTCGCGAAATGAATCAGCTGAGAGTGATATATCGGCCGAAACCAACACAACAATTAGCAACGAATTTTGCACTCCCAGCCTATTATCATGGAAGGTTCTTCTGTATTTTTTCCCCAGACGGTTCAAAAATTTGCAAGTTGATCTCTGCAGGAAGGACCGGGCATCTGCACAATCTGAAAAGACGTCGACTCGGCAGAGAGCAAACGTTAGGCTGAAGAGGCTGAGTGTCGTCGCAGTAGCCAACACGAGTAATGCATGGTTGTCACACTGACAGAGAAGATGCAGCTCCAAAGTGCAAGCTGGAAAGAAGTTTATGCTGAAGCTGAGAGCAGAGCAGAGAACTCAATTCTGTCAGAATGTATTAGCAGTGTAGTTCAAGGAACAGAGAATGATACGAGGGCCAAAAGACATGGAGAACAGATGAGCCGTTCGGCCTGGAAGAACAGAAATGTGGAAACACGGATGGATAATTAGAAATGCATGTAGACGTGATTTTAGTTTCTGGATATTTTTTCCCCGAAAGATCCGGATCGCCTGGCTTTCATTGATAAGTAGAGGATAAAAAAAGCTCATCTACAAAGGCCATGCAAAAGTAGCACACAACAGTTTCGTAGGTTAGTTTCTGGATAATAAAGAACAGGTTCGGTTAAGTACACTGAAAGAAAACACAACATAGCTCTGCAACTGTAGTGAGCCTACCAAACGATGGTGGATCTAACTAAATTTTGCCAAAAGGGACAGGTGATGCAGTCACACTTCACATGGACCTAACACCGGCCACCTAACCTTAGAAGGGTTCTTCTGAGTTTGGTGAGCTGTTTTTTTGGGGGGTTGAGAATGAGCTGACTTCTCAAAGACTGGGCGTCCGAATTATTTCTCCCAATCTTGCAGAAAGCAAAAAACGCTGCAAAGTAGATCGGCTGAGATCGATGTAAGGATGCAAAGACAGAAACAAGGGACTCTGCATGGACTGTCCTTCTCGTCACCAGGAAGGATGAATTCTGGCAGAGTGATATAAGGATACACATCCAAGGTTGAGTAGATCAAAAGTTTAAAATGAGGACTAGCAGAGTTATGCATGGTACAGCACATGACCAGCAGGAGGGAAAAAAAAAACATGGAGAACAGCTGTTCATCCTGGAAGAACAATAATGTGGAAACATGGATGGATATGCTTCAAATAAAATTTTGGTTTTCTAATAATAATGTGGAAACCTGTCCAGCCTAATCTTCTTTGATGGTTCTTCTGAGAATGCTAGTAAGATGAGCTGATTTGTGAAAAACTGGGCATCTGAAATCTCTCCCAATATTTTTTTAATAAGGATCTCTACCAATCTTTGGAGAAAGCGAAAAAATGCTAGATCATTGCTAGCCTTAGCTTATTAAGGTTCTCAAGAAAAAAATCTCCTTGCAAAGCATAAATTGTCACGAAATGGATCAGATTAGACCATGAGAGTGGTACATAAGGATATAAAGCCAGAGACGAACACATCAACAGTTTGAAATGAGGTTGAAGTAATTAGCACATTTTATGCATGGTCACTCATTACTCACAGCGCAGCTTTGCAGTGCAACTGGAAAGATGATTAGGCTAAAGCAGTAAAGCTGATAGCGAAGAACTGATTCTGTCAGAATGGAGCAACAAGGAACCACATAATCAAATCATCCAATCATGACGCGTTATGTGAAAAAACTTGAGTACGGTTCACGTGAGAAGAGAGGGGGCCAAACGTTGCAATTAGCCATGTTCGCTTGAACTTATCAGCATCAGCATTAGCCGTTTTTCTAGCTAGCCATAACAAATCAGCATCAGCATTAGCCATTTTTCCGGCCAACCGAACAGGGAGGCAAACAAGATGAACCATCACAAGGGCCAAAACCATGAAGGACAACATATCAGTTCGTAAGAACGGAATGGCAAGTACGGATGGATGTTCTAGCACAGAAATCAAAGTATATCTGATAGTACAACGAACTCAAGTAGAAATACAAGAAACATCTGATTTTGGTTTTTCAGCAGAAGACTATTATGATAGAACATTGAAACAAAACACGAAGCTGGACTCCACGCAAGTCTGCCAAACATTGGTCTCTACCAAAATTTCGAAACTACACATCATATCTACCTGAGGTGAATTTCTTTGCAGAAGTATGAATTGTGATTACAACCCACCAGAGTTACAGGCCAAAAGGAGTCACCTACATAACACCTAAAGTGTTGTACGATCCATGAGATTTTCCTTTTTGCAGCAGCAGCAGCATGTCTTTGTTTGCACCTAGGAAGAGCAGCACCCTCTCTTCGTGTTGGCAGATGAATCTGCAATGTTGATGGTGGTTCCTTGACTTGGAGGCCCGCTGCTTGCTGCCTCTTGGGCTGCAAGTGCCTTCTTGCTTATGATTTGATGAATATCAGAGAGTACGGTCTGAAACGCCTTCTCAACATTAAGAGCTTCAAGCGCAGATGTCTCGAGGAAGGATAGGCCTTCCTTCTCTGCTAATGCCTGGCCATCTTCCTCTGCAACCGACCTCAGGTGGTTAAGGTCAGACTTGTTACCAACCATCATAATCACAATGTTGGAGTCTGCATGGTCACGGAGTTCACGTAGCCACCTCTGTATGTTTTCAAATGTCTGCTTCTTCGTGATGTCATAGACTAACAGTGCACCCACAGCTCCTCTGTAGTAAGCACTTGTGATTGCACGGTACCTCTCCTGCCCAGCAGTATCCCATATCTGAGCTTTGATGGTTTTCCCTTCAATCTGTAATGCAGTTCCAAACTTGATCAGAAAACATCCCAGAAACAACTTAATTAAATCGGCAGAAAGAAAATACCTATACATATAGAAACAGAAAAAATAAAAAATAACAGTAAATCAGTACAAAGGGGAAAAAGAATAATATGACAATACAACCAAACAACTCTCAAACTTTGGGTGGGTGGGGGGGGGGGGGGGGGGGGGGGGGCAGACCCAATGCCGGAGGCTCCCACATGAGTGGGGTCTGGGGAAGGGAAAAACCGAGGCAAGCCTTCCCCCCGCAAAATCTACGGAGACGCTGCTTCGAACCCGTGACCCGGTGACTCAGTGAGACAGCTCTCACCACTGCACCAGGCCTGCCCTTCAAACAACTCTCAAACTTTCATATATGTATTTAATTAATGAAAGGACATGTCTTCAGAAAACAGGCCATGGCCTGTTTTTTAAAGTAACAGGACAATTATGCTAATGGTAACAACACAATCATGAACTCATGACATCCATTATGCCACACAATTCCTAGCTCTGAAAATTGAAATATTCCTGGCCTAGATCCACACACTTACATGCTCTCAGCAAGTTGCTCATTTCGTACCAGGTTGAACAAACCATTTGTGACCCCTGGTAAAGGTGATAGTTTTATCTTTCATGTTTGATTTGTAATCACAGATGACAAACACAATGCTTGTGTATGCTTTGTAAATACACCAGACAATGTATCAGTGAACTCGAAAACAATATATGGCAGAACTACAACTAAAACAGCAGTATAAAAACATTTTTTACAATTAGGATTAAAACCATGTTGGTAAAGTTGAATACAGGAATTTAAACCAATTTTGTAGCGTTATTATAACTTAAAACAGTAGAAGACAATCAGCACAAGTGTATGCTCGAGCTTGTTATTGGATAATAATGAGACAAAACAACCAATTAAGTACATATATTTAAGTGACAGACAAAACAGACATGCCCAGCAGCAAAGTATGCGCCAACAGATGGAGTTTAAACCGACAAGCTGAGAAACCTCCAAACTGAAGGATACATATCAGCAACATGCATGCAACTCAATATAACCATCTGACTGTTTTTTGTTCTTTTTGGTGTTTGTTAATGGTACTGTTGCACTGTTAACTCGCAATCATTGATTAACACTATATTGACTAAAGTGTTGTTGTACTAGTTTACTAGCCGAGGACGCAAAAATCTGTACCACCAACAATAATTCGTGTTTTCTTCTCTGCATGTATAAATATAAATATATGATCCATAGTTCCATACCAATTTCAATTTCCACCTATCAACAAAAATCACTCGTAGCAACAAAGGAACATCCACAGATCTATATATGCTGATGCTGTGCAGAGCAGACAACGTCCGTCAGATCATTCCAGCAGACCCACCAAAGCACAATGATTTAGCTATCCCGAATTTTTGCCCATGGGTCCATGCCGAAACAAACAATCGCCCCTGATCAATACGCTTCCGGAAGTAGCAGGAACCCACCAAATGCAATAAATCTCTCGACTCCCGCATCTAGAGAGAGATTCGAGGGAAGGGAGAGGGAGTGGGTTTACCTGGAGGGTGCGGGTGGCGAACTCGACGCCGATGGTGGACTTGGACTCGAGGCAGAACTCGTTGCGGGTGAATCGGGAGAGGATGTTGGACTTGCCGACGCCGGAGTCGCCGATGAGCACGATCTTGAAGAGGTAGTCGTACTCGTTGTCCACCCGGTGCGCCATCGCCGGCCGACCACTGCCCGCCGCCGCGGATCCTGCAGCACACACGCCACCGAGATCCACACAATAAGAATCCGTGGCGACGACGCGCCGCCGCGCGGATCGATCGGGTCGCGGAATGGGGGAGGAGAACCGCGGCGAATCGCGCGTTGCGTACCTCGTATTAGATCGGAGGCTCGTGGCGGGATCGGAGGCCGATGGAGGTGGAGGTGGCGACGATGACGAGAGACAGAGAGAGGAGGATGCGATGGGAGAGAATGGAATGGAAACGGGCGGAGGCGTCAGACGTGGGCGTAAACAACGCGGCAGGGGGTGGCCGGGTGGGCAAGTGGAAGGGAATAGTTAATTCATAATTTCTCAATCATTGGGGGGCTAAAAGTAAAAATAATTAAGGGCAGTTTTTTTTTTTTTTGTCATCCGACAAAAAAGAGTTCAAACACTTCGTCACTCGATG
Source organism: Miscanthus floridulus (assembly GCF_019320115.1). NCBI lineage: Eukaryota > Viridiplantae > Streptophyta > Magnoliopsida > Poales > Poaceae > Miscanthus > Miscanthus floridulus. The sequence continues at coordinate 37,803,808 of NC_089580.1, read as the reverse complement.
GTAGGGCTGTCTACTGGAACGCTATCATCAGGATTCAAACTCTGATGATCGCATCTTTTTTTTTGAATTTTTTCTAGAAATTTTAGGGTACATGCATGCGTTCACGTTCGGTGGTACTGCGCATTTCTCACGCAATGGAGGCGACGTGCCTCCTGATCTCTCTCGCGCACTGGAGGCGACGTGTCTCCCAATCTCTTCTTTACGTGTGTACGGACCCGCACGCGTGCGTGTGCGTGTGGGGTGGTGTAAGGGTGGAGTGTGTGGGTTGTGTGCGTCTAAGTTGTACCCGATAAAAAAATCAATTCTCGGTGTGAGACTGATCAAACTTTTTTTAAAATTTGATTAAATCTAATTAAAAAATAACAATATTTATGTCTTCATTAAAATCTTGTTTGGATCTATTGGGTTAGCTAGCTAATACGTACAGAGTAGCTAGCTAATACTAACTAATTACTAGATGTTAGCTGGTTTGGCCCAACTGATATAATGAGATAGTTGTTAGGTAGGTATTTAACTAACAATTAATTAGACTATTAGCTGGATCTGTTTTTATTGAAGAAGCTAACTATTAGCTCGAGGGATACAATACCTTAGATTTACTATTAAAATATTATATTTCATAATTAATTAAATAGTACTTATATAATATCATGAATTTATTTATTTTTATATAGATTTAGTTAAATTTATTTATTTTTATATAAATTTAAAATTACTTGACTTCTTTCAAGCAAAAGTTGCATCTTTTTAGGACCGAGAGAGGAATAAACGATAAGAGGATTTTGATTTCAGTTTAATTTGGAGTTTTGAGTGTATCGAATCTCTCGGGTTTAGTGTCTTTGACGCGTCCAGTGAAGTAAAATAAAATGATTAGGAAAGATGTTCACGCGTAAAACATTGTCACGTTTTGTCGGTGTTTCGAGTAAACATCAATTAGTAAATTTTATTACTACGCGTTTGGTTTGAATGGTGTGCTAAAAAGACACAAGGTTTATACTGGTTCGGCAGAATGTCCCTACGTCCAGTTCGTGACTACTGTAATAGGGGTTACAAATGGACGAGAGAGTGACAGGTCTCAAGTCTCTGATGGAAAGATCGAATGGGCACAGAGAGCTCGGTCGCTGCTCAGCTACGTGTTCGAGGTTTGATGCTAGTGGTTCTGCTGTGATGAAGTGTGATGTGCGATGTGGTGAACTGATGCCCCTTAGTGGGGTGCCCTGCTTTTCCTTTTATAGGCCAAGAGAGAGCACGGGTTACAGGTGGGAGAGCGAGGGACATGAGAGGTAAGGGAAGTCCTTTAGAGTCGTCGGGTCTTCCTTTCCTCCGTGCGGGCCCCGCTGACATGGCAGGTGGTGACAGAGACAGCCCCACGCCGGGCGCCTGTCCGCTGACCATGACAAGGCCACGCCGGGCTCCTGTCCGCTGACAATGCCATGCCCTGGCGTTGTCAGCGGGCCGTCACATCCCACTCCACCCCCGACGGTCGGCGCGGTGAACCAGCATGCTGATCAGCGGCCACACAGGGAGTAGGTAACACAGTGTCCACGCGTCCGTCACTATGGGCGATGTGAGTTCCCTGGAATGACATGTCACGGGGACAGGTTGTGCTGAGATGTGATCGCTCCCTGCACGATTCTAGAAGTTTGACCTTGGGTCACACCTTCTGAACCGTAGCGGTTGTTGTGAGCTTCCGTAAGGATCCATGCTCGAGGGATCAGGTGAGGCGGAACCAGCCCTTAGACGTCGGGCGAGGAGGAGCCAGCCCTCAGACGTCAGGCGAGACGAAGCTAGCCCTCGGGAGTCAGCCGAGGCAGAGCCAACCCTCGAGGGTCGGGCAAGGCGGAGCCCGCGGTCGCAGCGCCCGCCGAGGCGGAGCCGACCCTCGGGGGTCAGACGAGGCAGAGCCTATGGCATCGGTGGTCGGACGAGGCGGAGTCCGGCGCGAGGCGTAGTCGCGCTCTTGACTGCGCGGACGAATCAATGTTGATGGTCATTAGCTTCTCATTTTCGAGTACCCTAGTATTGGTCTCCGACACGTTTTATGTCGGCTGAGAATGGTTTCGCAATCTGTAAAAAGAGAAAATGATAGACAAATAAATAAATGAATTCTCACATGTTTGCATGTTACGAGCGGTTTGTACCATTGTACCTGTACTTGTTTTTTTTATGTTAGTGGTTGGTAGAATGGTAGTTGACGAGGTCATGCATGCGACTCAAAATCATGTGCCAGTCACAATCCTTTGAAAATAAGTACTTTGAACTCTGAAATGGTCCAGCTTTCTAGTTGAACTACCTCTTCAACAGTTTGGGATAGATTTGAGCCGTTGTTTGAGGATCTGACCGCGCCCCTTCTTGTGCCTCTTCTAGACGCACCAACGTACAATCTGTGCTGGAAGTTGTACCTACTATCTTCGTATAGAAAAAAATAATTCTAGATGTTAAAGACTCTAAAGTTTGGCTAAATATAAAAAATAAAATATTATATTGAAAACATCAAATAAATATAATATGATTCATGGTAAATCTAATTGTGCTTCTGTAGTACAATAATATTAGTAATTTTTATATAAATTTAGTCAAACTTAACATATTAACATGTTTCTGTTCTAAAATTGCACTATTTTTGGAGATTGCCCTGAAGCCCGACATGAATAACCTTGAGAAATCATCTTAAAAACTGCAAATTGTATCTCTGCATTGGCAGCGCCTCCATAGCCTGCAATACATTCAGCATAAAGAGTTCATACCATCCTCGTATATTCAGAATGTAAACTAGCCGAGTCCACTGAAGAAAGATAAATTTGCCTATGCAGGAGGTTCATAATCTATCAGAAAGATGAGAAGTGCTCCAACATTCCTCTTTCTAAATATCGCATGGATCTTGATTCATTCCTCTTCCTAAGGCCCCCTTTGAAACAAGGAATTTTTTTCCCGTTCCTACGTTTTTCCTGCAAAAAATGAACTGAATCCTATGAAATTCCTATAGAATTCCTGCGTTCCAAAGGGGCCCTAAATATTGCATGGATCTTTGATTTGTTCCTCTTTCTAAATATTGCATGGATCTTGATTCTTGAAGCAGCCCAACCAAATAATTTTTTTCTTAATTATTTCCGAGATCCTGATTTCCTTTGTTCCGTGGGCGCAGATCAGGGCACCGACTCCGTCAAGACTACAATCAATATGTTTTCACTCCAAGAACCCAAGCAATGTTATAAAACCTTTTGCTAATGGCCATTGGCCAACAATCATAACTGAGCAAATTTAGACGCTAGCACCCTCTGGTTCAATTACACAAGAAGCCTGCACATCTTAAAGAACATTTTCTGAAAATTTATTAGTAATGAAACCAAATCACTGAACTTGATTTTTGACAAAAGCATTAGAAAACCATTCCCTCAGTCCATATAACAATATAAAATACAGGACCAATGCAAGTCAGAGCATACAATGATCTTGAGATCATATCGGTTGCTAGATCTTGTTGAGCAAGAAGATCCAATGCGTTCGTCAGGAGGCCAGCAGACCCAAACACAGGCAAGTTAATTATTATGCTGCTGAACTCTGATGAAAGGCTTCTGATGCCCTACAAGACAACCACGAGAAAAATATTAGGGACTGAGTAACAATAACTCAGGGTTCCCATTATACCATCAGTCAAACTGATCCCCTCAAATATTAGGTGCCGAATAACATAACCAGATCACAAAATAACTCATGCTACCCTATACATAATTAGTTACAAGAATGATGCCCTCTATGCAATCCCCATCATTTTACCATCACGCGAAAAAACTGTTGTCTTTTCATGTGTCACTTTACTTGACACCTAAGCTGACAGTGATGGCGTTCAGTTCAGGTGTTCAATTTTGAAAAGCAATGGGCAATGGCATAGAAATGGTAAATTATTCTATGTCTGTGTTAATGGAACATGTTAAAACACTGTAGGAATTTTCCTCATATCGATTAAAAGTTCAAAGCATGATTCAAATCCGAGGACCTGGGAAATAGTTGAGGTCAGGCAGCGCTCTTAGGCATTCAAATCTGAGGACCTGGGGCTGGATTGAGTACTCCCAATGCAGGGTGCCAAGTTTTGGCTAGTATAGAAACAATTAGAAATAATAATTGATACATCTACATTATATATTTTTTTATCTGAATAGAATATCTGCTTCTTGGATATAGCAAATCACACGCACAACCAAGAGAATTTCAGGACTAGATTAATTGGTCTACCCTGGGTACATTAAGGTCATATGGCATAGCATCAAGGTTGATCACCCTCATCCATTTTCTACCATAAGAAACCCAGCGTGATATGTGACCATGTGCAGCATAGCTCATCCAACAAAGAACTTTTGAAGCAAAATAGGATATAAATACTTTATGTTTGTTTCCATGCACTGTTCCTGCTTCAGAAGGGCCAGTTCAACCCACAATGCAACCTATCACCATGGATTTTAAGTCGGCGCCTAGGCGTTCAGTCATGATTTCAGTCTGGGCGTCGGCCTCACCACAACCACTCATCATATGGCATCTGTCATTCTGTCTTACAGCAAAAGTCCTCGCCTAGGCACAATGTGGCGACACTTTTGGCTTTTTGCACCCAGCAACCTGAGGCGGACACCACACATGAATTGAAAGGGAACGATGCAGTGGGGCATGGGAGTTTCGCGCGCTGGGGAGATCAACTGGAGTTGCGCTGGCGGGAAATCGCACGACTGCAACCCCCGTAGTCCTTCTCCCCTATGTCCTGCATGCCAATAGACATAGCAGGGGGAAGGGAGCACACCTAGCCGGAATCCAGCTGCTACGGCTCCTTTTGGTCCATCAATTCATGCCACCCTTGGCCCTCCTTTGACTCATTCCTCCCTCTTCTCTACCGATTTGTGCCTTTAATTCGTGCCTCCATCCTGGCATCCTCTTCACCAACTGACACCTTCGGTTCATGCCTCGTTTCTCTTCTCGACCAGTTTGCACCTCAGATTCACGCATCCTTCCTCTGCTCTGCCAATTCCCATCCCTATCAGCCTGTTGTCACAAGCTCACGGGCCATGGCACACAGGTATCTCTCTCTCTCTCCCACCCGCCTCCCTCCTCTTATGGTTGTTGCTTGGACGTGCGTTGCTCCTCCAGCTTGTGCCTGCTCTGCTGTGATGCACCTGCTTGTGCCTGGATGCGAAGTTGTGAACTGCTCTGCCTGCTTGTACTAGACTACTAGTGCTAGGTGTCCAGCACTTGTGTTTTGTGCTCTGCAAGTCTGCTGCTGTATATCCATAGATCCATAGTGTTTCACTGCTATGTGCAAATGTGTGGCTGTGCTTTACTGCCTTTAGTTAGTTTATTCATCTTTGCATTGATTAGAGTTTACAGATTGTGATATATGTCTCTGTGTCAGCTACAGCAACAAGGTATGTTTATGCTGCATTGCTGCTCCACTGTAGGTTGGAATGCATGTGTGGTGTTGCGTCACCGCAGGCCTAGGTGTCTGGAAGGGGGCGGGTCACCCCACCTTGCCTTATGCCTTCATAACCATGCTTGTCACTAATGATTAATGTGTTTTGTACTGTTATCTTATTTCTTCAGCTAAGAACTTGACATCAATTTGTATTTATGTGGTAGTCGAAACAGCCAGTTAGCTGTTCAGGGTTAACAAGAATTGATAGGTCAGGCTAATTGTATAGTTTTTTAACTTAATTTTAATCACAATGACGCCCTTTCCTCTAGATGCTATTTTGTCAGTGTTAACCACAAACACCTAGAAAGATCTTGGTCATTTTTAATTGTTCCTGCTAAGTGAAAAATAAAAACATACAACAACAACAACAACAAAGCCTTTAAGTTCCAAACAAGTTGGGGTAGGCTAGAGTTGAAACCCAGCAGAAGCAATCAAGGTTCAGGCACGTGAAAAATAAAAACATAATCAGTGTTATTAACCGTTAATAACGAGATAGGTTTGCACTGCTCATTTAATCCCACTTTTACTTCTGTTTAAACTAGTAAACTAACTGAATACTCTGATTTTCAAACACTTTTAAGAGCTATCCACCGTAATGTGGTTAGAGCTGCGCCCTCCATTTTGTTACATGGAGAACTAAGTAACGAGTTATAATGATCTACCAGGTAAAGAAGTAGCAGAAAACATTGGACCTATGTCTGGTATAAAGCACTCAACACAGAAATGCAATAACCGCAAACTCTTCACTCGCTTCTTCATTATAAGCAAAACTAAGCCATTTCATTGTGTAAGAATGTTGGATCAGAAATAAGCATCTGAATTTTATATTGACAGCCCCTCAGGGCGCACTGAATTGAGGCATTGCATCAAACGCTTGAAGGGCAAACAGGCAAAATGGAAAACCAGACCACACCAGGACGATCGGGACTCGAGGAGCTTACCAGAGGCTACTGCGCATTGGCAGCGGCATCCTCCGCGGCTGCTGCTGCCGGCTTCGGAGTCGGCGGCGGCGGGCGGTGGGAGACGACGAACGGGGGTCTGAGCGCGCGCCTCTCCGCCTCGGCCTGCTTCCGCACGTTGTACATCTCCTCGGTCTCGACGGCGACGAGGCGCTTCACCTGGGTGAGCATCCCGAGGAGCGACGGCGTGGTGCGGTGCTCGACGGTGCGGTGGCAGCGGCGGAGGCGCATGGCCTCGAGCGTGCGGCGGTGGAGGCGCCGCGTCCCCGGGAGGCCCCGTACCAGCGTGATGTACAGCCTGGGACTCCACGCCACCGGCACACGCGACTTGAACGCATTGAACGCGCTCCCGCTCATCTCCGCGCCCCTCTTCCGGTGATCTCCTTTCGCTCGTGGCGTGAAGAAGGCGGTGCGGCGGCCGGAAGCCTAAACCTAGGCGAGGACTGCCGGGGGCGTGCCATCTTGAGACTTAGAGGGTTGGGCCGGTGACTCCAAGGTCCACCAACTTGTGGACCTTGAAAGCGATTATCAGATGGGCCAAGAAGGCCGAGACAGAGGGCTATCGGCCTGCTTGGTGGAGACCACTCTCCTTTTGCCGTTCAGCTGTGGCCTGTTTGATCATTGATGTCACTTGACTTGCACAATGCTGCTTATTGCTATTCATCGTCATCCTAATATTGAAGAACCACTTCCATTCACGAAGACAAGTGTTGATACTACAGAGGTTGTAGGAACCGGAAGTGGAATTACACTAATCCATTGACAGTAGAATTAAAAGTGAAGAAGAGTGTTATCCATCAGCCGTAAAATCCATTGTGTAAATTATGTTATGAAAGATTTGCAATGATGTTTAATGTATGTGCCGAAAAATTTATAATTTTTTTGATTTTTGTTTAATAGATTTATGCCCATCCCTTCACCACCACTAGATTTGTTGCATGGATAGCTATTATGTGTTTAATAGATTTGTTGCAAGTCAGCCGCATGTAGAAAATATCATAACAGAAGTTGGATCCAGTAGTCGTCGAGGTAACTTTTGAGTTAAATTTTGTACTACGCACACAGTATTTTTTTTTTTTTACCTACATCATTTTGAATGGAGGTGCAAAATCAATTTGTACATGCCTAGTACAAATTGATACAATAAGATGTGCAATTTGCGACTGCTAACCCGTAGGATGATGTGACAGAGCCGGCCTAAAGAACTGTGAGCCAGTCCATCGTCCTTTACCAGACACACTCGATCTCTTCTGATTCTGGAAATTAATAGCAAATCCTCAGTATCAGTATCTCACTGCAAATCTGCAACGATTGCACATGGACTAGCATTAGTTTACTCTGAAATCGAACATAGAGTTTAATCTACAGAAAGGAGTATTGGAGCAGTTCTCTTTTCATTTTATCGATCTATCCGAGAACCCAACCCAATTTCCAAAAATACCAGGCAATTTCTCCACTCCTTCCGAATAGTTTACGTTGAGCTCTACAAGATTCAGAACTCAAGGGGTACAACAGAAGTAGAGAAACAGACGCTTGGGCGTGGCATTGCCAAAATCACAACCACCTAACAACATTTTCCGTTATCAGTTACCAGCAGCAGGATCAGAAGGACGGGAAGAACTTGTTGAGGTTGAATGGGAGGGAGTAGAACTCCTCGCTGCGCGGGTCAGTCTTGAAGGACCTGAACCTGTCCCAGAAATGGTGCCCCCGGTCCTTCCTCACAGTGCCGTCTCGCCTGTGCAAGGTGTTGTCCAGAAAATAAGCCACCGCCCCACCGACAAACGCCTTTGAGGAGAATACCACGTTGATCATATCATTGAACTGGACATAAGCACAAGGAAAAACATCTCTTAGTTTGTAGCTCTTCAGCACGCCAAATGAGCAGTAAAACTAACTAGAAGGTGATTTCAGAAGCACATAACATCAGAAAACAATGTCACAGAACCATGATGTCTATAAATTGTAAACCATGATGCGATAATATCAAATGCACATTTGGCATAACCAGAAGCATGGAATTATCTGTGTCAGCATGTTGCTTTTGTCGTATAATAAAGACAGAAATGTGTTTTAAACTGGATCTTACCCATCTTGCATGCGTGTGTACTGGGCCAAAGCCAGCGACGGAAGTGTATTCATTGAAATACTGTGGCACCGACAAACCCATGAACAAAGAGAATCCTAGAATGAATTTTGTTCGGAAGCTATTCAGGTTGCAGAACTGTAGGAACCCAACACCTGCCATACCTGTTTGTACAGGAGAACACATAGCGTTTTCATAATTCAACGATTCTATATAAAAAATAAAGATGCAAAGTTTAAAATTTGCTTCGTGCTACATACCAACATATGCGAAGAGAAGACAATATATAGCTGCGATAATGGGGCCAGGAATTGATGCAAAAACAGCTCCAAATTTCCCTATAACGGCATCACAAAAAACATTACCATTATAGACAGTTGATTATCATTAGAAGTGCAGGAGCATAGTATGAATTGTTCAATTGTGTCCAGATAACAAGCCTAAACAATCCAGCCTTAAAGTTAACCTCAACTACTTAACACAAAGTATTACAGCCAAAAGTTGTTGAATACATGGTCACGTAAAAGCATGAGCCTTACCAAGGATCGAGAAGAATATCATAAATCCAGCAGAAATCTGTACAACACGTCTACTACCAACGCGTGTCAAACCAAGCAGCCCAGCATTTTCGCTGTTCCATAACAATATTCAAAATCAGACAAATGTTGAATAGTATTCAGATCACATGATCACACTATAAAAAATACTTGCAGCAGTCGTCTAGTATCTACTTACACAGATACAGAGGTTCCATTAGCTGTTCCAAATAAGCCACTCAGCAAAATGCCAACTCCCTGGAATGGCACATAGACAAATTAGTTGGATATGGCAGTTAGATGCTCAGATGTCATTCAAAGTTTTCGGATAAACTAACTGCAAACAAAGGAATTTGGACGGTACCTGCCACCCAATGCCACGACTCATGACGGAAGGAGGGCATGGTGTTGCACTGGCATACCGTGAAACGGCAATAAATGCACCAGTGGACTGCATCATGCAGCAAGGAGTATTAGCTTGAAGATGATATGCAGTCCCATCTAGGATAACAAAGCTGCAAACATATCATGGGTTTATCCAAATAACATACCTCCACAAGAGCAACAAAAGAAGCTGCCATCATAGCAAAAGCTTCACCAGCATCAAAGGTTGGTGCTCCCCACTGAAATGGATAAGGTACACTTATCCTGCAAATTGTAGATCAATAATCTATCAATCTAGTAGCCAAGTAGGCTCTTTGCAGGATGTTACATTCTGAATAAGTATGCAAAACATACAAAGCTCTTAGGTAGGGAAGGAAGAACATGCAAGAGGATGCATTATATTACCATGGAGCACCCCCAACAAGCCCAGTTCGATCAGTGCGGCAGTGGAATTGGGTTTTTGGAGCAGCATTCTTATAGGCACCGCCAACCGTCAGGAAGAAGGCGTAAAGCCAGATGAGGGCAATGGACATTATGACAGCAAACCTCTCAAAGGCAGTACTCAGCAAGGGGACCAGATGTGGTATGTACTGCAAAAGAGAAACAGAAATTACACATGGTTCTCAAGGATCCAGCAACCGTTACAATTGAAACCACACAGCAGCAGTCCTGAATTCCTGTTGCATCCTACCTGAGAAAGTGCCACCAGCAGTAAAATCTGCGGAAGACCAATCTCTACACATTTGGCAACCTGCAGGGTAAAATAAATTCATGTTACTACCTCACTGTTGCTAAATACATCATGCAGGTATAATATAGGGAAATGTAGTACTAAATGTGGAAAGACATACACTTGGAAACCCCAGTTCATAGAGCCCGAATCCGACGAGGGCGACCAAGGGAGCAGCAGACAGCGGGCTCAGCATCCTGCAACAGGAGTTAGCACAGACAAATGGGATCAGAGGAGGTACACTGGGACCTGAACACACGAAGGGGGCGAGAGCAGGAGACGAACCTGACGACAATGCGCCAAAGGCCACTGAAGCCCATGATGATTTGGAGGGTGGAGGCCACAATGAGCGCGCCTTGCGTGCCCCGCATGATGCGCACGAATTTCTGCAGCAAAGAGATTAATCGGTGCTATCGGTAAGCCAGCCAGCCTCCGTTGGACTTGGAACCGGGCAGGACAGGAAGGCGAGGAGGCGCACCTCGTGGGGATCGGCAATGCCGCTGTAGCGGCCGGCAAGGATGATGGAGATGGTGGGCGCGACGAAGGTGTAGGATGCCCCCATGACGGCGGGGAGGCGCGTGCCGAGGAAGCTCTGGATCAGCGTGTTGATCCCGGCGACGAACAGCAGCGTCTGCACCACCCGCGCCTTCTCCTCCTGCGCGAGAAAAAGATAGAAAGCGACGAGTTTTCGTGTCAGGCTCCGGCGGGCGGCGGCGGACACACATACATAGAAGAGAGAAGAGAGAAGAGAGGAGAGAGGAGAGAGTCGGGGTCTCGTGGACGTACATTGCCGCCGCCCATCTGGGGGACGAGCGCGGTGGGGATGATGACGGTGGTGCCGAGCATGACGAGGTAGTGCTGGAAGCCGAGGAGGACGGCCTCCGCTGCATTGCAAACAAGGGAGACGGCGTCAGTCGTGAGCCCTCGAGAGAGATCCAGGAAGCAACGCGCGCAGGCGGCGGCGGCGAGGACAGACGGGGCGGAGGAGGAGATGGGAGGTAACGGGGGGAAGGAAGGAGGGAGTGGAAGGAAGGGCGTACGCCATGGGGGCGGGCTTGTGAGGCAGTAGGAGACGGAGGGCAGCTGGTCCCTGACGGCGTGCGGCTGCAGCTCCTCCTGCTTCGGCGCCGGCGCCGGCGCCGCCATCTCAGGAGGGGACGGTGTACGTTTGTTTGCTGTTCTTGTTGCTTCTTCTCCCTCCTCTCTGCCTCTCTCCGCTTTTCGTGGGACGCGGACGGGAGGGAGCTAGCGGGGAGCCGGGCACTGAGCCGCAGAGGAGCGAGTGTGAAGGAGTGCGAGCTGCCGGGAGCGCCCTCGTGGCGACGCGCGATTTGAAGCAGCCGTGGTGGTGCGGTGCGGCCTGCGTTGTGGCTCGTGGGTGGGGAGGGGCACGAGGCAGCGCACCAACGAACGGCAGGGCACTGATGACCCCGCGGTGACACGCACGCCGCGGCTGCCACTGCCACGCACATCCAACGGCAACGGCAACGGCTCCTCCTCCGCGGCCGAGCAGTAAAATATTCCCACGGCCGAGCAGAGTTGCCCGGGGGCCGCGGCCGCGCCGCGTCAAACCGGGTCTCCGCCCCGTCGTCGTCCTGCCCGCTCCACGTGATCCTCACCACACTAGTCTCCCTGTAACTGTACGGCGGCCGCCGGGGGTACTGGGTAGAGCACTGTGCATGCACAGGGACAGGGAGGGAGAGGAGAGAGCAGCGCGGTGGTTGCCTTGCCTCCGGCCTCCGGGCTCCGCGTAGGTGCCGAGTTATTACGGCCATAATTCCCACGCGGCCACGCCTGTCGTGTCGTCCTCCCCGCGCCGTGCGGTACGTTGAAAAGACACCCCTGCATGGCATGGGCGCATGGCCGTTGGCCGCACCGCTACCGTAGCAGCGACCCGCTCGCGCACGCCGGTTTGACCAGTTTTGTTGTGTTTGTTGCGGGCGGCGCGGTGCCGGTGGTGAGTGCATGTTGCTGCTTTCAGAAGCACAATCATACGCCTGCTGCAGGTGTCCGTCCTCCTGGCGTTTCTCCCAGCTGCAGCTGCAGTTGCAAGGAACGAAGGAAATGGAGATGGGTGCCTTTTGTCATGTTTCAATGCTGGCTTGCATGTGGCCATCTGCAAGAAATGAGGAAGATGCTTGGCATACGGTACTCCCTCCCGCCAGGAAAGAATGTAATTATGAGATCCTTAAAATAACTCAAGTTTGATCGAGTTTATAGTAAATAATATTAGCATTTATATCTTTAAACAAAATTTATTATAAAAATATATTCTATAACTAGTACCTATTTTATATCACGAATGATAGTAGTTTTTTTTATAAAAATTTAGTCAAAGTTCAAACTGTTTGACTCCTCAAAAAATGAGAATTGCATTCTTTCATGGACGGAGGGGTACAACCTATTGTTTGTATACGCACAGTATACGCTGAAGAGTCAGTTATCTACTCTCTTTCTCTTTTTAAGTTTTCGCTATGGACTATGATATTCATACTAGTTAAACTCTTGGATTTAACTAGATTTATAAAAAATATTAGCAATATTTGTATTTCTAAATAAGTTTATTGTAAAAATAGATTCAACAATCTATCTACTCATACTAATTATGTTCTATAAATATTAATACTTTCTTGTATATATTTGATAAAGTTAAATACGATAGTTAAAAGGGGACCGAGGGAGTATCATTTACCAATTATTTAGGCTAAATGGCCTATTAAACAGGCTAAACATTCAATTAAATGGAACAAATATATAGACTATTAAACGAAAAAAAAAGTTTACCACAATGTAGTGTATATACTGTGTTTAAATAGGCTACACTACCGTTTCAATGAAGTGGTGAATAATGGCAATGCATGACCTCTTTAGAACGAAAGAGGGGGTTTGTTTGGGAATGCTTCGCTTTCTTTCTTTTTTGGCGGAAAACGTTTCTGCCAAACACATGTAGCTCCACAAACTCTGCTATAGGAAAAAAAAATATGGAGTTGATAGAGCACCTCAAGAGGTGCTCTAGAAACTCCATGTTTTTTTGGAGTTTATTTACTCCACGGTGGAGTTTGTGGATTGTTTGGGAGAGCACTAGATAAAAAATAGGTCTGAACCACTAGATCCACCATGGAACAACTTCACCGTGTATTCGAGCTCCAACCAAACCATTTGGTAGAGCTCTAGCTCTGAAGTGGCTTCACATACAATTATAAAAATATAATTAGGGGCTAAAATGAAAAGGTTCATCTCCTTTCTCCCGGAACGGTGATACTCGTGATGGCCTCCATCCCAATACTCGCGACCGCGACGACCGGGGCGCTCGATGGAGGGGGCAGCGACGACGCGGGTATCAGGATGGAGGTGGGCACCACAGCGCAACAACACGACGCGACACGTGAGGTGGGCGCTAGGCTGCACGAGGCAGAGGATATACGAGGTGAGTGTTGATATATTTAACGCGCACAGATAAATCCGCAAGCGTACGGATACCACTGTAGCTTTCACCGAAGGTATTTCAAGTATCGTATCCACAGGAAAACGGATGAGACTAACTATGGTCTAGCTTAACTAGGGATAGCAACAAGGTTAGGATAAATAGGATCGTAGAGAGGATAACTAAGGTTCTCTAGTTCTGACTTGGGTAAGCTATGTCTTCTATTGTTCAACTGGGGGATATTACTAAGGGAAGCACAAGTAAAGTATGTTTACTATAGTAATTAAATCCTGATAGGCTTACAAACGGGAGGTGGACTATAGAGGATTCAACGATGCTATAAGAGTCACCCTCGCGAGCTACCACCAATCCGGAATATAGGGTACATCCACAAGTAACCCGGTATAAGCACCACGCTTACACCTACAATTATTACTTTAACCTAGAGCGTCCTATAGATTAAAGCACTCAAAGAGTTATGAACCTGATGAGCAATATAAATATGATGCTTACTTGAATTAGAAGTTGATTATTAGAGAATCCTCAGAAGCAAGCTCAAGTAGAACTTGACTTTGCCAGGGTACAAGCCGTATAGAGAGCACTGACAGGCCGGCACCTCCTCCAAACTTTTTCCTCACTCTCTATCTCACTATTCTATTTATAAGACTAGATCCTATAGCAGCCCCTCCATAGGATCTAGTCTTATAAATAGAATAGTGAGATAGAGAGTGAGGAAAGAGTTTGGAGGAGGTGCCGGCTCTGATCCTGAAGATATGAATTAGGGTTTTAGGGATCTGCTGAGGGAGGGGTGTACAGGGCTGTTTATATAGACCGAAGCGTCCATCGTGCGTCCTTAGATCAAACTGACTTAAAGAACGACTTAGATGCAACATAGGAGGCGGTGGAGAACCGACATAACGAGGCGGAGACTGACAAGTGGCCCCAGGGCCCGGACGGCCTGCAGGTGGGGCCGGCCGGCCCCACATGGCAGCCCCTCGGCTCTCGCTTTGGTGTGGTGTCCTTTGGAGCCCTACAGAACCTTCGGGTGCCCATTTCACGGTGGAAAAGCACGATTAATTCTGAAATATAGGTCCGCCTTGACGGTTTTCTGGATAAACCCTGCAGAAAATACAGATCCACCAAAACTCGTGGAATTTGTTAGTTTAAACCTCTATACCTTTGTTGGTGATCACGATTGTGCTCTTATACATATTTTATTAACGGTTTATAATTGTTGTTAACTATCGTCAACAGGGAGCGAGGAAGAGAAAGAAAGAAACGAACAGGTACGAGGTGGGTAACCTTGTGGCACGGTGGGTAAATTTTGTCAATGAATCTTGAGTTTTCAACGCACCCCTTGACATGCTTCATGAAGGATCCGGAGATCAGCGATGAGTGTGGTAATGTCAACACCATTCGGCATTTGCCAATGTTCTACTTGTGCACATACAAGGTCAACTGGTCAAGGTCATTTCTGAGATCTGGTGGGGCTGTGCTTAACAGCGGGGCCGGGAGGCGGAGTGTCCCACACGGAGACCTGAACACTTGATTTGGGGGAACCCATGCAGCAAACGAGTGATCACCACATGGGTACTGGAGTCGATCGAGGTCGAGCTGAGCAGAAGCCATGGCCAGGGCTTGCAAAAAAGCAAGGCGAAAGTTGTAAGGAAAGGATCCTGGGAACCTCCTCCTTGGTTTCTTTCAGTCTCTCCCTTGTTTATTCCTGGGGTGGTGAGATCCATGCATTCATCTCAGCGGCAAAGAACCAAACCGTCCGACAGAGATATTACTATCATATTCGTTACGCATGAACGTGGAGCAGGAGTAGGAGTAGTCTAGAGACGAGATTACGGATGTATAGGGAACAAATTACTGCAGATTAGTAGTAAGGGTGTGTTTAGTTCGTAAAATTTGAAAATTTGGCTACGGTAGTACTTTCGTTTTTATTTGGCAATTAGTGTTCAATCATGGACTAATTAGGCTCAAAACGTTCGTCTCGTGATTTTCAATCAAACTGTGCAATTAGTTTTTTTCGTCTACATTTAATGCTCCATGTACGTATCGTAAGATTCGATGTAATTACTACTGTAGCACTTTTTGAAAAACTTTTTGAAAACTAAACACACCCTAAATTCCCTAAATTCATGTAGCAAATCTGGCACGGCCATATCGTGTTTGGGTGCAGGGATTTGGCAGGGAGGTGGTCAGAACTCAACACTCGGCAGAGAATAAAGACGTTGGCGCCTGCAACCAAAAACCAAATCCAGCCCTCTGTCTTTCTCTGTTTTTTTCCTCTTCTTTCGGTGATGCATGCATTATGAATGGAGGGAATCAGGATTATGCAAACGGAGTACTTTATTAGTGCTTTCCCTCACCCAACGTCTCTCTGAGCCTCTAATATAATCAACCTTTGCTGATTCATCATGGGCTCATGGCTCATGGGGGAGTGTTTTTGTACGGCTCATGAATCATGATGTATTGATAATAATAATAAGGGCATATTTTGGATGGGCTAAACTAAAGTGTGAACCATGTTTTGGATGCCAAATAGAAAGCCTAAACATTAACTAATTATGGTTTAACAAAAACTAATATAAGCTAACTGATGAGTAGAACTCATTAGATTTTTTTTTTAATTAGTTCATGTTTAGACTATTATCCAACGACAGCCTAAACTTTAATCTGGTGATCCAAACAGGCCCTAATAACAGCGGGGCCTTTCAGGTTTAAGCTTCACTTTTCCTTTTTTTTCCTTAACCCTTTTTGGAAGCACATATCAAGTCAGGATACAACAATGAGAAAAAGTGAAAAACAATGCCGGATTCTTGGTTCAACTATCAAATGGTTACCCCCTCCGTCATTCTAGGAAACATTGGAGCTTAAGCGTTTCTACTCTTGTTTTGATGACTATTTGTGATTTTGCTCTCATTTTTTTAACTTTGTGATTTTGCCCCTATTATTTTTAAACGAAAGAAGAGTTTACCCTTAGTCTGTTAAGTGTCTCTAACGGTGTTAACTTTTGGACAAAAGGACAACTTTGCTCATGCGTTTTTACCCTTGTTTTATTATGTTATTTGTGTTTTTACCCCTAGTTTCAGACAACTGGTTAACATTTTTTATACATATTTTTTAGAAAATTTCAACAGTATTTGTCGGTGCAGAAAGTGACCAACTAGCACTGTTCGCCTAAACGGCCGTTTAGCCCGTTTACACACCGTTTAAACGCTACACGGTGGTACACCGTTTCCGTTTAATCGGTTGTTTTGACCGTTTAAACGGCCGTTTTTCCCGTTTAAACACCCGTTTTGCCCGAATAATAGGCTAAACGGTAGGTGACCGACTGTTTACCGTTTAGCGTTTAGGATAACACTGCCAACTAGTGAATATTTGTAGTTTTGTTGTACGTTGTGATCGGAGGTAGCCTAGCACTCAATAACACGAGATTTATACTAGTTTAGGCAGCGTGCCATACGTCCAGTCGGGGTCGGTCGATGACTTTATTCCCGAGCCTAGGTGCTCGAAGTTTGCAATGGGGTTACAAACGAGAAGGAGAAAGATGGGGTGTACAAGAGGTCCGGTTGGCTCCGGTCGGAAGGGCCGAGGGTGATAGGAACTTCGCTATGAGCTAAGTGTTCAAGCGGGTGCTTGAGGTCCGAACCTGACGGTTCTGTGGTTATGAGCTATCGATCTAAGAAACTCTGATCAACTGGAATTGATCTCTTTTGTTGGAGGAAGCACACCCCCTTTTATAGATGAAGGGGACGGCTTTACAAGTGAGAGGGAAAGGGTGCGTATGTTATCGAGCCTTGTTGCCCACACCGGTAGGTACAAGATAATGGTAGGCGCTTACAACACTATTGATGTTACTGTAGAATGTCAGATGCATATGGGTGGTCATGCTGCCTTCTTCAGGGACGGTAGACGTCGGTACCTGCAAATATTGTTTGATGCCTAGAGGCATGTGAGGAGTCTCACCACGTTCACCCGGTACAGTAAATCCCGACGTCCATAACGCTATCGATGCTCAGAGGCACGTGGGGGGGTCTTACCGTATGAGAGTTTTTAGCGGAGCCTACAATACTGTAGAGTGAGATGTCGACGCCTACAATACTGTTTGTGTTAGGGTGGCTGCAGAGTATTGTTCCGTGCAGGGTATGGTCTTTGGTACAGTGGTTTTGACTTGTGAGCCTTGCCTTGCTTTTCTCCGCACGTCTCCTGGTTCCTACCAAGCGGGCGTCCCCGGTCGGATGGCTCCAGTCGGCTCTGAGTGCGCCGGTCGAAGAAGAGCGGTGAGCAGGGTTCCCATGTGCCCCGGCTGGAGGGACGCGGGGTCGGAGTCAGAAGTATCGCTTTGGGCCAGGCCTTCCGATCAGAGAGGGTGTTCGGAGGCGTCTGGAGGCCAAAGTGAGTGCTCCGATCAGAGTGGTGGGCCGAAGGGGTCGACGAGCGGGCGCCGCTCCTTTTGGTCCAGACCTTCTATTCGACGACTGGGCCGTCCTTCTGGCCTGTTGTATTTAGACTCTTGGGCTGAGCCTTGACGCGAAAGCCGGTCCCCGAAGGACCCCAGGTTTATGAACCCGACAACATTTTAGCTGATAATCCTCATAAACACAATTTAATATCACACAATTAGTATATAAAAATTTAGAGCAACTATTATTTTTAAAAAAATAAAATGAAGACACAAATATCGACATGAAGTAACCCTTGAACGTCGAAGTAGCGCTTCCCATGAATGGCTCTTGCCCACACTAGCATGGATCGATCACAGCTCAAATACTTGTGCGAGAGCATGAAGACGCGGTGTAGCTCATCATAGGTTAATCGTCGGGAATTGATCAATAGGTTTCAGCTCTCTTCGTTGCCATAAAATACGTCGTAGAGTACCAAAATTGTGGTCCATCACCCTAAATGTACAAAACTTATCCGTTTGGAGCCCGAATTGAGCGCTGCCCGTAAACGGCTCATTCCCACACTAGAATGGATCGATCACTGCTCAAATACTAGTGCGAGAGCATGAAGACATGGTGCAGGTCATCATAGGTTGATCGTTGGAAATTGATCGAGAGATTTTTGCTCTCTTCGTTGCCATGAAACACGTCATAGAGTAACGAAATTATGGTCCATCATCCTAAATGTACAAACCTTATCCGTTTAGAGCCTGAATCGAGCGTGGTTTTTTTGTGTGACGCAGAATGCCATCTGCTATCCAATGTAGGGTGAATTTAAAAATTTAGAGCAACTATTATTTTTTAAAAAATAAAATGAAGACACAAATATCGACAAGAAATAAGCCTTAGGCACCGAAGTAGTGCTTCCCATGAAAGGATCTTGCCCACACTAGCATGGATCGATCACTGCTCAAACACTAGTGGGAGAGCATGAAGACACAGTGCAGGTCATCATAGGTTGATCGTTGGGAATTGATCGATAGGTTTTTGCTCTCTTCATTGCCATGAAACACGTCGTAGAGTAACAAAATTGTGGTCCATCACCCAAAATGCAGAAAACTTATCCGTTTGGAGCCTGAATCGAGCGCTATTTTTTCTTTGTCACACAATGCCATCTGTTATCCAATGTAGAGCGAATTAAAAAATTTAGAGCAACTATTATTTTTTAAAAAATAAAATAAAGACACAAATGTCGAAAGGAAGTAACCCATGGGCGCCGAAGTAGCGCTGCCCGTGAACGGCTCTTGCCCGCACTAGAATGGATCGATCACTACTCAAACACTAGTGCGAGAGCATGAAGACACGGTGCAGGTCATCATAGGTTGATCTTTGGGAATTGATCGATAGGTTTTCGCTCTCTTCGTTACCATGAAACACGTCGTAGAGTATCAAAATTATGGTCCATCACCCTAAATGTACAAAACTTATCTGTTTGGAGCCCGAATCGAGCGCGGTTTTTTGTGTGACGCAGAATGCCATTTGTTATCCAATGTAGGGTGAATTTAAAAATTTAGAGCAACTATTATTTTTAAAAAAAATAAAATAAAGACACAAATGTCGACAGGAAATAACCCTTGGGTGTCGAAGTAGCGCTTCCCACGAAAGGATGTTGCCCGCACTAGCATGGATCGATCACTGCTCAAACACTAGTGTGAGAGCATGAAGACATGGTGTAGGTCATCATAGGTTGATCGTCGAGAATTGATCTATAGGTTTTTGCTGTCTTCGTTGCAATGAAACTCGTCGTAGAGTACCAAAATTGTGGTCCATCACCCCAAATTTACAAAACTTATCCGTTTGGAGTCCGAATCGAGCGTTGTTTTTTTCTTTGTCACACAATGCCATCTGTTATCCAATGTAGAGTGAATTTAAAATTTTAGAGCAACTATTATTTTTTTTAAAATAAAATAAAGACACAAATGTCGAAAGGAAGTAACCCATGGGCGCCGAAGTAGCACTGCCCGTGAACGGCTCTTGCCCCCACTAGAATGGATCGATCAATGCTCAAACACTAGTGCGAGAGCATGAAGACACGGTGTAGGTCATCATAGGTTGATCGTTGGGAATTGATTGATAGGTTTTCGCTCTCTTCGTTGCCATGAAACCGTCGTAGAATATCGAAATTATGGTCCATCACCCTAAATGTACAAAACTTATCCGTTTGAAGCTCGAATTGAGCGTGGTTTTTTTGTGTGACGCAGAATGCCATTTGTTATCCAATGTAGGGTGAATTTAAAATTTTAAAGGAACTATTATTTTTTTTAAATAAAATGAAGACACAAATGTCGAGACGAAATAACCCTTGGGCGTCAAAGTAGCGCTTCCCACGAAAGGATCTTGCCCACACTAGCATGGATCAATCACTGCTAAAACACTAGTGTGAGAGCATGAAGACATGGTGTAGGTCATCATAGGTTGATCGTTGGGAATTGATCGATAGGTTTTTGCTCTCTTCGCTGCCATGAAACACGTCGTAGAGTACCAAAATTGTGGTCCATCACCCAAAATGTACAAAACTTATCCGTTTGGAGCCCGAATCGAGCGCTGTTTTTTTGTTTGCCACACAATGCCATCTGTTATCCAATGTACAGTGAATTTAAAAATTTAGAGCAACTATTATTTTTTAAAACATAAAATGAAGACACAAATATCGAAAGGAAGTAACCCATGGGCGCCGAAGTAGTGCTGCCCGTGAACGACTCTTGCCCACACAAGCATGGATCGATCACTGCTCAAACACTAGTGTAAGAGCATGAAGACATGGTGCATGTCATCATAGGTTGATCATAGAAAATTGATCGATAGGTTTTCGCTCTCTTCGTTGCCATGAAACACGTCGTAGAGTACCGAAATTATGGTCCATCACCTTAAATGTAAAAAAAACTTATCCGTTTGGAGCCCGAATCAAGCGTGGTTTTTTTGTGTGACGCAGACTGCCATCTGTTATCCAATGTAGGGTGAATTTAAAAATTTAGAGCAACTATTATTTTTTTCAAAAATAAAATGAAGACATAAATGTCGACAGGAAATAACCCTTGGGCGCCGAAGTAGCGCTTCCCACGAAAGGATCTTGCCCGCACTAGCCTGGATCAATCACTGCTCAAACACTAGTGTGAGAGCACGAAGACATGGTGTAGGTCATTATAGGTTGATCGTTGGGAATTGATCGATAGGTTTTTGCTCTCTTCGTTGCCATGAAACAAGTCGTAGAGTACCAAAATTGTGGTCCATCACCCAAAATGTACAAAACTTATCTATTTGGAGTTCGAATCGACCGCTGTTTTTTTGTTTGTCACACAATGCCATCTGTTATCCAATGTAGAGCGAATTTAAAAATTTAGAGCAACTATTAATTTTTTAAAAATAAAATGAAGATACAAATATCGAAAGGAAGTAACCCATGGACGCCGAAGTAGCGCTGCCCATGAACGGCTCTTTCCCACACTAGAATGGATCGATCACTGCTCAAACACTAGTGCAAGAGCATGAAGACATGGTGTAGGTCATCATAGGTTGATCGTTGGAAATTGATCGAGAGGTTTTCGCTCTCTTCGTTGCCATGAAACACGCCATAGAGAAACAAAATTGTGGTCCATCATCCTAAATGTACAAACCTTATCCGTTTAGAGCCTGAATCGAGCGTGGTTTTTTTGTGCGACGTAGAATGCCATCTGCTATCCAATGTAGGGTGAATTTAAAAATTTAGAGCAACTATTATTTTTTAAAAAATAAAATGAAGACATAAATATCGACAAGAAATAAGCCTTAGGCACCGAAGTAGTGCTTCCCATGAAAGGATCTTGCCCGCACTAGCATGGATCGATCACTGCTCAAATACTAGTGGGAGAGCATGAAGACACAGTGCAGGTCATCATAGGTTGATCGTTGGGAATTGATCGATAGGTTTTCGCTCTCTTCATTGCCATGAAACACGTCGTAGAGTAACGAAATTGTGGTCCATCACCCAAAATGTAGAAAACTTATCCGTTTGGAGCCCGAATCGAGCGCTATTTTTTTGTTTGACACACAATGCCATCTGTTATCCAATGTAGAGTGAATTTAAAAATTTAGTGCAACTATCATTTTTTAAAAAATAAAATAAAGACACAAATGTCGACTAGAAGTAACCCTTAGGCGTCGAAGTAGTGCTGCCTGCGAATGGCTCTTGCCCGCACTAGCATGAATCGATCAGTGACTAGTGCCAGAGCTTGAAGACATGGTGTAGCCTGAATGGTCATTTAGCCCGTTTAAACACCGTGTAAACGCTACACAGTGGTGCGCTGTTTTCATTTAATCACCCGTTTACCCTGTTTAATTGGCCGTTTAGCCCGTTTAATAGGACGTTTTGCCCGAATAATGGCTAAACGGTAGGTGACCGACTGTTTACCATTTAGCGTTTAGAAAAACACCGTGTAGGTCATCATAGGTTAATCATTGGGAATTGATCAATAGGTTTCAGCTCTCTTCGTTGCCATAAAACACGTCGTAGAGTACCAAAATTGTGATTCATCACCCTAAATATACAAAACTTATCCGTTTGGAGACCGAATCGAGCCTGATTTTTTTGTGACATAGAATGCCATCTGTTATCCAATGTAGCATAAATTTAAAAATTTAGAGCAACTATTATTTTTAAAAAAAATAAAGATATAAATGTTGATAGGAAGTAACCCTTGGGCGCCGAAGTAGCACTGGCCACGAACGACTCTTGCCCGCACCAGCACGGATCGATCACTGCTCAAACACTAGTGCAAGATCATGAAGACATGGTGTAGGTAATCATAGGTTAATCGTTCGGAATTGATCGATAGGTTTAAATCTCTTCGTTGCCATGAAACATGTCGTAGAGTACCGAAATTGTGGTCCATCACCCTAAATGTACAAAACTTATCCGTTGTGAGCCCGAATCATGAGCAGTTTTTTTTTGTTTAATGCAGAATGCCATCTGTTTTCCAATGTAGATCGAATTTAAAATTTTAGTGCAACTATTATTTTTAAAAAAAAATAAAATGAGGATACAAATGTCGACTAGAAGTAACCCTTGGGCTCCGAAGTAGCGCTTCCCGCGAATGGCTCTTGCTCGCATTAGCATGGATCGATCACTGCTCGAACACTAAGGCAAGAGCATAAAGGCATGGTCTAGGTCATCATAGGTTAATCATTGGGAATTGATCGATAGGTTTTAGCTCTCTTCGTTGCCATCAAACACGTCGTAGAGTACCAAAATGTGGTCCATCACCCTAAATGTACAAAACTTATCCGTTTAGAGCCCGAATTGAGAGCGGTTTTTTTGTTTGATGCAGAATGCCATCTGTTATCCAATGTAGAGGGAATTTAAAAATTTAGAGAAACTATTATTTTTAAAAAAATAAAATGAAGACACAAATGTCAATAGGAAGTAACCCTTAGGCGCTGAAGTAGTGCTGCTCGTGAATGGCTCTTGTCCGCACTAACATGGATCGATCACTGGTCAAACACTAGTGCAAGAGTATGAAGACATGACATAGGTAATCATAGGTTAAACATTGGAAATTGATTGATAGGTTTCAGCTCTCTTCGTTGCCATTAAACACGTCGTATAGTACTGAAATTGTGGTCCATTACCCTGAATGTACAAAACTTATCCGTTTGGAGCCCAGATCGAGAGTGGTTTTTTATGCAGAATGCCATCTGTTATCCAATGTAAAGTGAATTTAAAATATAGAACAACTATTATTATTATTTTTAAATAAAATGATGACACAAATGTCGATAGGAAGTAACCCTTAGGCGCTGAAGTAGCGCTGCCCGTGAACGGCTCTTGCCCGCACTAGCATGGATCGATCACTGCTCAAACACTAGTGCAAGAGCATGAAGACACGGTGTAGGTCATCATAGGTTAATCATTGGGAATTGATCGATAGGTTTCAGCTCTCTTCGTTGCCATGAAACACGTCGTAGAGTATCGAAATTGTGGTCTATCACCCTAAATGTACAAAACTTATCCGTTTGGAGCCCAAATCGAGCGTGGTTTTTTTGTTTGACATAGAATGCCATCTGTTATTCTATGTATAGTGAATTTAAAAATTTAGAGCAACTACTAGTTTTAAAAAAATAAAATTAAGACACAAATGTCAACATGAAGTAACCCTTGGGTGCCGAAGTAGCGCTTCCCGCAAATCGCTCATGCATGCACTAGCATGGATCGATCACTACTCAAACACTAGTGCAAGTGCATGAAGACACGCCATAGGTTATCATAGGTTGATCATTGGGAATTGATCGGTAGGTTTTAGCTGTCTTTGTTGCCATGAAACACGTCGTAGAGTACCGAAATTGTGGTCCATCACCCTAATTGTACATAACTTATCCGTTTAGAGCCTAAATGGAGCACGGTTTTTTCATTTCACACTGAATGCCATCTATTATACACTGTAGAGTGAATTTAAAAATTTAGAGTAACTATTATTTTTAAAAATAAAATGAAGACATAAATATCGATAGGAAGTAACCCTTGGGCGTCGAAGTAGCACTGCCCGTGAACGGCTCTTGCCGGCACCAGCACGAATCGATCACTGCTCAAACACTAGTGTGAGAGCATGAATACATGGTGCAGGTCATCATAGGTTGATAGTTGGGAATTGATCGATAGGTTTTAACTCTCTTTGTTGCCATGAAACACGTCGTATAGTAACGAAATTGTGATCCATCACCCTAAACGTACAAAACGTATCCGTTTGGAGCCTAAATCAAGAGCGGTTTTTTTGTTTGACTCAGAATGCCATATGCTATCTAATGTAGAGCAAATTTAAAAATTTGGAGCAACTATTATTTTTTAAAAAAATAAAATGAAGATATAAATGTTAATAGGAAGTAACCCTTGGACGCCAAAGTAGCGCTGCCAATGAACGACTCTTGCCCGCACCAGCATGGATCGATCACTGCTCAAACACTAGTGTGAGAGCATGAAGACACGGTGTAGGTCATCATAGATTTATTATTGGGAATTGATTGATAGGTTTCGGCTCTCTTCGTTGCCATGAAATACGTCATAGAGTACCGAAATTGTGGTCCATCACGCTGAATATACAAAACTTATCCGTTTGGAGTCCGAATCGAGCGTGGTTTTTTTGTTTGATGCAGAATGCCATATGTTATCTAATGTAGAGCGAATTTAAAAATTTAGAGTGGCTATTATTTTTAAAAAAAAATAAAATTAAGACATAATTGTCGATAGGATGTAACCCTTGGGCGCCGAAGTAGCGCTGCCTGTGAACAGCTCTTGTCCGCACCAGCATGGATCGATCATTGCTCAAACCCTAGTGCAAGAGCATGAAGACACGGTATATGTCATCATAGGTTAATCGTTGGGAATTGATTGATAGGTTTCAGCTCTCTTCGTTGCCATGAAACACGTCGTAGAGTATCGAAATTGTGGTCCATCACCATAAATATACAAAACTTATCCATTTGGAGCCCGAATCGAGCACGATTTTTATTTTATTTTATGCAGAATGATATCTGTTATCCAATTAGAGCGAATTTAAAAATTTGGAGCAACTATTATTTTCTTAAAAAATAAAAGAAGACATAAATGTCGATAGGAAGTAACTCTTGGGCGCTGAAGTAGTGCTGCCCATGAACGGCTCTTGCCCGCACTAGCATGGATCGATCACTACTCAAACATTAGTGTGAGAGTATGAAGACACAGTGTAGGTCATCATAGGTTGATCGTTGGAAATTGATCGATAGGTTTCAGCTGTCTTTGTTGCCATGAAACACGTCGTAGAGTACTAAAATTGTGGTCCATCACACTAAATGTACAAAACTTATCCGTTTGGAGCCCAAATCGGGCGTGAGTTTTTTTTGTTTGATTTAGAATGCCATCTGTTATCTAATGTAGAGCGAATTTAAAAATTTGGAGCAACTATTATTTTTAAAAAAATAAAATGAAGACATAAATGTCGATAGGAAGTAACCCTTGGGCGCCGAAGTAGCACTGCCCGTGAACAGCTCTTGCCCGCACCAGCATGGATCGATCGCTACTCAAACACTAATGCGAGAGCATGAAGACATGGTGCAGATCATCATAGGTTTAAGAGCAACAAAGAACCTCAAAAAGTACACATCACTATTGTGCTCTTCAGTCTCTAGCTCCACAACACTACCAGGTACTGATCTCAGAAGTTCAGCTTGATAAGTAGA